>NC_138582.1:10930492-11312342 GCF_964289735.1 Phaethon aethereus | reverse complement strand
ACCTTACAGATGTAGTCTAAATAGGAAGCCAAATAAAAGTAAATGGGAAAAATTACTAGTGTTTATGCTTAGAAAGACAGCAACATCTTGATCTTTAAGCAATAAATCAGATCTTTAGCTACTGATACATTTTAAACCAAAAGATACTTACATCTGTTTATTGGCTGAAACGGTTTTGAGTCAATCTCTGAATTTCTTCTGGCTTCAGTCATTGTTTTTTTCCAAGAAGACATTTGGCTGACTGGGTAACTGACTGATCGGTAAGAATGAATGCAAAATGCATGTAACGACAGGCAAAATTCAGTAAGCCAAATGTACTTAGGAGGGCTGGGTTCTATTCCTGGTTTCACTCTGAGAAGATACGTGATTTCGGACAACTCTGTGCAGCTTCCAGTGTTTTGTTTCCCTTGAACATGAAATTCCAGATGTTTTTCTTGTAATGTTTCCAGGCGTACAACACCTGGCAATACTGGACTTCCAAGCAGAATCCACTTTGTTAACCAGTTTTAAGCAAAAGTCCAGACAAAGCCAAAGTCAGCTGTCAGCCCAGTAATGTACCCTAAAATTAGAAAACACTTTGATTCCAATTTATTTCTTAATATGAAGTAAATAATCATTCTTAGAAACATTGTCCTCACATTGCCTTTGGAAATATGGCCAAATAAAAAACCTAATTCAGACATGAAAACTGAAAGATGTCCTGAGAATATTTAAATACAACATGACATCTCAATGTTCAAAAGTCTCTGTCCAGGCCTAAAAAATTGCTGTTAAAATTATTCTCTTTTTCCAAAAGTCCTAACATTTTGTCACTTTTCTTGGAATCTTTTCTGCTCTTGAAATCATTTATTGTTGATTATATTTTTTATTATTAAATGCTGAAAGGCCTCAAGAAAACCCTCATGTCAGCTGCAGGAGGCTGGATGTAAACATACAGAGGGGAGGATTTTCCCTTTTATGGTATATATTTTTAATATCTTTCCATGTCTTGGGTTCTGTTTATGGTCTACTTAAATTTTTTCTTCCTTCAGCAGAGATGGTATCCTGCACCTTAATACACTACTCATCCTTGTGACTGTCATACAATCACCTGTGTAGTCAGAGGTGGTCTGCTTTGCTCCTAACACATAAACATCAGACCTTTATACATCTGCTCTTGAAAATTCAGATCTACCAAAATGTCTCCAAGAAATCAGTCAATCCAAACATGGCATTATGCTTGTTTTCTTCAACTGCGTTCAAATTGTGTGCTGTTTCTTTCTCTTGTTCCTTGTCAACTCTTGGAGAGTTAAAACTGGCATGGTACTTTTTCAGATGTTATACCTTTGGTTTGTAGGCAAAGCTCCAGCGAACCAGCCTGCTTCACCCTGAGCAAGTGAAACAAGGTGTCATACACCACAGTTTGGGCAGATGCTCAATGTATGATGAAACAGTTCCTTCTGGATCCTTCCAGGGTGGTCCCCCTGCGTCAGCTCGGGAAAACCCCATCATTTCACCGGATAGCCTCAGATGCCCAGCTAGACTTGCTTCTTCCTTGGTAGAACAGTTACCAGTCCCATCAAATAGTGCTAATCATTATAGAAGTTTGTACTTTTTCTTTACACTGGTAATGAGGGAAATAGTTAACCGTGTTGTTATTTGCACTGAAATCACCAGTCTTCACTGTCAACGCTCATTGAAAAACAGGGAGATGTTTCCCATTCATGTCATATCATTGTCTGAATACTCAGGCAGACGTTTCTGTGCCGATTATAACCCCTTCAGATACAGGCTTACTCTCAAAGACCCTGTGAGAGCACTGTACTGCTCTCCTAGCAAACCGAAATAATTAAACAGGTCGAGGTATAGGCAAGAAAGTTGTGATTTAAAGAAAAAAACAAAAACCCAAACCTTTTAAATGCAACAAAATACTAAAATAGAAGTGAGGGGAAGAAAGGAAATCTATGAATCCTAAAATTAGAGCAGGAAATTTTGAGGTTGGTTTTGCTCTTTTTTCTAATTATAGATCCAAAATATGTGGTTTGGGTTACTTTTTCGCTAGAAGGTAACAAACAGAACCACTTACACACACGCTTTTCTTGTTTTCTTCTTGTTTTTTCAATGCAAACCTGAGTGGTTCCCACAGTTTGAACTACTTATCTGCAGGTGTTAAAATATCTGCTGCTTTAAGATAGGGTGAGATTGCCCACTCTCTCCACCCACAGGTCTATGGGTTCTGAGAACCAGTCAGTCAACAAGATAGGTTTGTTTGTATGTCTTCAGTCTCCTCACCCCCACAGCTGTCTACAAAAAAAAGGATGAAATGTCCTTCTTTAAGCAAGCAGTGAGGTAATGGTGCTTGTTAATAAAGTCTCAGTGGTATCGTGATTGCAGGACTTTTCATTAGAGTTCCTTTGCTGGGTCTTCTCCAAGAAACAAATTCAAGCGTAATCACCTCATGTGTTGCAATAGAAACAGCCCCAGAGTACCCCTCCAGTGTTTCAAATCAGGCAAGTCTAGAAAACGAGGAAAATTATTCCGTGTGTTTTAACAGTGATTTCCTGCAATCCTTTTCTACACATTTCACTGTCTTGCAAGACTTTGTCATGTTTTTAAGAAAGTAACAAACTTTATGAGGTTCTACAACACTATCCCAGTTTCCTGTTACTGCAAGCAAGAACAACTCATATAATACCATTCATAAATTGAACAAACTCCATCCTCAATCTACTTTGAGTACTTCATACTTATTTTGGAAAGCTGTTCAAGAATTTCACTACTGTGAATAGTGGAAACCTTATTGTTACTAAACTGTGACTAAACTGTTCAAGGCCAGATTAGTTTTTGTCTCTGTCATTTCCAACTGATTTTCCACGTTGTACTCAAACAGTCCACTGTGTGTTTTATAGTCTCCCTGTTTTTTTCTTCCACCTCTGAAATGTTCCCATTCTCCTCTTATGTTGATCATGTTTCCCAAGTTTGTGTCATCAGCAAATTTTATTAGTCTCTTCTTATTATACTTTGGCCATAGTTTCTAATAAAAATATTAAGTAATATGCATTTTAAAACTATTTCTAGAGGAACTCCCTTCCCATTTAACGCAATCCATTGGTTCATCCTCTTCAACCAACTCCTTTCTGGATTTATGATATATTTATTGATTTGCATCTTTTCCAGCTTAATCTATGTGACAACATATAACGTTGAAAGCCAAATAGCTTTAATCTACCACAGTTTCTTCATCTAAAATTCATTTCTCGTTAAAAGATGTGGAGTTATTCTGGCTCAATTTGTCTTTGGTAGGTTCATGTGACATCTCTTGCATGGCTTTAAATATAGTGGCATGGCACTGCATATAGTTAAGATCAAACTAACTTTAAAATTATTCTCTTACACATTTGATGTTTTGTCACAAATTTGCTCTCAGGAAGAGACCTTTAAGGGAGAAAAGTGATTTTTTGTCAGTGATATCTACACAGCTGGTAATAGAAACAATAGAGGGCCTCATCCACAGTATGTATAAGTCAGCTGGAATCTTTTGATTGGCTTAGTGATCTGCAGATCAGTCTTACAGTAGTCTAGAAAATCACTGCTTCCTTTTGAATTATATTATCAGCAAAAAATTTTGTGGCCCAGCTACTGAGACAGACAAGGAATACATATGGCATTATAAGACAGAACAGATTTTGCTTCACTGGCTGCTTAAGAACAAATTTACCCATCACTAGTTCTGGCTAAAAATTTCACTATTAATAAGGAATACATTACTGTTCTATGTTGATGAGCTATCTAGTCTGAAAAACTTTCCACCTCTAACTCTTGAAGAACGTAAGATCAGAAAATATTTCTTCTGGACCTCATGTATAAATCAAGAACAAAATAGGTACTATGGAAATATGATCAAGTCAATATGGAACCGTCACAGTAATATCAGTACTTGTTAACCAAAGATAGTTATATCTTATCATAGAGATATTCAGTTGCTAGTGCAAATAAACAAAATTTCTGGGCTCAGAAATTGAGTTATGTCTTCGATTCATTAAAACACTGTTATGTGCTCATACCTAGGGTATTTAAGCATATGCATAAGTGGTGTTTAGAGCAGGCACGTTTCATTCAAAGCTGAAGTTAGGAATTTTGTACTGCTTTGTTACGTAGTTAACCCATGGCATTAAAAGGTACATAGTCCAGAGTGCCTTGAATCCTCAGCACTGGTGAATGAGTGTGTATCTGAAATCATATCAAGTTCACCGCATCATTCTAGTTATAGAGACATACTAAATCTTAGTCTTCCATGCTGGGAGATGAATGGAAATCAGACGCCCATTCTTCACAAGCTTCTACTTCATGGTGTGTTCATTACCTCTATGTTCATTTCATTAAGGATAAAACTTTTATTATTCCAACTCCTCAGATTCTTAAAACAGCACTCTGGGGCCACTTTCCCAGCTAACAGAAAGCTCATGTGCTTGGAAAAGTACCCTGATATTAACAAACAAAAGAAAGGAGGACAGTACAATCCCTCTGTACTATGAATTGGCAAGTGGGGGTGCCACTTGTTTTAACCCTTGTGATGCTCTTCTTTTATACCTTGGCATGTCTTCCAGCAAGCTGTCTGCTGATCCATCTCCTAGCTCCTGGACTTCAATGATGGAGTCATTTAGATACTCCTCTATCCGGCCAAGCCCAGAGAAATGTGATGAACAGAGTTAAATCCAGTTGGCAGCTGGTCACAAGTGGTGTTCCCCAGGGCTCAGGTTTAGGGCCAGTCTTGTTTAATATATTTATAGAAGATCTGGATGAGAGGATCAAGTGTTCCCTCAGTAAGTTTGCAGATGACACCAAGTTAGGTGGGAGTGTTGATCTGCTGGAGGATAGGAGGGCTCTGCAGAGGGATCTGGACAGGCTGGATCGATGGGCAGAGGTCAACTGTATGAGGTTTAATAAGGCCAAGTGCCGGGTCCTGCACTTGGACCACAACAACCCCACGCAACGCTACAGGCTTGGGGAGGAGTGGCTGGAGAGCTGCCCGGCGGAAAAGGATCTGAGGATGCTGGTTGACAGCTGGCTGAACATGAACCGGCAGTGTGCCCAGGTGGCCAAGAAGGCCAACAGCGTCCTGGCCTGTATCAGAAATCGTGTGGCCAGCAGGAGCAGGGAAGTGATTGTGCCCCTGTACTCGGCACTGGTGAGGCCACAGCTTGAATCTTGTGTTCAGTTTTGGGCCCCTCACTACAAGAAGGACATTAGGGTGCTGGAGCGTGTCCAGAAAAGGGCAACAGAGATGGTGAAGGGTCTGGAGCACAAGTCTTATGGGGAGCAGCTGAGGGAACTGGGATTGTTCAGTCTGGAGAAAAGGAAGCTGAGGGGAAACCTTATGGCTCTCTACAACTACCTGAAAGGGGGTTGTGGTGAGGTGAGTGTTGGTCTCTTCTCCCAAGTAACAAGCGATAAGACGAGAGGAAATGGCCTCAAGTTGCACCAGGGGAGGTTTAGATTGGATATTAGGAAAAATTTCTTTGCTGAAAGAATGGTTAGGCATTGGAATAGGCTTCCCAGGGAGGTGGTGGAGTCACCATCACTGGAAGTGTTCGAAAAACATGTGGACATGGCACTTCGGGACATAGTTCAGTGGGCATGGTAATGTTGGGTTGATGTCTGGACTTGATGATCTTAGACATTCTTTCCAACCTAAATGATTTTATGATTCTAAATTGCAGAGATGTGGGTGTGATGGGTGGACGGTTGGGCAGATGAGGAATTGCTTGTATGGTCTCATCCGGAGGGTAGTGGTCAATGGTTCAAAGTCCAGAAGGATATCAGTGATGAGCGGTATCCATCAGAGGGTCCATACTGGGACCAGTACTCTTTAATATCTTCATCACTGACATAGACAGTGGGATCGAGTGCACCCTCAGCAAGTTTGCAGATGACACCAAGCTGAGTGGTGTGGTTGACGTGCCTGAGGGATGGGATGGCATCCAGACAGACCTGGACAAGCTCAAGCAATGGGCCTGTGTGAACCTCATGATGTTTAACAAGGCCAAGTGCAGGGTCCTGCACCTGGATCAGGGCAACCCCTGGTATCAGTACAGGCTGAGGGATGAAGGGACGAAGAGCAGCCCTGCCGAGAAGGACTTGGGGATTCTGGAGGGTGAAAAGCTGGACATGAGCCAGCAATGTGCACTCACAGCCCAGAAGGCCAGCTGTCTACTGGGCTGCATCCAAAGCAGCATGGCCAGCAGGTCGTGGGAGGTGATCCTGCCCCTCTACTCTGCTCTGGTGCGTTGCGTCCAGCTCTGGAGCCCTCAGCACAGGAAAGACATGGACCTGTTGGAACAGATCCAGAGGAGGGTCACAAAAATTATCACAGGGATGGAACACCTCTCCTATGAGGACAGGTTGAGACAGTTGGGGTTGTTCAGCCTGGAGAAGAGAAGACTCTGGGGACACCTTACTGCAGCCATCCAGGACTTAAGGGGGGTTTCTGAGAAAGATGGGGACAGACCTTTTATCAGGGCCTGTAGTGATAGGACAAGGGGTCATGGTTTTAAACTAAAAGAGGGGAGATTTAGACTAGATATAAGGAAGAAATTTTTGACAATGAAGGTGGTGAAATCCTGGCACAGGTTGCCCAGAGAGGTGGTAGATGCCCCATTGCTGGAAACATTCCAGGTCAGGTTGGACAGAGCTCTGAGCAACTTGGTTGAGTTGAAGATGTCCCTGCTCGTTGCACAGTGGTTGGACTATATGGCCTTGAAAGGTCCTATCTATCCCAGCCTACTCTACAATTCTATGTTTCTATGATTTCAGTAATTATTTGTCAACAGGGTTTTGTACTCTGTATCTCAGAAAACTAGGGACAGGAGTAAATCCAAAAGAACAGGAGACGGTGTTGTCAGCATTAAGCCAGGGGAAATAATCTGATTTAGTCTGAACAACTTTTGATAAAAAAATACATTTTTCTCTTGCATTGTCAACACCCTCTTAAATCCATTTTCTGTGCTACTCCCTTACCAATGTATACGTTACTAGGTCATTTTTTCTAAAATACAGGAAAAAATCCTCTGGGAAAAGTCAGCAGAGGAGTGATGGAGGAGAGTTTTTGCCTTTGTACTTTGAGATGAAGTATTTCTAAACTGCACAGCCCCTGAGTTTCGTTACAGAAATACAGCTCTCATTGAAATATAAAGAAATACTCTGTATAGGAAGTAGTTTAGGAAAAGTTTAATGGATAGATCATATGTCTGAAATCACATTTTACATTTCTTTACAGCAGGCAAAGCATCATGAATGTTTCTTTTTCCTGTTCGATCTCTAGCTCTGCCTTCAGTTTTTTGCTAAATTGGTATATCTACCAGACTGCTAGATGAAAATGTGGAAATCATACAATCCATTTTTTATTTCTTTGCCTGTAAGGCTGGTTAAAAAGCATTGAAAAAAAAGGGACTGGTATTGCACTGTCAGACTGTCTACAGACTGACCATTGGAGCTCAGCTTTAAGAAACTCAGCCTGTTGCTGATTTGAGTTGACAAGTCTCTTCTATTGATTGACTTCACAAGCTTGAAAAGCTCTACTGAAGAGATGTTGTGGTTCTGCATAAAAAGAAAAGAAATCCACTGTGAAAGTGGCTGAAACCCTTAAAGTTTTGTATAAACTGATGTGTGTGGTAGTGCTTCTTCACGGTCTGGATGTGAGTCCCACCGCACCCAAATCCCTGCTTACGTTTCACTCTGTGTGACTTCAGGATCTTGATTGTATTGATCTGGCTGTCACAGACGTCCTTTGGCATACAGTTTTGCTCCCAGATAGATCAAGTGCCACTGTGAAAACAATAAGTTTTTTTTTCTTTTTTTTCCCTCCTCTGGCAATTAGAACTTGCAACCAGTTTCCAGCCTGGAGTCATGCATGGTCAGTTTTCACTCATTCAGCCTTTTGCTGACATATTGCTATAGCTTTAATAATCAATTCTGTCCATGAAATATACCTGATGCATTAAGAGGCAGCAATGGCATCCCTCCTCAGCATTAATTTTGACATATTAAGCAAGCCAACACTTTCAGGCTCCTCTTACAAGTGAAAGTCTCTTTTCCCCTCATTATTGGTTTCCATGAGCATGTCCTATATTTCTGTAAGAAATCTATGGATTTATACAAGAATCCAGGATTTTTGTCTCACTTAAACCCACTGTGTACTAACTCTATTCAGGCTGGGTCCAAAACTCTTAATTCTTTCGTAGAACACGCTGAGCACCGTAGTGTATCTACTTGGTCCAACATTTCCCAGAAGTGTTACCCCTGGACATTGTATCCCTGGAGGTGTCAGACTTACTGCTCAGGTAGTAAACACGTGCTCTACATATGTGCGGCAAGCCTGAAGATCTGCAAAACATTAAATTCAGTGCATACGTATCTTTTCACTGCATGTAGGTCTATTTGGGAAATTTGGGGAGTAATAGGGCAATTCTCCCTGTCTCAGTAGCATCATTTACCTGAATCCAACTTGAATGAGCAGAGGTGATGGTGACTGAACACATTAACAATATACACTATACTTGCGGTATCTCACCTAATATAATTTTTTATTACCTTTTACTTGGCCAAGTCCCAGTGTTGTCTTAGAGTCCTCTGGAACTGACTGATGCATCCAGATCTCTCTGTATCATATTCAACTGAAGGGCACACAGTTCATAGCAAAAAATACTGTTATTAATATTTGGTGTCCAGATGAACTTCTGATATTCTCATCTTTCACTACATGGTTGATGCGATTCCAGATTTGTGCCACTAGCAAATTTCATTAATACAGTCCAAATTTTTACAACAAGGTCACTAACTTAATATATTAAATAAACTGTTAGTTCCTTTCTTCTTAGATAGTCCCTTATAGTTTTTTATTAGCTCTCCAACCTAACTGAGGACTCCAGTCACAGGCATCTAATTCATTTTAATTGCAAAATAATTTCTAAAAAAAACCCAGTTTGAGCCTTCTAAGTGTCTGGTATAACTTAGTCTTGTTAATATAGATAAATATGCTATGTGAACTACTTTTGAATGTATTTTTTAAATTGCCCCTGTGTTCCAATGGGACAAAATTCTCAGAAGATGAAAAGTCAAACTAATACTATGGTATGTTAATAAAGAATATGGCCTGTATTTTTCATGGTAAGGATGAAGATGAAATAAAAGACGATAGGTTTTAAAATATCTTGTTCATAACATACCTGTATTTGTTGGCTGGATATTTTTATGGAAGTAAACCTTTTCAGATCAAACTGAAGGAGACTTTTTTTTCTTACAGACACAGTGACTACTTTGACTTTTAAAAGCCCTCTGCGTTGATCAACTCATCTTCCTCTGGAAATAGTGCAAACAAATTGAAGTGAGAAAAAACCCTCTTGAAGTGTTGAATTTGAGACTCGGTACATGAGAAAACGGGGTAGAGAGGTGGGTCACACAGGATAAGACACCCAGAAGCTCTTGTTCAAATGTGCATACCTTTTGGTGAGTCAATTGCAAAAGTTTTGGTTTTAAAGGTTACTGCTACTATGATTTACTGCAAAAGAGCATTATTGGTAGTAGACAAAGAGCGCTACTTCAGTAATGTTTCACTCCAGCCAGCTAAACTCTGCTTAAATCATTGTAGCCTTAAGCACTCTTGAACCAGTTCAGTAAACATGGTTTTAATATAAGCAAGGATTGGACAACAGCAAATCAGTGCCAGAGCTTGGAAAATAATCCAGGACTACTGGCCCTCAAGTTTATGCGTTAATTAATGCAAACATTTCCTCTCCCATCTAGCAAGTTAGGGCTGCAAGGGATACAAAATGAAAGCGGAGGGTTTGTGTGTGCTGTTTTACTAACCTGCATCTTGTAAACATTAGTTACAATTGGAGTTTTAGTATAAATTCCAGATTGCAGAGATCACTGTTCTCAGACAGATACTTTTCTGATTCATTGATGTATTTTGTTTTTCCTGGCTTTGTATTAAGGGAATTTTGCCTCACTGAGTTGTGTAACAAGGATTGGGAGCTGCTCCTTGGCTAAAGCAACACTCACGCAAAGATACTCAGCCCCAGTAAATCTGCTTTAAGTCTCCCAACTAACCAACAGCACTTTTCTTCTGCTTTTTTTTTTCCCCCATTGGCTGTGAATGGTCAATGGCTCCAGTTCAGTCCTCCTGACAGGAAGGGTTTTCTTGAGGATAACAGAACGTAGCCAGAGTGTCTAAGCCTCCGCTGGGCTTTTCCATAACAGTCTAAATCACTGTTTTTTAAACTGTTTTCATTTTGTAACTCCCTGAATATCTTCAATGAGAGGTGTAAGCCTCTGTGTAATAAATTTAAGCCTCCAGAGGAGATGCCTACTACAGTCTGGTTAACAAAATCTTCAGGAGACCTCTGAGATTGCAAGCTGAGGATGGCTGACCAGACCCAAAGTCTTATATGTGAACTGACATCAGTCTAGAGCACTTTCAATACAAAAACTGGGATGAGAGAAATATTTCCAGAGATAACTTTGCATTTTTGTTTAAAAGCCTGTCCTCCATTAATGGTACTTCTGCTACACTAAACCTTTTGCTCTGTCAAGTTATTTACTGCCACAGTGGTGAGTTCAGAACTTTCTAATGATATGAAGCCTTTTATTTCTAAACACACTTGTTACCTTCTGAGCTTTTGAATTTGTGTGAAGAAGAGCGGAAAGAATGAGGTATAATCCAAATGATGGTGGAAGCAGAAGAGACTTTCCTTTCTCAGATGATGCACGTACGTGAGAAAAATTAAGGGAATTTTCCTGTTTTCTGGGTATGAACAGCTGTCACACAAATAAGGCAGCCTGCAGCATCAGTTACTCACCGCACGCAAATCTTTTGTTTCCGCACCCAGGCAGAAGTGTGCAATGGTATTTCGTTGCAGATACAGGCACCTCTGCCTTTTTGTGGGTGAGTCAGTAACCCTGTGTGTTCTTCTAACCTTTTCTCCCACCCAAAGAGCAGATGTGTAACTTCTCTGTTCTGTCATGGGGAAATAGGGTGGTGGTGAGGACACTTCTGTGTCAGACAAGTCACAGGCTGGGAAAGGAGAGGACTTTGTAGCCAGGGGCGAGGAGGAAAGAGTTGTTCCCTTCTCAGGCTGAAGATTTTCTGGGATCAAACTCACATGCTCTAAGGTGACAAGATAATTCAGAAAGGTTTCAGGTATTTCTAAAGACTAGAGAAAACTCCTAAAAAGTGGGCTGTAAGGGTGGATTCTTGTATAGATGGAATTATTTTCAAAATATCACCAATTATTTCCATTATTATGTGTACAGATCTAGAAACCTAATTTAAGTCACTGATTTTTGAATATGGTAACCTGGAAGATTAATAATTGTCCTATTGAAAGTAGCTGTCAGGTTGCACCACCATGCAAGGATACTGGTACAAGATTAATTATGTCTTCAGGAGCTGAGAAATTCAAATATGTCTCAGTTGATACTGTTTATCCTTTCTTTTCTCATGAAGTCAGAGGTTAGGTTTCCTTTCTGTAGAAAGTAACCTGAAAAGAAGTGGAAACTTCTCTTCTGCTTTAGACACGTGACTTTGCAAGTAAAGGAATCCATCTACAGTGCATCAAACTTACACATTATAGACCAAGCTTATTCTGAGATGTAGGGGATGTACTGTTCTGAAATCACTCATTAACTGATTTAAAATATCAAAATGATCAATGCTTCTAACAAAAGACATATACTAACACTCTCATAGAATCACCAAAAGCCTGTCAGGGACATTGTTTAAGTTTTTCCATCCCTACAAGGTTTGCAGTCTAATGAGTTTTTGAGATGTCTGTTACATGAGTGGTGGAAGTTCCTGAGTGTGTCAGGGTGAGATTTATGTGGTTCTGGACCTGCTAGAGCAAGAATCTGCTTTGTCTCTGATGCACACACAATACTCTACTGGCTTACAGTTAGCTTTCATCCACATGGTCATCCAAACATCGTAAGATATAAATAGATTTTAGGGAGCATGAAATAATTGAAAATTTTGTTGCTGCAACAGCCTCATCCTGCCTCCCTCATTTGTTACACACAACTTGCCCACACAAGGATCAGCATACACAGTTTCTATGATGTCACATTTGCAATGCAAATCTCCACAGTGCACCCTTACAGATCCTGCTCAGCCACGAACTCTGGTAGATCGCTTTGGAACAATGAGGGCAAAAATGCCCAGGCATCCATGTCTGTAAGGAAATCTGAACAAAAATAGGTATTTCTCAAAAAAAGAAACACCCTACATGACTTCTTATGATGACTTTGGGGATGCTGACCAAAACAATGGGTGTGATATAAAAGCCTGAGGAATAAAGATCTGCACGGGTGTAGGGTATATATGCAGCAAGTGGAGACATCCTCCTTCTAGTCCTACGAATATTTATGCTTTTATGCATCTTCAGTGCCATTCATCTAATCAGTTTGACTGACCAAAGAGTGAAATTATTGCCATGCACAGTGCTGACATGATCCTCAGTTGTGCATGTATACCACAGCAAAAAGCCCAAGGAATTCTACAGCATGAGAAGAAAGTTGTAGGAATCAACCAAACCTTGCTTAATTGCTGGGAGCTGAGGGCAGAACCAGATTATGTCAGGATGCCTTTATGCTGCTCACCCGTATTTATCTGGTTGAATACTGTCTACGCAGTAATCAAAACCTTCTGGAATTTCTTCCAGTGTGATAAGGAGTGATGAACAGAAAAGCTCTTTAGTGATAGGTCCTTCGTGTGTGGAAGGAAGCATAAGAGGAGTGGGGAATACTGTGATGTTGAGCAACGAAAGTGAAGTACAGTGTACAATGTACCCTCTCTGAGGGTAGGTATAAGTCTTACAACTGGGGTAGGAGTTCTGGGAGTGAAAAGAGGAGGAAAGTGTTAGATTAACGGTTGGGCTGATGATCTTAAAAGTCCTTTACAACCTAAATGATTCTGTGATTCTATGATTCTATTCTGTGAAAAAGAAGTGATGAAAGAGGTTATGTAAAAAATGACCACCCTCTCTGAAACCAAGCCTGAAAAGCCTGGTAACCAAAGAGTAGAAACTCCTTTTTTTCCCTCTGCTGAGTGTCTCTGTGAGAAACCTGTGAGGCAGGATTTTTTTTTATTATTTTTGCAGGAGGGAGCAGGGAGGAAATTGAGAGTGACTTATGTTTAGTCCTTTGTTGCTTTCAGAAGCAACATGTTGTTCTGTTTATCTAAGTGGCGATGGTCAGAAAGGAAAATTGAAGCCTTAATCTCAGGAGAAGATAAACCATTACCTATATCAACGCCATTGGTTTTTATAGTTTTCCTTGACTCCAGCTATTTTTTGTTTCCATGGACAGGGATTACTGACTAATCCAGTCTCACAGAGGGTTGATTTTTCATCTCCCAGAGTTAAAATAAGCAAAGATCACATCCTGGTAGAACAGCATCTCTGTGCTAATGCTGCTTGTCCCCAGAAGACCATTTTGCTTTAAGCAGCGGATACGTTCTTTGCTATTGACTGGAGAGTGAAAGTGAAATATAAGAACTATAAATAACCCGAGCTAATGAAGTATTAGAATTACTCATTCAGCCAGTGATACCTACTCCACCTTAAAGTCCAAATAAGGACTCCATTGTAAAAATGTTCTAAAGTCTTTTTATCAATAATTTAATGCCTCACAAAAATATACTCATATTTGGTCCTTACTGGGTGCTCCTAGTCCCCCAGCAGACCATGTCAGTGGCTGTGGTAAAAAGTGCTTTTCCAGATCATGTAGGCTGTTATTGTAAATAAAACCAGATTCTTGTAAGCTCCTCTCAGCCTAGACTTGTTCATAACCTATAAAAACAGCTTATCTTCAGGACATGCCATGCTGTAGTATATTTGGTTGTGCTTTGGTGAGTTACGTAGTGAAGTAGAACAATATTATGCCATTCGATGATGGAAAAATTTCATGTGTCATTTTCTGTTGAAGACTCCTGTTGAAGAAGGAAATTATCAGGAACTTTGGAGCATCCATTTCCCTCCTCTCACACTTTTTCAAATGTAATATTTTTCCTTAAAACATACTTCTTTTCCACAGTGAGAAGCTTATCTTTTCATCATCCAAAAAACTTTTTCTCACAAAAGATATTTTCTTCATTCACACACTAAAATTAGCGAGGCTTGTGAGGGGGAGGAAGGGAATCTTTATTTGTAAGAAATAATTTGTCTGAGTTTTCTCCTATGACTGACAATGAAGTGTTGAGGTTTAGGGTGGGAATTATGGAGACGTTTCTTCCCAACACCAGTCCCATTGTCAGCATCACCCAGCAGTGAAGCTGATCATAGAAAGGGATGGAATTTCTGACACATTTTCAGCCTACTCCATCAACAAAATTTCAGCCAATTCTTTCCCCTAACTTTCCAGCCATCTATAACAGCCTCTAGCAGAGGTATTTTGCTTTGTTTTTTGCTGAACTATGTCACGGAGCCTAAATATGTAGATGAACTAGATAATCCTGAGCATGTATTCTAGTCTATTGGTTTATTCTTTACACTGTTCTATGAGATTATTTTTTCTCATTGCCTGTATTGCAGCTAGCAAAAAATATTAAGCATTGATAGATGTTAAATGGCTTTTTATGTTAATCACCTAGCTTTTTTTCAGCCCTGCATCTTCTGTAGATTTGTGTTTTAACCATACCGAGTGGAGGAAACAGCTAACCCCTGAGTGTGTTAGGTCTTCCTGTTCTAAGCAGGTTTGAAACCGATTAGTTTGTAAAGCAATAAAACCACAATAGTAAAAGCCAAAAACATGTTCAATTGGAAAACAAGCACTACTTCTTATGGATCAGTTCCAAGAATGTTTTCACCTTGTGTTACCTGACTGTTTTACAATATCAGGTCAGTTATACTTAGGTTTCCAGATTATAACAGTTTTCTGCTTTCATCTATAACCAATACTAAATTTCAAAATAAAGAAAAAGCAGATATTAGTTCAAAAATGAGACACAAGATGTCAAATAGGATCTAAATATTCCTTGGTAAAATATAGTGGCTATCAGAACCCTTTTCTGTTCAATGTTATCTATTTTACTTACTCCACTTGATTAAAATTGTGTTTACAAAAATGTCTATTTTAAAGAAACTTCTATAAATGGTCCCTTTCTGTAACAATGAGTTTTAATATAACTCTGAAGCCCAGACCCATGCAAAATGTTGATAGTAAGGATTAAAACCAGGAAACGCTCCTCTGATTTCTACATTATGACCAACATATCTGATTCAGAGCAAAACTGATTTGTCATCACAACAACTTTCAATGGAATCTCCTGTGTTTAATTGCATTTCAAATGTCTCATGTTTAGATATGAAATCCAAGAAAATGTTATTACAGCAGATGGTCTTTAAAACATTCCTCTGTCATTAACTTCTGATTCTTATGTATCAATAGCAACAGTTTTTTACCCACTCCAGTTCTTTTACTGTTACACATCAAGAGCGAAATACAGAACAGATCTACTGAGATACTGAGCAATCTCGTCAGTGATATCCACCACTGAAAGTAAAAGGGTTTTTAAAAAAAATGGATTTTTAACTTCCTTGATTTTTTTAAATTAATATTCATTCCCAAGAAAATGAAGAAACATTACAGTATTACGACTATGACAAGATTTTTGCATTTCTGGTAATGTGGTTTATCTGCTTTTAGTTTTTCACATACACAAAGTGTTATATGGACCAGAGATAGCAGAGTCACTTAACAAGACTTTGTTTTGTGTGAATAAAATACATGCTGTGATTCAGACTTGGAGGGATAAGAGGTTTGAACGCTTTCAGAAAAAGACTGAAAGGAAAAGTGAAGACAGTGATAAGATCTATATACATGATGCAATTGCAGCTAACAGATTAACACTTCCCCTCCTGAAGATATCACACTCATGCTCACACACAGAGGGAAGTGTTAATGTGTCTAAATACATTATTTCAATTAACTGCTCACAAACACTGCACAGGCCTCTGACAGACTCCTAATATTGGCAGCGCATGCATAACCTTCTTAGCAACAGTAATTTCATCTGGGGGCCAAATTCTGGTGAGCATAGGTTATATGTGCCTTATAACCCTTGCAAGCACAGGATGCTTTCCACATGTAAATATGCTGGTGGGAAAGGGAGCTACATACGCTACAAGCAGGAATGTGCAAGACATTGATGAAGCCTTGAATTTAGTTTCTAATCATTATGTGACCAGGAGCACTGATCCGAGAATGGAGCATCTGCAGAGAAATTGTTCTATCTTAGGGCATGCATACAACAAAGGCAGTGAAAATACTAATCTACTCCCTGACTTTTGCTGCTCATAAGCCCATAAGGCCATAGTAAGTCCATGCCCTTAAGTGCCATATCTAGTACATGAATTGATACTGTGCTATCACAGCTCCAAAGGAGCTGGAAATGTCCTAATCATTTCTTCATCATCCATGTGAGCAATGGCAGCACAAGCCATGAGTCATCTCAACATGATGTCACACGTTGTCTTCTGTGTATTCTTGTAGCTCTCTGGTAAATTAAACTTTTTCTAGCTGAACAACCCTGGCTCCTACATTTACTCTTGATATAAGTTAACCAAGATTGATAAGGCATCCCCACCTAACCTGTGGTTTGTAGTCAAAATATGTCATGATTGTTCCCCATGCTGTGATTTTTCCTGTGTGCTTTATATTCTCTCAGGTACTTATGAGTTTTGGAGGGCTGAGATTTTTTCATTTTTTTCTTCCAGTGATTGATCCCAAGGTAGCCAGAAGGTTTAAGGACCTCATCCTATTCTGGCAAAGAGAAGAAATGGGAAATGGGGACTTAATCACTGCACTAGGGGAAGGTGGTTATTCTAATATCACAATGTTAGTGGAAACTCTCTGAGCTCTCATATTTCTATTGCTACAGCATAAAACTGGAAAAAAGTTTTTCTCACATACAAAGCTGGTAAAAAATTTGTATTTCTGAGTCTGATTAAAACATGTCAAAATCTTAAATAGACACAATAAAATTCAGTACTTTCTTTGCAGGTAGTATTGTCAGTAGGCTCTTGACATCACCAAAAACCAGTAAGCACAGAATGGATGTGGGAAAAACACACACCAAGGCATGTGTTTGGCACTTTTCAGGTCAGCTGGAGAAGGTGCCATACACAAGGTTCCACCACTGATTAGGAGGCTTTTGAAAATAAGATACCATTATATGACATAGTCTGGTATGTCAGCTCAGTCCTTGACCTATTTGTTTCCCTGTTGTACCTCCAACTGTCTAACTAGCTAACAAGCACAAGAGAGGATGTGGTGCTGCAGTGCGGATGCATGAATTACGGGCTTATTTCTGGTGGGAACAGGAGGTAGGAGTCAGCTCAGCCTCTGCCTCTGAGCCTTGACAACTGTTGCAGGCTGCCTGAGGTATAAAAGGACGGAGGCAGTTACTTGGCAGGAGGAATGAACTGATCAAAAGAAACACTGATTTTCCTCTGCTGCTTGTACAGTTAATGTTTCAGACTTTGTACAAAGGCTCCCACAGCAGCCAGAGTGTATCTCTCTCTATATATATGTATATACATATATACATATCTGTAAGTATGTGTGTGGGGGGGTGTGTATAGGAAACAGTCTGCCTAAGACACCCTTTTTGTCTGTGAAAGGAAGTGTTTGAATTAGAAGCAGATTCTGCCAAGGATAAAGCATCAGGGACAAATTTATACATAGCAGTAGAAACTGCTCTCTGAACTTCGTATAGGAAGGAGTCTGAGATGCAGATTTTATAAACAGACCCTTTTGGATCTCTGAAGAGAGGATTTGAAAAGTCAAACACATCCAGGCCATGCCTATAAAAGTAAAAATTACACTGCCCAGAGCCTTTTAAGCAACAGACTTATTTCAAACAACAGAATGCTGTGGCTGTTACTCTTTTCCTTTCTCTCTCTCCCCTCATGTAGACACACGTTGGCAAAACTAACCCCTGACTAAAGATGCTGTTAGATTAGAGATTTTATCCATTACAGCTGTAAGACCCATGGCTGAAACCTTCAATGTGAGGGGAACTTGTTGATAGTTGTTGCTGAGCAGTAAGACAGGCAAGTCAAATTTCCAGAGACAAAGACCCTTCCCTTCGCTTAGTGAAAGGAATGAACTAGATGGGCCAGGCATCGTTTGCCTCGCACTTAAGGAACAGTTTGGGTGAATGGAATAAATTAAATTAATTCACCTAAAAATGAATAGTGAAACGTATTATATTCAGGATGCTGGGAACAGACAGTTATTGTAACCCACATTGGCTAGAGGTTAGAGACTGCAAGAGCCAAAGGTTGCTGGAAGGTTCTGCCCAAGAGGAGGGCCCTTCTGTGAGGAGGGTGAAGGATCCTGTATGGCAGTAACTGTTTATGAAAGACTGGGATGTTGCAGGACCTGTTGGGATGAGTGATGGCAAGATGAAACATGGTGGCAAGCAACAGTAGTGGTGTCTGGCAGTAGCCAGTGAAATGACAACACAGCAACCATAAACACCAGGTGCCAGGAGAGCCATCATCGAAACTTCTTATGGTCAACATCACAGCAATGAGTTTTGGTTTTACCTTTATTGCACGGGCCAGTGTTGTGAGTTTCACCTGCAATACAAAGAGTTTAATTTAACCCTTTTGAGCTCAGTTCATGTATACGTGCCCTGAGAGTGTTTATGAGTCTCTGAGGTTGCAACTGGGCACCCAAGCAACTATGTTTTAAGTGTCCTAAGAAATAGACAGTGACTACATGAATATTTTTGTGCTTTGCCTCCAAACCACTTAAAACCAGGTAAACAGCTCATCGTGTAAGTGTGCAATTAAGAGTTTAAAATAGATGATACTTATACAAAAACTACTCTTGGCAGGACTGACAAGGAGTGTAACAGTTCCTGGGAGCAAAGAGGATTTGAGTCATGTTTCTTTGTTGCCATTGTCATATATTTGGCATTAATATCTGTACTCCTGGCCATGGCAGAACTAGTGAGGGCATTGCCGCAGTATTGACTGGTTCCTGGTGCTGCCAGTGACTCTGTAGACTGTGCACCAGAATTAGGTAATTTGCAGGGGGGAAAAGCTCCTTTTTAGTTTAGTGGGCATGGTGGTGCTGTGTTAGTGGTTGGACTTGATGATCTTAAAGGTCTTTTCCAACTTTAACGATTCTGTGATTCTGTGATTTTCCCTGCTCGCTTGCTCTCTTTTGTTACCAGGTGATTGGGTTGGGCACCATAAGTGGGATATGTCAATTCAAAACTGGTTGAGAAGGATGTAACAGAAGTCTGTGGGGTCCCTGAGTTTTAGTGGTCATGCCTATACTATATGTCTTTGCTTATCCAAAGCCCTGGCCATGCCATGGGGCATGTGATGAAGACATGAAATACAGCCTTTGATGAAACCCCAGGATCTATGAGGTATTCCCAGTCACTTTCAGAAAGGCTTCCTTTCACAGTCACTCCAACCCAAACTGATCTGCTTTTTTCTGATAGCACAGTGGGAGCTAGAGATGTCTATATGTAAACATGTCCAGAATTGGAGATGATTCCCCCAAAATCAGATCCCTTTAATATATCACTAGTCACTCTTGAAATTTTAGTGCACATCATCTTTTTACTTCTCCAAGGCACCTGGAGAGAATACACATGATTTGACTGCTGTTGTGTCCAGACAGCTTCACCAGTTCACAGGAGGAGTCATTAGCCAACCAAAAAAAATTCACAGTTCTTCAGGAGGAACATAACCTCTTTCCTCCACACCTTTGGTTTTGGGTTTTTTTTTTTCCACTAGAGGTATTTCAAAGAAAAGAAAAATTTACAAGTGTTCCAACGGCTTCACTAACTGCTGCCTCTCCTCCAAAAGACAGCAAGGGTTAAGGATGCATGGCCCTGGCCACTTGTCAGATTTGGCATGCTACAGCCAACAGCTGGTGGAGGCAGTTAATTAGTCCTGCACCCCGCTCAAAGTTCAGCCTTTATTGGCAGGGAGAAGCAGGCTGCACCAGCCTGCTTCCCTCTTTCAATTAACAAAGGCCTGTGCCATCAGATTACCTTGGCAACATGCCATGGCATCCGTGTCATTTGCCTGCCTGAGCTTTGCCATGGCAACAGGAAAGCTAACCTTGCCAAAGCAGCATCTGGTCTATGGGTGGCAGATTACCTGCCAAACAGATTTACTAGCTGCAAAGTGCTGCTGACTGCCCCGAGAAAAGAGAGGAAGGGGGAAAATCTTGTGATGAAAAGATGGTTATCCATTTTAATTTTTCTTTCTAAGCAAAGGTTTCCAGAGGTCCAGCTGCTGATGTGTGGATAGAGCATGTCTGTCTTCTTTCTGGGCATGAAAGCCATTAAACAAATTACGCTTTATCTTAGCCACAAGGTCCTCTGGGCATTACAGAAGCAAAAGTCTTTGTTGAGAACTAATTTTTATTATGCAGTAAGCAGGCTGGTCTTGACAGAGCACTGCTGGTTTTTCATTTCATTTTATCACATCCATTTTGTTGTGATGACACTAGAGATATGTGTGATCCAAAAACCATGGATCCAACTGCTCATAAACTGCAGAGAAAATCAGGTCTGAATGTCAGCATCGCATCTAGTTCCAATGGCCTGTAAAACTCAAGGACACACAAGTAGCAGATTTGTAAGCAATGTGAGACTTTTCCAGTGGACTGTCTGTTCGCAGTGGAGACTGAAGCTTCTGGATTCATAGCGGGCAGAGAAATAGACTGTAAGCAATGCAGGACTGGCTCCACCTCTACCAAGTGACCTTTGAAAGCAAACCATGTTGCAGAGGAAGGCCATAATACCGGTGGCCAACACCCAGTGGTTCCTCTGTTCTGGGAGACAATTCCTTTCTGACTCTAATCCAGTCAGTCCTTTAACACCGAGCTGCTGTGACAAAGACATACTAACCAGACTCTCAAGAAGTATTTGAATGCAAATGTAATGTTTACCACTAATGCAGCAAGAAGTGAAAGAACAATGTTCCTTTCCAGTCCCTCCTGGGTGGTTAGTACACCTCTGAAACATGACATTTCTCTGAAGCAACAAATATGATCGAGGCAAATAATGATCATCTCATTTCAGCTCTTCTTACAAACCTAAGCATCATCTCATAAACTTTAATTTCGCATGTCAGGATGTATCTATCCCACTTTCTGGCTCTGTGGCCTTTACACACTGAAGAAGGTAGTGCAATGAGTGGTCGTAGTTACAGGTGGAGCAACAGAGTGAAGTTGCTGCAGCAGTGGGAAAGTTTGCTTCAGGTTGGAAAGTGAGGTTGGTCACCAGTGTTTTACACACTCCACAAGAAGTGCTATAGAACTCTTTAAGTAGTCAGAGGTCTAGATGCTTCTCTTTGCTTAAGTTTAGGTTTCTGAGGGATAATGGGTACATTTGGAAAAGTGCACATGCACATGTCTCTCAGTGTCACGCAGAAATATGCTGTGCAGAGAGAACAAAATCAATAGCTAAATCTGGACAAAATAAATTGGGTAGCTAGCACATACTTGAAAGATTCTTGGCAGAAGGATAGCCTCACAGATCAGAATATAAATAACTTGAGAATTCACCTCTTGCATCTACACCAACAACGATTGTAACAAAAAAAACAGAATATGCAAACAAACAAAAATAAATCTTTGGTCTTTAAGCCTTTTAAAACTCAGTATGTAGAAGACCAGTGCACAAAGGACTTAAATCTCTTCACCACATCACTTTGTTACCCAAATACTCATGTCTGTGTAGGTCAGTGTTGTAGTTTGGTGCATTAGATCCATCTCCAGCACTCACACAGTTGTTACTGAATATCACCTCATGGTATTCAGCACCTTTGCCTGAAGTTAATGGGCAACACCACTGTGAAAGGGGGTCATCCTTTTTCATAGGTTGGTGAAGGCACAGAGAACCAAGTGACCTTCCCATACTCACAGAAGTTTTGCCAGCATGAGTACTGGGCCATGTCCTCTTCCAGCTCTGCATCCTGACTATTAATTGTACCCTCTTTCATCCTTTCTGGTTCTTCTGCTCATAATGCACACATAACATTGCAGTAGAGATCAGAGACCTGAAGGCCAAATCCTGCAGCCCCTCTGTAGCTGACACAGGGAGAGACTCTATATTGACGCTGAGATAAATGCTGAGATGAGCGTGAGACCAGGCCGTGGTCTCGGAGAAGCAGCAAAGAGAAGAAGGGCTTCAATGTCCCTGTGAGGTATCAGCTGCCCCAGACCCCGAGGGATCGGCTGTGCCCAGTGGGGTAGGAAAATACAGCTGCACCCGAGGAGAGCTTGGCCTGGCACCTTGGAAGCTTCCAGAAAAACCAGCCTGATGTCTGGAAGTTTCCAGAAGAAAGTGACCTGGTGGCCCAGACGCTGTGAAGGGTGGCCTCCTCAAGGACCCTGACTCCCCAAGGAGCCCATGGCAGGGCCAGCCAAGCACCTGGCACAGTGCGTGTATCTCTGAGCGAGTGTTTTCCCCTCAATCCTGCACATTTCTCCCCATTAATTTGATCAGCTGTTCTCAATGAGAAGTAAATTGACTGTGTCTTGTATATGAGTAGCTGCTCTGCAAAGTGACGAGCTTGACAGAGGTTTCATCCTATATCTGCTGTGGCACTCACCACACAGACGTATCCCTCGACCAGATGTTTTGAGATTTCCTTGCCCTGCCAGGATGAGGGAAAAACAGGGTCCTTCCAGAGAAAGACTCCTGTCATTTTATATAATTTGTGGTCAAAAGTCAGGGATCAGGCACACTGCTGAAAAACCTTCTGACTCCAGCCTCTGGTATGTTCATGACTCCTTTCCAGATCCCAGACATTTACGACGTCAGGATTTCTGTATAGAAAAGGCATCTGACGCTGGCTGAGCATATCTGTTTTTTTTTTTCCTGTTTTCAGTAGTGGTCAAAACAGTAAAAAATTGCAATAGTTTCCCCCCCATCTTTTAGCTGATAAGTGTTACATTACAAACTGGTGATTGGAAAGTTACCAAAACACCTGGAGGGTACTAGAGCAGTCCCACTGAGCTCTCCAACCTTTGCTCAAACAGATTGATCTCAGGATCTGTGAGTGCCCCATGCAGGGTGTGATGCCTGGGAAGCAAGGTGGGAAGTTCCAACACCCAAATTCAACATGCTGGTCCTTGTTTTGGGAAGACGACATTCATGTTTGTGCTTAAAGCAGAACTGGGTTCTTTCTGGATCACTCGGCTTCAGTGTCTAGTCCAAAACCTGTTGTGCTCAAGAAGAGGGGAGTCCTGTTGATTTCTGTAGCGCCTGGCTTGTGTCCTGGTTGTAACCTCCATATTCTACACATGAATTCTGTAAAATACTAATCAGCAGGTTATCACCTGAACTCTTAGTTCAGTGTCAGGGTGTAAAAAAGAGCAGGTAACTTTGTGTCTTCCAAAGTATGTTGTTTTCCCATATGATGGAGAGCTGCTCAGTTTACTCCGAAGCTCTACCATGATGAAGTAAAAGAGAGAGCGACTAGAATCTGCATCACTATATTTTGTTTGTCTCTTTCTGTGACCTAGCTGTACCCATAGCAATTTTGTGACAAAATAAGAGAAGAAAGCACACAGACTTCTAGTTTGGTCACCTCTCTGATCAGAAGTATGTGCATTGCATATGTGCTTTAAAAGAGTGGAATTGATCTGAAACTCTGTCACCTCAAATATTCTATTGGGCCATCCTAAGAAATCCTAATAAATCCTTCTGGCTTAATTGCTAAGCTCTCTAGGGCATGGAGACATGGACAAAGCAACATGCTAAATGGCTTTCAGGGTGTCAGGAAGTCTAAGAAACCGAAACCAAGTATTCATTATCGCTGAAGCATTTTTGTTAGGGGCTTGCCTGTGTAATACTTCGTAAGAAAGGCTTTATTGGGATACAGAAATTGTTTCATTATTTACAGGATTGGAGACTCACCACAGTGGAGTCAGTAGGAAGTCACAAAGGAAATTAGCTGGTAGTATGGAGAGTGTCTTCATATATGGGGTTGAATCTTTTTACTTCAAATTATAATCTTGTCTTTCATGTGGTACTCAGTTTGAAGAAATTTTGATGATCCTGTCATTTCCAAATGCTGAGAATTGACTCAGCAACCCAATGAGCTGTCTCATGTTAGGATCTCAGATTAGCAGTCCTCCTCTGTAATGCAGGTTATTGTTTGCTGCCAAGAGCATGTCCTGGACACCACCCCTCGCCATCAAAGTTTTAATTCAGAAGTAGGTCAAATCCAGATGGTGCATCAGTAAACATTAATGTGTTTTAATTATCAGGATATTTTTAGAAGGTTCAGCATGTTATAGTGCCAGGAAGTGAAGTGGAGCAGAAAGTAAAATCCGAGTGAGATGCTTCAGTCTTCTTGAGATAGAGAGATAGGTTATGCATCATTAACACTATTAATGAAAACCAAATCCTACCAGTTCTAAGTTTAAAAGCTGAGTGTCAACACAGAGAATCTACCTCAGAAACCAGCACTTCTTGTTTACTTATGTTGTTTCCTGAATCCCATCATCATTGTCAAGTAAGAGAAGTTTTCAGTCAGTCCTTTAGTGCTATTGGTTCTACATCCTCCTTCCTCCCATTAGTAGGACAATGAAAATACTGATTATTCTGACCTTCAGGAAATTCTCAGGAATGTTTTCTTTGTGACTGGGCTTGTATGAGTAGAACAACTTGAATTTTCCAGGGCAATTACTCATTCCTGGTAATAGTTAAAGTGATTTCAATTAGCATCAACACCTACCTCAGATTTCTCTTGTGTATTACAAGGTCTAACAAGATCACCTGGAGGCTGAGATTAAGCAGCAATTACTTTTGTGGTTAATGTCAAGATATTTAATACAACAACATGTAGATGTCTTTGAAAGTCTGAAGCTATAGACCTAGATTTACTGGTTATCAACTACAACTACTAATTATGGTTCATTTCTATCTAATGTATGTGGGGTCCAGTTCCAGGCTCTGCCACATATTTCTTGTGTGTGATCTTGAGCAAATCATCTGCATTCTCTATCCACCATGTGTAGCATAAAACCAAGCAATACCTTGTACCTCTCTTTTAATGTTTTTATGTGCAGTGTCTGGCTATAGAATTTTATTCCTGTTTGACACTCCCCAGTGCAATTATAAAAAATAAAAATACTTTTTCTGAAAAGGAAAAAAAAAGAGGATTCCTTGCCCTTTTCTCAGCATGCTACCTGTGAAACCAGGCAAGACACAGCCATTGCTGATTTTTTTCCACATAAATGATAACCTCCATTCAAATGAATTTTTTATGCAGTTATCAAAAAAGAAGTGCAATGGGGGCCAACATAAACCAAGTACAATGCAAACAGGAGAACAGGCTGCAATGAATAATCCAGTCATCCCAGGTTTCCTGTCCTCTGCATCCATCCAGTCCCTGGGATAATTACAGAGTTTTGCTTAGGCTGGAAAAATGCTCGTCTTGCAGTTGCAAGCATATCGTATTGGATTTCAGTTTTATTTTTAGTCAAGTGGATTTGCTGTCTCTTGTCAGCTTATTGTGTTGCGTTAGCAGGGACATTTGAACAGAACAGAGTTTTGTTGGAGCTCCTGTGGGCTCTTGCATGTAAAATCAAACCTCTCCTGCTTGCTTCATGTTCTCATTCATTCATTCAGTGTCTCAGAGCCTGCCAACTCTGTGGGCATGCAGCCAGTTTTGCATTTACTACTGGGTTTTTTGCTGGCTGCCAGTCACAAAGGATGGTGATAAATGGATTCAGCAGCACCTATTAGGATTAACTGAAGGCTTAAATTCATTTTGAACCCTCTTACTGCCAAAATTAATTATACTAAAATTAATTATGCTATGTTATCCACTGAAGAACAGGCCAAGGTGAGGAAAATACCCACCTTAATGTTTACTGCATCCTGGAGCTGAAATAAACAGTGGGATCTATACAACACAGAACTTATCATGCTTACTAGACTGATAATCATAAATACAAGCTCTTCGCACTGCCTGCTTTCAGTTGTCTTTAGATTTTGGTCTCAGAGACCTCGTCCTACACACTGGCTTCAGTGATTGTGATCAATCAGAACAGCACGGTATGATGATCTGCAAAGCACCTTGGAGAGTAGGAAAATCCTCATATTTTAACAAAAATATCCACTCAGTTGGGATCCCACTTACTGTATTTCATGGTGTGACATTTGGAAGAAATTTGTTAATAGAAAATTCAATGACACAACTGCTTTGCAAACCAAAGAGGTCCTGTTCAACTAACCTATTGATTGCAATAATTCAGTTCAACCTTGTTTTGAAGAACAGCTGCTGAAAAACAGTGTAATACCGTATGGAAGCCCTGAAATTCTCTACTATCAAAGTAGCAGATTGTCAGATAGCTGATACAGTAGAGCCCAACATGGTGGCACAGAGACGATGAGTAACCTCAGTTAAGTTCTGCTAGGTCCATACAATGTCATACCTTACATTTAAGAACACTATTGAATTAGAACTCCCTTTTGAAATTAGGCATAGATGTGAGTAACTGTGGCAGAATCTGGTCTAGACTAGACAACAGGCTACAGTTTTAACACCGATGAAAGGACAACAAAGCCATGAGAGTCACAATGCCGGGTCCTTCACTTCGATCCCAACAACCCCATGCAACGCTACAGGCTTGGGGAGGAGTGGTTGGAAAGCTGCCCAGTAGAAAAGGACCTGGGGGTGCTGGTTGACAGCCAGCTGAACATGAGCCAGCAGTGTGCCCAGGTGGCCAAGAAGGTCAACAGTGTCCTGGTCTGTATCAGAAATAGTGTGGCCAGCAGGAGTTGGGAAGTGATTGTGCCCCTGTACTCGGCACTGGTGAGGCCGCGCCTTGAATCCTGTGTTCAGTTTTGGGCCCCTCACTACAAGAAGGATGTTGAGGTGCTGGAGAGTGTCCAGAGAAGGGCAATGAAGCTGGTGAGGGGTCTGGAGCACAAGTCTTATGAGGAGCGGCTGAGGGAACTGGGGTTGTTTAGTCTGGAGAAGAGGAGGCTGAGGGGAGACCTTATCGCTCTCTACAACTACCTGAAAGGGGGTTGTGGTGAGGTGAGTGTTGGTCTCTTCTCCCAAGTAACTAGCAATAGGACAAGAGGAAATGGCCTCAAGTTGCGCCAGGGGAGGTTTAGATTTGACATTAGGAAAAATTTCTTTGCTGAAAGAATGGTCAAGCATTGGAACAGGCTGCCCAGGGAGGTGGTGGAGTCACCATCTCTGGAAGTGTTCAAAAAACGTGTGGATGTGGCGTTTCAGGACATGGTTTAGGGGACGTGGTGACACTGGATTAATGGTTGGACTTGATGATCTTGAAGGTCCTTTCCAACCTTAGTGATTCTGTGATTCTCTGATTCTGTGATTTTCCTACTAGCTGTGCATTGTTCAGGAAGTTGCTACACAGCACGCCTTGGCTGAGGAATTAAATAATTGCACTTTGTTGTTGTTTGTTTGTTGGTTTTGTTATAAAGGTAGCTTTTGAATTAGTCATAAAATCAAAGCTAGGTTTTGGAGGTTTTTTTCTTTATTTCTGGTAATGTTTTACTAACAGACAAAACATCCCAGTTGAGCAAAAAGTCTGAGAAACTGGATTCAGCAAAGCTGCTTGAAACATGTACCAGAAACATTAAAGACAGAACTCCATTAACCATGGGTTCCCTCTGTACTCAACAAGGAAGCACACATACCTTCAGAGTCATTCAGTCCAATTATGATTTGAATCTATATAGGGAGTGTAAGATAGACTAAGTTCTCAGCTTATGGTACCTGTGTTAGGATGCTAAAGTTCAACAAGACAGAAAGTAAGCCAGGCAGCAGGTACAGAATGGAGTCTGTCATCCAGTGCATGGTCTTATATCCAAAATAACACATCTATCTCCTGTCTTTTGGATTGACTGATGTGTGATGTGGCTCTGTCATGTTCTTATTTTCCCAGCTTAACCTAAGACACGTATGTTTGACATTTTGCCTTCCTCTAGATCATCCTTTGGGACTATACTGGATATCATCTGGTAGCTGCATGACAATGCAGTTTATTGATTTGTCTTTGCATTTAGCCCTATTGATATTGTAGCTGGTCTGCAACACCTTTCTGTTGCTTTTGAAGCCTAATGGTAAAACATTGGTTTAATTTCTTGTTTTCTTTAATTAATTTCTAGCTTTAATTTTTATTCCCCCCCCCCCCGAAAACCAAGATATCTAAGACATTTTGTTGGCAATGTTTGTATTGCAAAACACAGCTCTCATTTCTGGAGCAATCACCCGCTAAATAAGAGCTGTATTTTACGATGAGATTCAACTGCAGACCATAACCCCACCTGTCCCTTCCCTCCACATCCCAGCTTTGATGTCAAGGCGCCAAAGTAATGTGGGGAAGTGGAGCACAACTAAATTGCAACACTCTTGGTGACTCACTCTTGTCTAGACTGTTAGATAGTGACTCCTTCTAGATCTTCATCAGAATGGCTGTAAATTAGCCCAGGAAAAGGAATCCCTTCTGAAAAAGAAAGGCAGCTGGGATCTTCTCATCCACACCAGACTCAAATCTATACAAGATTCTTCTGGATGGCATCTGTAGTCTCCTAACAGAGGAACTCCTGAATACACAACACTCCGGACATCTTCCTAAAACACTGAAATGTTCTGTATCTTCTACAACATAAATAAACCTGATATTTTCAGCCTCTCCTGTAGCAGTGCATATTTCAAAGGATTTCCCCATTATTCCCCAGTGTTCCCCATTATTAGCCAGCCATTTATTTCAGTTATCATACATGAATATCATGTAGCACACTGGAGTTTCATTCTTCGAATCCCATAGTCTTGAATAAAGATATAAGGTTACCAGAAGGGGCTGGTGTGTCTGCTTTTGAGTAAAATCTTTCTGAAAGTAGCAACAAAGAGACTAAAAATGCTTGTACTACTCAGTTTGGAGAGAGGAAACCTGATGGGGAATTTAATTGAAGTTTATGAAATCAAGAAGGTAATAAATAGGATAAATAAGAGCTGTTGTTCACTAAATCCTAAAGTATTAGAACTCAAGGGCATTCATTGATACTAGTTGTAGATTGCTTAAAAATTAACCATATAGGACACAACAGAACAGAATATTTCAGCTGGAAGGGACCTACAATGTCCATCTAGTCCAGCTGCCTGACCACTTCATAGCTGATGAAAAGTTAAAGCATGCCTCTTAAACACTGACAGGCTCGGGGCATCAACCACCTCTCTAGGAAGCCTGTTCCAGTGTTTGACCAACCTCTCGGTAAAGAAATGCTTCCTAAAATATACTTAAAGGGTGGGCAGCAAATTTCTGGAATTGGTTGCTATATGAGGTTTTGGAGGCAGCGCATTCTGAAAGAGAGTTAACAAAATCATGAACAACATCCAAAATAGATACTAAAAGCAATTGACAGGGATGTACCCTCTAATCCTTAATCCATTGACTGTGGATGCTGGGTATGGGGCAGCAGGGCAGTGGCTGGGCCCATGTACTCACTCTAAATAACCTTTTCACTGCTATTGTTAATTTCTCACACACACTTTTAAACGAAGCTTCACTTAGAGTTGATGTATTTAGTAACTGTCTTTGTGCTTTCATGAGCTTTGCTATTTGTCCAGATAACAGCAGTTGAACAATGGTCTGGTTAGCTTTGGAGATGATATTCAAGCTAATGGTTGTTTTGCACCAAGTGCAGCACTTCAGTACCAAGATCCTCCAAAGTAACTCATTAACCACTTCATAATGCTCAGAGCCTTGGAAGAAATTCTTATACTCAGGTGGACCTACATAAGCCATGTAGACATGAATAGCATAGGATTGCTTCCTATTCTCCTTTGGCTTCTTCTCACCCTTTTTCATGACACAAATAACCATCTTTTTCGTACCTTTCTTGCAAGTGTGTACAGCCACCTCCATTTGTGCAGAACTTGAAAGCAGAATATTGGTCTGGATAGACCATTGGTCTGACTCCTTAGCACATGATCTGATCCATGAGCACATTTTTAAGTTCTTGTGACATTCAGCTTCCTTCATCCACCTGCAACTTCTCTGAAGTTCATTTACAGATGTCAGTTAGAGAATGAATATATCCTGACAATGTGGTTTAGACATGAAATTTTACAGTACTTGGGTAGCTTAATTCCAGATGGGAAGGTCAAGTTTACAGTTTCTGAAAAAATAGGGAATTAGTCACTTACTATCTCCAAAAATCCTAGGAAGTTGACCACCCAACAGTGTCAAGCACAGGGGATAGGATTGGACTACATGGCCCACAAGAAGACATTAAAGTTCAATAGGACAGAGATTCCTGGGGGCTATTTTTTGTGGCAAGGGGTGCAAATGAGGTCTCATTTCCGCAAAACCCCAACTTTTAAGCAAGGCAGCAGGGGTCAATCCATAATCTGTCATTGCAAGCTGACACAGTTTAGAACAAAGAAACGCTCCATAATACTGAGCAGGGTATAATGGAACCCTTTGGCTGAAAGCAAAGCTATCAACAATGTAACAAGCAATTAATGCCCAATGTTCAGTTAACAGCAAAATAAACATGATAAAATATGACCACAACATTTTGCATCAAAACCTCATAAAGAGTTACCATTTGCTCTTACATCTTTCTTTATGCAAATAGTGCATCGTTAGCAAAGTATTATCCATGTGTTTTCCACCACTGTTTAATTGCATGGGAGGCAGTTAAGCAGATCAAAGAGCTCTATTAACAACAGATAACCACAGAGCAAATATGATTAAAAGTAATTACAGTAAGGAAATAATCTGCTAATTCTTAATGGTTCTGAGGACTCAGAGAGGAGTTCTCAAAGTGATTCTCATCACTGGAAATCAGGGTGTTACTGCAATGAACTGATATCATATTTTGGGTTTCAAAGTGTGAGTTGTTTTCCCACCCGTGTTTTCTCCTGTGCCTTCTCCCAAACATCATATTCACTTGTGACATAATTCAGAAGTGGGAAAATCCTTATCACAACAGGATAAGGGTACAACCTTTTTTTTCCTGTCTTTTGGCACCTGGCAAAATTTCCCAGACATCTTTCATTTCTAACCAGGACATTCCTTCACCTTCCAGACAGCCTCTGTAAACAAACTTCTGCCATTTACTTCACCCTTTCTTTCCCCACACATCCTTTCTATCTTATCGACTAGACCTAGAGATGATCTTTTACTCCTTCTACTTTTCCTCTTCTCACTACACCCTAGAACCTCCTCCCTTTCTTACCTCACATTTTCACTTCAGACATCCTACTGACACTGCCCCTAATTAACCTTCCCTTTCTGTTCTTCTTCAGTAGACAGCTAAGCAGCTAATTTAGAATTACAAGGAGATAGTTATATGTTTATCTATAATGTGAGGGGGGTTGGAAATCTCCCTGAGAAAGGAGCCTTCTAAATGTGCATCTTCTGTGTCTCACCTCTCACTTCCCCAGACTTTGCTCCTCTTTTGCTCTTCCCTGCCTTCACTGGCACCAAAATGCACATGGCCCCAGTGTCTTCAAACACTTGAATACAAGCACTTCTAAAAATCATTGTATTGATGTTGCACAGCTTCTAATAGTGGGTGAAGCTTCACTGCATCACTTTTCTCCTGACACTAGGGATCACAACTGCAACCAATGGAAGAGCTCACTGAACCTCCCATGGTCTGAACCGAACATATTTTGCCCAGCTACAATTGGCATACTTATTCAAAACTTATGTCTTACCTTCAGAGACATACTGCATGCATACAGAAACTATCTTTTCTCTAAATTTATCTTATCCTTGCTATCCAACCTCATTTTCTTTTTCTTCTCTGTTCTTCAGATGCTGCTAAAAAGTTTCATTTCCAACTCTTCTTGAATCACTGAAGTATTTCTGCTCCAGGCCTGAGATCTGATCTCTGCTAAAGTCAACAAACTACTTCTATCCGAGAGCTAGCACTGCCTTCTATCAGAAGGCTAAAAATAATAGAAAGAGGACAGATTCCTAAGTTTGTATTAGCACTCAGTAAATGATGTATTTTTTCAAAATTGTTATCAAGAATGGAATTAAATCCAGTTGGCATCCAGTCACAAGCAGTGTTCCCCAGGGCTCAGTTTTGGGACTGGTCTTGTTCAATATCTTTATCGATGGTCTGGATGAGGGGATCAAGTGCTCCCTCAGTGAGTTTGCAGATGACACCAAGTTGGGTGGGAGTGTTGATCTACTGGAGGGTAGGAGAGCTCTGCAGAGGGATCTGGACAGGCTGGATTGATGGGACAAGGTCAATTGTATGAGGTTTAATAAGGCCAAGTGCAGGGTCCTGCACTTCAGTCACAACAACCCCATGCAATGCTACAGGCTTGGGGAGGAGTGGCTGGAAAGACACTTGGTTGAAAAGGAACTGGGGGTGCTGGCTGACAGCCGGCTGAACATGAGCCGTCAGTGTGCCCAGGTGGCCAAGAAGGCCAACAGCGTCCTTGCCTGTATCAGAAATAGTGTGGCCAGCAGGAGTAGGGAAGTGATTGTGCCCCGGTACTCGGCACTGGTAAGGCCACACCTCAAATCCTGTGTTCAGTTTTGGGCCCCTCACTACAAGAAGGATGCTGAGGTGCTGGAGCATGTCCAGAGAAGGGCAACAGAGCTGGTGAAGGGTCTGGAGAACAAGTCTTATGGGGAGTGGCTGAAGGAACTGGGATTGTCTAGTCTGGAGAAGAGGAGGCTGAGGGGAGACCTTATCACTCTCTACAACTACCTGAAAGTCGGTTGTGGTGAGGTGGGTGTTGGTGTCTCTCCCAAGTAACAAGGGATAAGACAAGAGGAAATGGCCTCAAGTTTTGCCAGGGGGGGTTTAGATTAGATATTAGGAAGAATTTCTTTGCTGAGAGAGTGGTCAGGCATTGGAATAGGCTGCCCAGGGAGGTGGTGGAGTCACCATCACTGGAAGTATTCAAAAAAGTGGCACTTTGGGACATGGTTTAGTGGGCATGGTGATGTTGGGTTGATGGCTGGACTTGATGTTCTTAGGGGTCTTTTCTAACCTTAATGATTCTGTGATTCTATGATTCTAAGTGCAGCTCCGTATATGTAACTGATGCTTCTGAAAAAAACATTTTTAATTATGATGCTTACCCAGAAACCAATGGTTAGGAATCTTCTTTGTTGAAAAGACAGTATGAAATCAGAACAATCCATGTCATGCTTAAGCATGTCCACCTAAGCATGAGCAGAAGTACCTAGGGAAGGATTAATTGGTCCAGCATGACTTACCATCCTCTCATGACATATTGTTGAATGCTCCACATCTAGTACTGATGTGCAGGTTAATGACCTTTGGAACTGGACCCTTGCTCTTCCTTCTTAAGGAAAACTTAAAATGTCACTTTTTATTTTCAGTTTTGTTAGATTTTTCTCTATTTTTGTTTGCCTCTCCAAATTTCTTGTAAGACTCTCCTTGGAGGTAATTCACCAGCTTTGGAAAATCAAATATTTTAATTTGACAGAGATCAGAGGTCTGTTTGTCTCTTCTTATTTTCTGAGATGTCCAGCTTTGTTACATTATCCGATCGTTGCAGTCAGAGCTTTATCCCTCTCCCAGTAACACTTACACGGTGTTTTCTTCTCCACCTCAAAAGTGGACAACAAGGTAAAATATATACACTCCTCATAGTCATAAACAAACAATACATATTCCTGAGACAATACTATTTCATGCTGCTCATGCCAGTCTACTGGCAATTAGACAAATCCTTGCTACCTTTTAGCTGTACTATTGCTATCACAGCACCTGCTTAAAGACCTAAGACTGTAGGACTAAATTTCATAAGAGATGTGGAGGATAATAGTTTCCAAGTCAGGACAATTGCAAGAATCCTCCCTAATTAATTAGCTGCTCTGTAATTTTGCCATATTCATGCTTTGCCTTCAGAGCTCTTGATCTGCTGGGTGCTCTAGGAGAAAGTTGCTCTGTCATTAGAGAGTCACAAGTTTTGCTTTAGGTAGGCTGGGTTGTGTAAAAAGAGGTGCTTTACAATAGTAAATGAGATTCTTTATTAGGAGCTCATGAACTTGTACGAAGTTGCCTACGCACCTGGGTGAGGAAATGCTGCCCATTGCTCATTTGGGGCATATTTACCAGGCCATTAACTTGATTGCGTCTCAGAGTACCTACTTTAGGTACAAAGCATTTGTCCTCATATAACCAAATGGAAATAGGGAGATGCTTCCAGAGGGCAATTCCAAGCACTTGCTTTGGTTGTTTATAGCTAAACAGAGTGAACCTTTCTCCCCCGGCCTTACAGATTTTATAAAGTTTTGTGAAAGTCTTTGTAGATCCTGCCAAAGATGGACAGGAAGAAGCTCAGCCATCTGATATGGGGTAAGACCATACCTGACTGCCCAAGCTTCTTACACAGGTGTCCTGCTCCATGTGGTGTGCGTGGTATGTATGTGGTTCCCATTACCAGAGGACATGAGTATTACTGTAATTACAGAATCACAGAGTTGCTGAAGTGGGAAGGCATCTCTTGAGATCATCTACTACAAATCCCTTGCTCAAGCAGCGTGAGCTCACATTTACTTCCATTTTCTGTTTGATAACCAAGTTAATACTAGACTTTTGACTAAGACTAGTAGCACTAATCATACAGTCATATATTTGCAAGATCAGATTCTTAAAAACTGTGTGCTGGGGTTGGTCATTTTTAGGAAAGGGGATGAAATTCACGAGGGGGTGCAGTGAAGAGGAAAGGAGGGAAAAATGGGAAGCCTGACAACACATTTCACTCCTGTTTTCTAGTAAAACTAACCAGCAGGTAAGCTTTTGGACTAAAATTACTACAGATATTTCCTTACTGCTTAACTCCCTACTTCAGCCTTCCACTGAAAGGCTGAAATTCCTTTCCATGATGCTTTTAAGGTATTTAGTCTTTTAAGTTTAAGACAGATTGCTACAGCTGTGGTGGTTAGTCTGTGGCTTGCTTTCCCACTTTTTCTCCACAAAGGTGAATATTGTGTTGGCTTTGCTTGTATTTTTAATATTTTTTTCAGAATACAACACGGTCTCACATTCATCATGCCATGCAGCTTGAGTAAGGAAAAATGGAGCATTCCATTTCCATTCCTTCATGTGATGTGCTTAGCCTATATTTGTGTGAAAAGCTATGAAGTGTGGGTGGTGAGAGAGAAGAGACTTTTTAACTGAGATTTTAATTTTTTTTATAAAAGCTTTTATTCTTGCTTAATTTGAACTAAGAAGCAGCTAATAGATCAACCAAGCCTAAAAGATTCTATTATTAAATAAAATATACAAAGCTTGAAGTTAATAACTATTTTTATAGCACATGTTACTACTGAAAGAAATAATGGATCCTTTCAGTTAATTCCCTAACCCTTATTTTAGGCACATGAATAAGATCCTTGACTTAAAAGTAATGTTTAGTCTCCAAGAAATTTCCTTCATACCATTGGGAGCTGATAGGTGCTTAGCACGTAAAATGAACAGGTGATTTATTCAGGTGCCTAAAACCATAATCCTGCAAAGATTGATGCAAAGATTTATTTTTAAAAATCAGGTTTAAGACTTCATTGTGCATTCCAGAGCTCAGTTTTCAAGTTCTTGTTTTCAGCATGTGGGCATTTTATCACCCAATTGGTTTAATTTTCCTTTGCTACAAGTTTGCAACATTTATTGTATATAAGATAGTCCATGATAAATAACTGCCATTTTATTAGCTGAATAGTTGGAAGGACATGACTGATAAGTAAGTTGTCACATAAATCAGTGGGAAAAATGACTGACTTTGAAGGCCAAACATAGCAAAGCCTTAAATCTCTCAATCTTCTATAGATTTATTTGTAAATCAATACACAAATCAGAGCTGGGAAGTTAAACTCAAGAGCAATTAATTTTAGATCAAACTGTCTCAACAGACTGTAAAATAGCCAGAACGTTGTGAACATAATTAACTTGTATATTGTTTTGTGTATGTATGTTGAGCTATGGGTGTCATCTATCTGGACTTTTGTAAGACTTTTGACATGGGCCCCCCACAACATCCTTCTCTAAATTGGAAAGAGGTGGATTTGATGGGTGGACTGTTGGGTGGATGAGGAATAGGTTGGATGGTTGCATCCAGAGGGTGGTGGTCAACAGCTCATTGTCCAAATGGAGACTGATGATGAGTGGTGTCCCTCAGGAGTTTGTATTGGGACCAGTACTCTTTAATATCTCCATTGGTGACATAGACAGTGGGATTGAGTGCACCTTCAGCAAGTTTGCAGATGACACCAAGCTGAGGGATGGGTCATCCCGAGGGACCTGGACAAGCTCAAGGCATGGGCCCATGTGAACTTCCTGAGTTTCAACAAGGCCAAGTACAGGGTCCTGCCCCTGGGTCAGGGCAAGCCCCAGTACCAATACAGGCTGGGGGATGAAGTGATTGAGAGCAGCCCTGCTGGGAAGGACTTGGGGGTCCTGGTGGGTGAAAAGCTGGACATGAGCCAGCAATGTGCACTTGCAGCCCAGAAGGCCAACTGTCTCCTGGGCTGCATCCAAAGAAGTGTGGCCAAGCAGGTCAAGGGAGGGGATTCTGCCCCTCTACTCTGCTCAGAGCTGTTGGAGCAGGTCCAGAGGAGGCCACAAAAATGGTGAGAGGGATGGAACACGTCTCCTATGAAGACAGGCTGAGAGAGTTGGGGTTGTTCAGCCTGGAGAAGAGAAGGCTCTGGGGAGACCTTCTTGCTGCCTTACAGTACTTAAAGGGGGCTTCTAAGAAAGATGGAGACAGACCTTTTAGCAGGGCCTGTTGTGATAAGACAAGGGGTCATGGTTTTAAACTAAAAGAAGTATATTTAGACTAGATAAAAGGAAGAAACTTTTCACAATGAGTGTGGTGAAACCCTGGCACAGGTTGCCCAGAGAGGTGGTAGGTGCCCCATTGCTGGAAACATTCCAGGTCAGGTTGGACAAAGCTCTGAGCAACTTGATCTAATTGAAGATGTCCCTGCTCATTGCAGGGTGGTTGGCCTGGATGACCTTTAAAGGCCCCTTTCAACCCAAAGATTTTATGCAAAAAACAGAGAACTTGCTGTCACTTATATCACAGTGGTGAAGTAACTCAGCAATCAATTGTAATGATATAAGCATGAATGATGAATGATATAAGCACTCAAATCTTCAGAGAGGCAGTAAGTATATTTTATACTTTGGAAAAATAGCACCGAATGTTCTAAATCAAAGGTGGAGACTTGCTTGCCCTGTGCTGAGGAGAAGAGAGCAAGACTTGTAGTAGTTTCCAATGTTAAAATTAATTGTGGTAAAGGAAATATCTCTGGGTCAATAAGGTGGTAGTATAAAATACAGGATAGAAATGGAGTGATGGCATTACACAATAGATAGAGGAGAAAAAATAAGAAATGTTTTAGTATTCAGTACAGAAGCCACAGTCACAGCATGCCTTCCCATGAGTTAAGCCAGCTTCTGAATATAGTGGCCTGTTGCATCAGAACCTCCTGAAGGTTGTCTGCCGAAACATGCTAGTTATAGCGTGGATGGAATTGGGCTCATGGGACTGAGTTCACATCCTGGTAGTACAGGACTGACATCACTGGAGTGAAAGATAAATATATTCACCATGTGTTTTTCCATGACTGAGAATATAACATAGTTTTGTGACAATTATTATCCAAGCTTTACCTACAAATGGTGTTGCAAATGGTGATCTGCAGATACATGAAACCTAGTTAGCATTAGCCTCTTGGAACATTATTCAATAATTTTTTGTTACATTCATTGTCGTTACAGTGTAGTAAATTAAACCTTCTAGCTTTGCTGATATTTTCAAAAGCTTCAAATACTATGGTGTATCTTCATTGCTAAGGGAAGCCAAATGTAAGGTGGGACATTGAGAAGTAAAAGCAATCTGGTGCAATGAATGTTTTTTAAAAGACACTCCTGAAGGGTGAATGGACTATATTTTTGTCGATGGTGGGAAGTTACAGATTATTACACCTATTCCATTTCTTCTGTTGCTAGAGTAGCTGGTACAAATATTTGTCAGAAATGGAGCAAAATTCTTGGCACGTTATTGCTCAATTGAAATTGTTGACATAGTCTTTTGACTACAGTATCTGTCACTGACAATTAAATGGATAATACTAGAAGTCCACATCTTTGCACCAGCTGAGGCAGGAAAAAAAGAAAGGTTCTGTAAGTGGGCAATAATCTCATTCTAACAGTTACTGTTGCAGAGCTCCTGTCATTAGATTTCCTCAGGTGGAGATGAACTATTTTACCCTTTGAACCTCAGGATCATTTTGCTGAACAATGGATAACAACGTTACATGCAATCTTTGTTTAAACAGTCTCTAGGAACACTGAGAGACATAAATATCTGTTTAAAAAATGGAATGATGCTTTAAAAAAATGTAGACTGTTGAAAAAAATATTGGCTGTCTCAGGATATCTAAGTGGTGGTTTGGCTCTCTTCATATTCCACATGAAGCATAATACATCTAAGAAATTTCAGTCTCTACCACAAGAAATATATATCACCGCTAGATTTGTCTTCACTTGTGCATTATTTATAGATAATATATTATTGAAATCATCAATCCATTTCTTTTTTCTGTTTACATGCTGATATATATATACAGATTAGTTGTGTGAATAATAGATCCTTCAATTCTCCAGCTTCACTACAATTACTGTAGATCCTGGAAAATATTTTTCTTTGTAGAAAATAAACCAAAATTTGACAAATTAATATTTTCATTTGTTTTTACACCAAATTTTGGTCATTTGGGTGAAAATACTAATTTCAAGAGACTTAGTTCAATGTTCAAATAGTTTTTTGATACTTTCTATATTTTGGTCTAAATTATTGAGGCTAATTGTTAACTTTTCATTTTCTTTGCAAAACAACAGGTCAGCTCCAAAACCTGTTTAGAAATTAAAGGCTATAAATCAAATCCGTAGCCTGTATATTGCTTATTTCTCTACCCAGACTATACAAGTTAACCACAAAAAGAGTATGTTATGTCAATCAAAATTAAACACCAAATTTGAATTTCCTACTAGTGTTGGTTGTTTTCAAACTGAGTTTTTCAGCAACTAGATTATTCATTGAAAAAAATGCACTGTGTAGTCTGTTACTCTAATATAATAGGATGTGAAATTCAGCCTGGGTGAAACAATGCATTTCCTTTTTCCTTGTCCTCTTTCAGCTGGTAAGTCCTGCTCTGGGGTATCCTGGGAATGTTGCTGCAGGACATCTTTAGCCTTTTGCCAGCTGAATGATAATTGTTTCCTATCTCTCTGAGCCTTGGGTTCCATGCATCCCTCCTCCTCCCCCATGCCCTGGATTGAAGCTCTGAGCTTCCTGTGAGGTCTCTGCAGCAACCCCAAGGGCCTCTTCTGCCACCATATGTATGTAATCACAAACCGAACTTTTCTGCTTCTTAAAACACAGGGCTGCCATGTGAGATAACTATCTACAGATATCAGCCTCATACTGAAAAGAGTTCAGATGCATCCCTCTGCTCATTTTTTTAATTGTTCTTTTATGCTTGCCTTTTTTTTGGGGGGGGGGAGGCACACTGTTCTGGAATTACATTGATATTAACATAATGAAGGATCAACATAAAGTAAATCAGGCAGAGGTTCCACCTCAGGAACTTAACAGCATGCCAGACCTCCATATTAAGAAACGTACACCAATGTGTAACCAAAATCAGTTTAACTGCCCAAATGTAAACCAGGGTAAGCTATCTAACCTACGCTGGTAGGCAGAATCTAAATTATTTTAAGTCTATCTGATTTGCATTCACCTAAAATTGTATGAATGTATTTGCAGGCAAGGACCAAAGAGCTCTAAGAGCTCTGAACCGCAGCAGCACTGTCTTACTTGAACCAGCTCAAGGACCTGTGGTTATCTTCAAGGGCCTTCTGGAGCCTTGCATCCTGTTGCAAGGATGTTTCTACTGCTCATGAAGCAGTTGCAGATCCACTGTGGTTAACAGTCTGATGTTGGAAAGGGGCCATAAAAAATAAAATTAAACTGGTAATAACTTAAGCTACAAAAATGCTAAAATAAAAACTGTGATGATTCCTTTGCTTCAAGGAAGGCTGAAATATGCTGCAATGAGGGTGGAGCCCTATAGGAGTGTGTCCCCTACCTGGAGTGGGATCTCCATAGGGTACCTCTCTGTGCAAGCCATGCCAAAATAAACACCATTTTTATAGGAAACAGAAGCAACTTTGTCTTCATGCAGTAGTTAAAATCAACTATCCCAAATGAACTGAGAGGATGAAACTAATTTAGTCTGGCCAAACAAATGTACATTTTCAACATACAAAAAGACCTGGGTTTTACTCTACCATTTCTTCTCTTGTTTAAGAGTATCTCAATATATTTTTAATAATAATAGTAATAATATTAATAATCTTTACAACCATTTTTGCCATTGAATGAAGTAACAGTAGTGTGCTGTCAACTTTTAAATGCGAGTCAGTGTAATGTAGCCAATCTAGGTACGCTACAACTTGTTCATTCAAATAAACCCAGAGTAAATTACTTAAAAGAAAAACCCTAACCTACAGAATATGAACTCCTAATTTAAACCAATGTTGAAAATGTTACAATGAGTATTCCACAAATCTAGGAACATTTCAAGATTTCATCCTGGGAGAAAAAAAGTAGTCATGAGGATAACATTGTCCCCAGAAAATGGAGATTACAGACTGCCTTTGTGAAAGACCTCTGACAAGTCAGGCTGAGCCAGACTTCAAATTACCTCAGCTTCCATTTATTTTATATTAAAATTCTTGTAACCTGGAGTAAAAGGGTGCTGGATTTTTTTGGGTTTTCCCCCTACAAAATGTATACCTCTCAATTAAGACCTTCTATATGGCTCACATTTTAAGACATGCTCAATACTCCCACTGTGATTCTTACTATGAAAGAATTTCACTCAAAATGGGCAAAATAATGACTTCCACATCACTGCATTACAATGTGTGTTGCAAATGTAACCTTAAGTATATTTACACTTCCGTCTTTCTCACATGATTTCATTAAGCATTTGGGTGTCTCATTTTATTTTAAAGCACTAGACATGGATTTTTTGTGGTTTAACCCCCTCCCTCCTCTTCCCCAACCCAAGGGAAAAGAAACTTTGCATATGTTTTCCTCTTCTTTATATTTGTGTCAACATTTTCCTTTAACAACTTTGAAAGCATATGCTCTTTTTGGAGTTATTTCCATCAGTATAGCTGAGTGATGAAATGATTCATGAGTACTGATAACTAACCAGATTCATATGTATAGATGTGCTTCCCATTGCTAACAGTCAGTTAGTGATGGAATTATGCAGTGAAGGCAGTTGGATCCAAGGGCAAATTTCAGTTTTGAATAAGTTTACTTATTTATAAACCAGATGACAAGTTTTTACTTTAACTGGCTAGTTGTTTGGTGTACAAATATGATTGGCTTCTTTTCTGTTCTTCAGAAGGATTTCTTTAATCAGTGGATGTTTCTTCCAGCCATGTGACAGGAACTTTGACTTTCTGGTTTAAAATTCTAGGTTTCCCTGCAAATTTGAAACTGAGGGAAAAGACCAAATTTTTGCCAAGCCACACAAAGCCTTCAGTTTCCTCTAAGATGTACCAAGTGAAAGGACCTAATCACTCTGCTCTGGGTTTACAGCACTGGCATAAAAATACTAATAGTGCTGGTAATAATACTGCTAATTCAAAATATTGTAGGCAACAGGTATCTCCTGTTAAAAAGGTGTTCCCAGTTAAAGAGGGCTTTAATCAATGTGAACTGCCAATATTTGAAAAGGGAATTTGTTTTTCATATAATTTGATTCAGTCCTCTGAAGGAGAAGTCACTGAAGGAGCACATTCCCACTTGAAGAACATTAACTCCAAGTTTGTTGTCACTAAACTAATCTTTCCTTATCTTCTATTTAACAGAAGGAATTCCTCTCCTGGTTGGAACTGCCAGGTTTTTCTTAGAAATCCTCCTCGAACAGGAAATTCTGAAAGCCTAAATTCCACAGAGTGTTTTGTCTTGCTAATGAATTCAGAACACAATTGGATGCCCAACTGTGCATCTTTGTACTTCGGCTGGTTTGGGACTGATTTGTCCACAGGGGGAATGTAGGCAGCTGCAATTATGTCTGAGGCAATCCTCCCTCAGAGCATGTGGAGGACATGAGCACTGCTGCTCTGGCAGACCCTGTTTTCTCTGCAAAAGGCAGTAGCTAAAGGAGGGGGTTAACAATGGGATGAAAGGTTTTCTCTGAAGTCATTAAACTGTGAGGAAATGGTGAGGGTCATGAATTGTTACATAAAAGGAATTAATGAGCATGAGGTGGGAGGTAAAAGTATTAATGGGTTGCTGACACCTAAGTTATAAAGCAGTCAAGCTCCTGGACTGGCAAAAAGTATCTGCATTTTCATAACAGACTTATATGTTGATGATCAGATAGTTGCATATCAGTGTTTTCAAGTATTTCATATTAGGTTTAACCAACCACACAGTAATTGCTGTAATTACTGTGAGTAATTGCTCATATCTGTTAAGCCTGTGAAAACATAAACCAACTTAATCACACCATGCAATGTTCGTATATTTGTCTGTAAATGTCTGTCCCTATTGATTTCCTCAGGAAAAGAAAGGTCATAGGAGCACCCTGAACCAGAAGGTCCCTTGTATTGGGATTAGGGGTACAAAGTAGAAACTTCAGTGAGGCTGGTGAGACAGCTAGTGAGGGAAGAGAGGGAGCACAAGTAAACGTGGGTGATTCTATAGACTTAAAATGCAAAATTGGAGAATAATGTGTATCAATAACACCTGCCACACCCTAGGTCATCTAAGGAACTCGTAGTTTATCTTCATGGAGACATGAAGTTACAGGGAACAAGCTGGCTCCACAGCTGCTGGGAACCCCTGTCCTGCTGCAACTCCCTGTCCTGCTGATAAAGCTCAAAACTGGTAGAAAGCTCATGAAATGTGGTATTTTGATTGGCAAGTTCTGGTTAGTGTAGGAGACAGGACCCTGCCCCAGATGGATTATTTGGCGGTAACAGCAGGGAGAAGTCTGAACTAGTCGGGCTGTCCTGTTCTCACTTTCAGGAAACGCACCGGAGCAGCGACGCTAAGGAACTGAGCATGTACTAGCAGAACTCAGCATCTCCTTCCTTTTTCCTGTCCACCATTTAAAATCTGATCTCCAGACTCATGGCCTGCTTACAGTGATTTTTAAACTCCTTTGATACCTTGATAACCAGCAGCAAAATCCCCAGGATGTATATAATCTCCCATTAAGCAGATGCAGAAATGCCTGCATGATGATAGCACCAGTTGGGATACATCACAGGCATTGGTGATTTTTACTACTACTTGCTAATTTGTTACTGTCAAGTATCAGTGCTGGAAGATGTTCATTTTCACTGAAGACTCCACTTAGCTACAGGCTAACAAAGCTGTTGAGTACAGAGCATATTTATTATTGTGACTTGAAATAAGATTAGTGGGGCAGGACATTTATTTTAATTTCTTCCAGGTGGCATAAAGCCTTTTTTGTTGGTAGTGGGTTTTTTTTTTCTTTTTCTTTATAATTTAAGAAGAATTTGTGATTTAGGAATTAAAGACCTAATTAAGCTGCATGTCAAAAACAACAAAATACCAACACAAGTGATTCCTTCTGACAAAACAACCTTTCAGATTGGGCTTCGGCCTCATCTAAGCATCAAATGGTACATCTTCTGAGAGGCAGCTTGTCTTAAAAACAGTCCAGCACTGACAACTCTAGCCCTTCAACATAGCACGTCTGCTCCTCCACACACTATTTCAATACTCGCAAATATAGCTAATAACAATTATGTGAGAAACTTGCAACCATTTTCACTGGTGGGTATGCTGTAACACATTGTGTACAAGAGCTACAATCAGGCAGGGGGGTTAAAAATGCAGTGTGCAACGTCTGAATAATAACTGTGGCAACTGCTTGCATAGAACGGGATGATTAAGAAGTTCTGTGCACTATTTTTAACTGTCTTAAGAAGCTTGTCAGTTGGAAATGGGGAGAAAAGGATGTTTTTCTAACTTAGGTCTCCAGAGGACATTTCATGTTGATTATCTTCATAAACACCTAGAGTGAATACCTGATAAACCATGTGGTAGACAATCATAACCGCCATGTGGTAAGTATAAATGACAGGAGACACATGTGATTAGCCTAAACACTTATGATGAACCACTGAAAACATAATATTGTCCCAGACGAATACAAAATGACTCACAAAACAAGGATGATGTTGGAAGCATACCAAAAGGATTTATGTATGAGTGGAATTGGAAGGAGAAAGAATTAATTATAATATATGATTGGGCTTGGGAATATGTTCTGTTAAAATTGTGTGTGACATCACAGTGAACAAAGGAATGAAGGAAGCGTGATCCAGAGCATTTTCTCCAGGGACCTGCGGCTGGAGTTATGGGACAGCTGTATCGATATGTTGTAGAAGGCACTGGGTGTGGGATCTCATTCCACCACTTCACACAAGTCAAGTGGTGGATTGTAGGGTTATGGCAGGCAAGCGGTGCAATAAATTCTTAGCCTCAAGTTTTTGCACTACAATAATTCAGTTCTTCCACTTGAACTGGGCTTTACATGCTGCTCTTCAGAACATACAAAATATTCCTCTCTCAGCGTGTAGAATAATAAAGTTTTTAACTGATTATTATCTTATGCATCCTGACTTTCAATAGGCTGCAGAGATATTGGTATAAAAAAAAAATATGGTGTATTTCATAGGTTTTGAAATTTTTTATTGCCATTTTCTGTAAATTAATGCAACAGATGATCCAAAGAATATACTCAATTTCTGGTGAAATGAACCCTTGAAGTTTTATCTCGTCCTAAAGAAGCTTACCAACATATTTAAGCAGGGCATTCTAGTCTCTTCTTAAAAATAGATAATGTGTAAGATTTGTTTTTTCATTAATATGTATGTATTTGAATATCTGTATTCATTATCTGAATTTTTTCACTTAATTTTTCTAAAGTACCAGTGTATATAGTAAAAGTCTTTTTGTTTCTTCCTTAATGACATATGTCAAGAGCTGCATTGCTCAGTTTCTTCAGAGCAATTAGCATTCATTATTTACTTTCCTAAATGAGTGCTATGATCTAAAAATAAAGATGTTATTCTTCATTTACCAAAGCACTGGACCGAATCTCATATTTTTGCTCAGAAACTTCTAATTTACTTGCTGTGAGGAATGGTAGGGTGCAAAGAAAGTAAAAGATGGAAGAATATGATGAATTGGAGCAAATATCCCAAAGAGCATTAAATAAAGCACTTTTAAAACTAAAGAATATTACTCTGAGTGAAATACTAGAAATTCACTTTGATGGAATACAGATTTTTTTCTCTATAAAACTTTATATACAAAACTGGGAAATTTATTTAAGAATATCCTCTCAGATAGGATTTGTATAACAGAGACATTATCTGACAATTAGTGGTACTGAAATACAGTTGAATGATAATCCCTGTACTGGGTATGCAATATACAGGAAGGGTGAGTTGGGACTTACAATTATTACAAAATTTGGATTACAGATAATGCCAGAATACATTTTCTTACAGAAAGAAGGACCACAGAATGGAATAAATCTGTATACGAAACCCAAGTCATACTGAAACAATAAATGTTTTGTTATCTTGTTCCACAGCATAGTTATTAGGTGTTTGTGGTTGAAGGACATCACAGCAATAATTATATCTAATCAAATACCCTTCCTAGTGACTTGTGCAGTAGACTATTAAAATAAGTCTTATAGAAGCATTTTTTTCACACCTCTAGCAATTGCTAATTCCAGAACACAAAATGTGGTCATTTTGATTTGGTCCTTAGTAATATGCAATGGTTGGTTCAAATGTAAATTAACTTGTTACACATTAGGAAAACAGAATATAAGTTAATTCAAGAGCTTTTAAAGAATGGTGATAATAAAATTAGGCAGAAGGTATTAATCTGTCTTATTGCATCTAAATTAGAGTCAACTGCATCATCTGAAATACAGAACAATTCAAGAATTCACCTTCATTTGAGTCCCTCAGTGCAACAAAAAAACTCTTCCTACACAGTAAGATACCCAGTATTCAGCCTTGCAACATGCTGAGTTTTCTTAACAGGGCTTCCTAAGTAGGATTTGTACTCTCCTTACATCCTTGAGGTATTAAGTGGGAGGAGGGAGAGTTGTGGTTACTTTTACATTCATTTTTATTCATAGAAGAATTAATTTGTCTCAGTATTGGATTTTTGTTCCCTTTTTACATTTCATTCCAGTGATTCTCCTCACATGTTAAGGTATCACTGTACTGTTCTATTGCTGCCTTTTTTTAATTCCTTGAATATTTTCCTTCACATTCATCAAGACGTGATGACTGTTTAAAACCAGTGATTTTTTTTTTCTTTGTTATCAGTTTCACACTCTTCCATACTGACCTCCTCTGACTTTTTTAATCAGTCAGTAGGAGAAAACTTGAAACACCTAGTTCCCAGGGAAAAAGAAAACCATCCGGGGTCGAACACCTACTCTTTCCTTCAGAAATATCCCTTTGTATTTTGGTTACAGGATGTTCAGAACTGGTACATAACACAGTCAAATCAAGGCGAGACATTGTTAAAATGAACTAATTTGTTCAGTGCTAGGTTTTAAATCATGGTTCAGTTTCATTCTACCCTGTCTCCCTTACCTCTTAGCTTTATTTATATTACCTATTTTTCTTCCTTTCTTCAGCAGAAAACTGTTACCTTGATTTCAGTAGGACTCTTTGGTGTCTTTATTGTAGAGGTGAATTTCAGGAAGATGCTTCTTCCATTTTCTCTCTCTCCACCCAGCCCTGCCCCTTTTTTAAAGCTTCTTTGGTTTCTCTTACTCCCAAGGACCGAGGACTAGGAAATGCTGGGTGGAGTGTTGACCTGAGGACATACCTCTATGCATGCATGCATTTGTTGTTATGATATTAGTTCCATAATCAAGAAATGCTTTGGCTGCCATAGTTAATTTCTTAGATAAAGTGAAGCAGAAGTTTTCTACTCGCTTGTGATATCAGCAAAATAATTTTCTAAGAAATGCAAATATCTTAAAAGAAACACTCTAGGGGTCCATTTCTTTGCTGGAAACTCTTGATTTAGTGCCAGCTTTGCTGTCTCTTAACACCAGTTCCCTTGCACCAATGGCTTCTTGCGGATTTTCAGCTGACATCTTAGAAACTCAGGAAATCTTTTACATAGTTCTGTGGAGTAAGGCATACATGTGGGCAATGTCATTTAAAATGTGCTTATTTCATTACTTTGGCCATGGTTCAAGCATTCCTGTTCATGTACACTAGAAGTGCTTTACCAAATTTTCTTCTCTTTGAAGTTTACCAGAACTTAGGCATGCATCATCACTCAGTGCCAGATGCTGATAGGAAATTTGCTCCCTTTTTAAATAATTTTGATTCTTACCAAGGAGACAACTATGGCCACTCTTGACACAAGAGATTAGGAACTGAGTTGATTAAGAATATAGAGTATTTTCATCGTAGGTCCTCTGAGTTTTGTTTTGGTGGCTCCATAAATACATGTTTGTAAGTATTTATGTATGTAACATATATTTGTGGAACTATAAGTACATATATTCTACATACAGTTTATATTTATTTATTATTATTATAATATACTATATTATTAATTATATATATAAAAATTATATTATTAATTTCTAGATGAGTGACTAACTTTTGACTGGGAAGAAAGTGTTAGAGATTCAGACCCATTAATTAGGACATAATATTACTGGATTCTGTTTTAAATTATGCCGAAGAATCATTTTTGTGATCTTGGACAAGACAATGATAGGTGCTTACAGTCATAGGTGATTGCGTAAAACAGTATAATTTCTGTATTATATGTCTATGGGCACTAATAATATATCCTATGTAGGCTTTTACAAATTAGTAGGAAAAATTAGTTTGGAACAGGAATCTTGTAAAACAGTGGTTGCCACTACCAAGAGGACTTTCATTACAAGGAGTCCAGAAGTTCATTCGGAGGTGTCAGTGTGTGTGTCAAAAGCATCTGATGACGTGGGAAGAAACAAGCAATGTGCTTGTGAATGGGAGTTTTTCCCAGCTTTAACAGACTTCAACTGGATCTCAGCTCCAGACAGTCTGGCAATTATTTCTAGGTGGACATACATGCCTTTATATTAGATACCTTGCATTTAGAAATCTAGATATTGATCTCAGCACCACAGTGGTTGGCACAAGAATCAAAGGAATTAATCAAATATCAAAGGGATGATATCTGAAAATATGAGAAATCCACATTTATGATAAAATCTGTGTCACCTCCCTCAAATCTTCTGCAAAAGTACTCCTGTAAGACTATTTATTCTTTAGTGCTTGCCACCACGATACAACTGCAATCAATACTGGGCACATGAAGTCCAAAACTTCCAACAGGTGTAGTTAAAATGAGATAAAATCAGAATAAAATGTCGTTGGATTTGGCCACTTCAGCTTTCTTGTGGAAATTCTGCACTCCTAGATGCCAGCCATAAAATGGGGAGGGGAGAAAGCACCCATCTGTGGCATTATTCCTTGTCTTTCTCTGAGAGCCCTAGGGATGAGAAAGGCCTGAAAGGATGGCTGTTTTCTGTGGCCTCGCTTTTTGGAAATCAGCATGAAAGTCATGCTGTTTCCTCTGCAAAGTGATCCAACTCAAGGCAGTGTGGAGAGAAAGTAGTAGGCAGGGAAGCCTGAGGCAGAACTTTCTGTAGTCAAGCTATTACTGAGGTTTTACGCGAGGAGACAGTGGGAAGGAGGACAGTGGAGGGATGACAGAGGGATGAAACATCAGGAGTGCTGTCTTTGCCTGAGCCCTTTGGCTACCGCCACTGACAGAACCACCAAGTGACTGATGAATTTGTGATGGGACAAAAGCTTTCACCTCCTCCACAGGGAGAACCACACTATTTTTTTTAAAGTTAGATGATGGATGGGAGACTCCATAAATGAAGCCTTTGCTTTCCGTCTTTGCAGGATCTGTGTGGTAGTTACACATATGTGGTTTGGTTTTCTCTCATGTTTTGACAGTGTTTGTATAAAAAAATATGTTATGAAATGAGCACTGGCTAGTATTTATTTACTGACCTACAGTATCTTGCTTGATGAAACAGCTTTTTGTACAATACCTTTTATATCAGAAATGTTGTGGGGTTTTTAATATGCCTCTGTCCTTATCCTGAAATTAAAGCTCTGCCATTAGGACATTGTACAGAACAAACAGCCATCTTTACCTCTCCCCACAGTAATTTTATGCACCCAGAGCTTTGGTCATTTAGTATAACCACCTTCAAGCAATTCAAAATCATAGGACAAGCCCCCAAAACCCTGAATGTATTCTGTCTTGTGAGGGCCTTCACAACTGGAAATTTCTTTTATTTATTCTCTGGCTTTTGAATGTTTTGCATTAATTTTCTCAAGCCTTTCCCTATTCAAGGCTATTCTTCCAGGAGAAATGATTATTTGTCCACTCCCCCTTTCTCCTTCCCCTCTTTTAACATCTTGCTTTCCATCATTAGTTCTTTTGGGGTGGAAGAAAAGCACTGTTGCTTGTGTACTGGGAGAAGCCCTGGGCACAGTCAGACTCCACATAAGAAAAGGACAAGGATGCAATACAGGATATTCATTTTGGTGCTGCATGTATCTGTGTACACTTCTACATGGCCACCGGGAATTTCCCAGAGGCATGAGAGCAGAATCAAATTTTCTTCAGAAAGTTACCCAGTGTGACAAGTGAAAAGCCATTTGTGAAATATTGTGTGTCTTACAAAAGTATATTCTGGAATGGTGGGTTTTTTTTTTGTAAAAACAACCATTCAAGTAGACCCTAGCAGAATTGTATTGAGTCTTCTCTTCTGTCTTATTTTTTTTTTAAACAGAGATAAGTGTATTTTGGTTAAGATAACAGAAATGTCTACTGTTATCATACATATATTGTTACCTTATCTGCCAGGAAAATAAATACTAAAATACCACCCTTGACACGGGATATGTCAACCTATTGTGGGTAATTGCTACTAAATTGATGAGCTATGTAATATCATCAATTATTATAGAATAAATATGCTATAAATAACTCTCTTGAAGTGTATCAGTGGAGGCAGATGCTGCTTATGCTTAGTCACACTGGTCACAGTAGAGCTCTTGCATGTGTCCCCCTCTCTGAAGGCTTGTTTCACGTCCTTGCATCAAAAAAACCCTGAGTTAACTTCACGGAACCTGGCCTTAAGGTTACTGGTCTTCATTCACAGCACAGAAAGTCTCCCCGGGGAACAGGTAGACATTTCAAATAGCAATGCAGCTCACATATTCTCAAACACTGAAAGTGGGCCTTGGATATTCAGCTTTTTAAAAGCTCTCAGAAGTATTTTTTCCTCATTATCCCTTCACTTGGGTGAACTTTATACTTGCTTTTCAGAAAAATGTTCAAGAACATGGAGACTCTATCTTCCCTAATGCTGTTACTCAAAATATAACAGATTATTTTCTGTGACTATTTTTATTTACAATACTTTATTGGTTAGGTATTCCTGGCAAATAAAATTCAAGAGGGATTGAACCAAATTTCAAGCTTATTCCTGCAATACTACCACACATTCTTGCCCTTGCTGGATATATGAACACCTATGTTCCAGCATGGTGGCAGGGAATAGTGTGTTTCATGCAAGCCCCTGGTGTTACTCATTTTGATTCACCACACCGTGCAGGAATTCTCCTCCGAGAAGCAGTAGAAATTTCAAACATTGATGAGGGCCTACATATTCTCAGTCACAATCTGATCAGCTGGAGGTGAGAACAGCCAGTTTCTCACTGAGGAAGAACAGCTTTCAGATTATCTCATACATGATTTCATTCGGGGAAATGAAGGGGGAGAGGAGAGTTGAGATGATACAAGATGCTCATTGCGGGGGGGTTGGACTAGATGACCTTTAAAGGTCCCTTCCAGCCTAAACTATTGTATGATTCTATGATTCTAAGAATGCCTTTGTTTTACAACTCTGTGAAACTTTATCTCAAATCCCCTGCCATCAGTCTCAGGCCAGAAAAAATTTCTGAAGAAGCAGTAATCCTGGAGGAAGTTGCAAACTGATCTTCTCTTTAGACTATACTAGAAGTACATGTCTCAAACAGAAAACAGGTTTTCAAGAGCCAACAAAACAGGGAACTGTGCACTATGCAAGACATGATAGTTTAAGGGATTAAACTGTTCACAGACTGAAAGTGTTGAGAACTAAATGAAAGAAGAGGAAAATCTACTTTTTCTTCACTGTCTTCAGTTTCTGTCTCTAGATCCCACAGTGTTTTCCACCCATTCACTCACCATTTTGCTGTTTGTCCTCCATGAGCAGAGTTTATTAACATGCTGTATACGCAAGGAAGTGTGGTTTATCACACCTGGCCATAAAAAAGACTGCCACAACAGAGGGCTCCAGCTGTATGTAGCAAATGGTCTAAAGGGATCAACTCATTACAACTAACCAGGTAGGAAAAAAGACTGGGTTTTAATACTCTGCAATTCTTTTTTGTACAAAACCTCATTATATACTTCAGTGCTTCAGTAGTAGACAGAAGTAGACAAGACCTTCATCTAAAACCACCACCACCTATTGAAATACTGACTTCCATACTTGTCATGGAGTGTGGTTCCGAAGGAAGTCAGGATAACTGAGGAATGTCAGCCTGTCATTAAGCACAAATACTGTAGGTGCACTGTAATGTTACCAAGCTACCCCACCTTCTTGTGCCTCACCTACAGACCAAGATAAGAACATTTCATTTCTTTCTCAACTGTTGGGAGAGCTATGAGTTACACAAAAAAAGAATTGTAAAGTATCAGTAGGGTGACTAATATTTTTTCATGTTTACTTATTTACTTCTGAGGTCTTCCAGTGAGGACAGAGAGGAAAGAGGGGAAAGGTTGTAGAAAGCACTGTAAGCTATTTAGTACGTGATCTTGTTAAAAGACATGATCTGGAATGCTTTCACACCCCTGTAGTGAGTAGAGCTCTTTGGGAGTGTGAAGTTTTAAAAAGACAGGTGATCTTCAGCTTTTGCCTGCTCATCTAGCCAAATTTCTGCTAGATGTCCAGTTTAAATCCCTCCTCTTACTTCCTTTCTTCTCAGAGGAATTCCATTGCTCTCCCAGGACATTTTCCCTGACTCTAAAAGTGCTGAAGAGGAAAGCATTTTTCTTGTCTTAGGAACTCCCTCTCTTTATGTCTTGCTTCAGTATTGGGGACAGAATATTTGTGCAGCATTCAAAATAGCACCTATCTCATGTTATACCAGATATAAGTCCCTAATAAGTAGAGACAACTTCTTTCTGTTGGGCAGAGTGGGTTGTGATCTGCACCAGGAAAATAGGCAAAGATATGGTCCTTCCACTGAGATCCATTAAGATGCTTACTGTCCCGGGTTTGCGTGGCCAAGTTTTGGTAGCAGTGGGGTCAACAGAGGAGGCTTCTGTAAGAAGCTGCCAGAAGCTTCCCCTTTATCAGACAGAGCCAGTGCCAGCCGGTTCCAAGATGGACCTGCTGCTGGTCAAGGCCGAGCCCATCAGCGATGGTGGTAGCACCTCTGGGGGAGCAGAGTTAAGAAGGAGGGAAACTTGTGTAACTGCAGCCAAAGAGGAGTGAGAATATGTGAGAGGAGCAGCTCTGAAGACCCCCAGGTGAAAGCAGCAGGAGAGGCAGGAGGGCTCCAGTCACCAGAGCAGAGGGTCTGCGGCAGCCCCTGGGGAAGCCCACGGGGAGGCCGGCTGTGCCCCTGCGGCCATGGAGCTCCACAGGGGAGCAGATATGCACCCGCACCCGGGGAGGGCCCCACGCCGGAGCAGGGGGATGCCCGAAGGAGGCCGTGACCCCGTGGGCAGCCCGCGCTGGGGCCGGCTCCTGGCAGGGCCTGTGGCCCCGTGGGGAGAGAGAGGAGCCCCGGCTGGAGCAGGTTTGCTGGCAGGACCTGGGACCCCGCGGGGCCCAGGCTGGAGCAGCCTGTTGCTGAAGGACGGCACCCGTGGGGGGGCCCAGGATGGAGCAGCTCGTGAAGAACTGCAGCCCGTGGGAAGGACTCACACTGGAGAAGTCCATGGAGGACGGTCTCTCATGGGAGAGACCCCAGGCTAGAGCAGGGCAGAGTGTGAGGAGTCCTTCCCCTGAGGAGGAAGGAGCGGCAGAGACAGCGTGTGATGGACTGATTGCAATCTCCATTTCCTGTCCCTCTTCAGCACTGAGGGAGAGGAGGTACAGAAAATCAGGAGTAAAGTTAAGCCTGGGAAGAAGGAATGTGAGCGGAGAAGGTGTTTTTAAGATTTGGTTTTATATCTCATTATCCTACTCTGATTTGAATGGTAATCAATTAAGCTAGTTTTCACAAGTTGATTATGTTTTGCCTGTGATGGTAGTTGAATGATCTCTCCTTGTCCTTATCTCAGCCCTTTTGTTATACTTCCTCTCCCCTGCCCAGCTGAGGAGGGCAGTGATAGAGCGGTTTTGGTGGGTACCTGGCATCCAGCCAGGGTCAACCCACCACACTCACTAAGGTCAGAAGCTGTTTTCTTCAGGACTCACAACTGGCCTTTTCTGGAAATACCAAAGCAAACTTTTCTGTGAGTTCATGCAGATGATGAAGAATCTGTCCCTAGTTAATTTTAAAATCCTCTTCCAAGATGACAGAGCACTGTTCTGTAATCTTGACTTTCACACTTCTTAGTGTGCTTTGAAACGCAGTATCTGTGATCCCAAAGGATCTCAAAGTGCTCTGCAGTCATGGACAGAGAAGTCTGTTTGGCTTTGAATAGCTGCACTGATGCAGTCCGCAGACTAAAGGCCTATTACTCTTTGATTACCAGCTGCTAAGAAACTTTGCTTACTTTGATAAGTGATCATAGAGTTGTCTGATGGGCTTCACAGAGGTATAGTTTGAAACAACAACAAAGTGCATTGGCATTTAAAGTACATTGATCTCTTTTGGACTCAGGTGCTGTTTCTTTAACTGAATACTTTTGCTTCATTTTTAATGGATGCATTTGGTATATTTAAAATTACGAAGTCCCAGATCTATCCTAACATTCAAGTGCCCCTTCAAGCCCAAATGGCAATAAAAATAGCAAAGGTGTTTACATGGAAATTTTGTATTTGTGGTTGAGGTTTTTTCCAGGCAATTTGGAAACAAAATGTTTTCATGTGCATCAAGACTTTTATTTCTCATTTACAATTTTAGTTTGTTTTGTTAAATGTTTTACTATTGCCCTTTGACTTTTTTTTTTCTTTTCTAGTGGCCCAAATAAGGAATGTTTTGAAAAATGGAAAAAAATACTTGGGTGCAATAAAAGCAAAGAAACAGTAAAAAAAGAAACAAACAACTTTTCCACCCCCCACCAAGCTGCGATGCTACTTTAAATTAACATGTTTTTTGGCTACTGCCATACAATGACCAGCATTTTGAATTTGCTTTCCTTCTTTGAAATTTTTGATTATTTTTTTTTTTAATTGTGGGGGAGCCAACATGCTAGTTGGGCCAGAAGGGATCTTTAAAGGTCCCTTTAGAATCATAGACTCATAGACTTGTTGGATCAGAAGGGACCTTTAAAAATTATCTAGTCCAATCCTCCTGCAATAAGTAGGGTCATCTTCAACTAGATTGGGTTGCTCAGAGCCCCATCCAACCTGACGTTGAACACTGCCAATGATAGAGCATTCACAACTTCTCTAGGCAACATGGTCCAGTGTCTTACCACCCTCATTGTCAAAAATTTCTTCCTTATATACAATCTAAATCTACCCTCTTGAATTAAAGCCATTTCCCCTTGTTCTGTCACTACAAGCCCTGCTAAAGAGTCTGTCCCCATATTTCTTAGAAGACCCCTGTAGCTTAGTGTTCCAACATGACTTACATTTTTACAGTGGTGTTCATTATCAACGCCTTTTGCAAGCATCATCTAGTGACTCATTACAACAAGTGTGTTTTAGAGAATGTATTATTTTATGTGTTTCATAGAAAGAAAACAGGCCAAAAGACACAACCAAGACCTGTTATTGGCAGACTTTGGTCATCTGTAGAATGAATCATTTCCTTCTCAGTATTTGTTATTCATCTCCCATGCTGAGAGCCTCAGACCCTTGTATCTGGTCTGTAATGTGAACATGTGCCTTCTGCATTCATTCAAAAATTTTAGGAATTTTAGAAATTTTTGACAAGTTTAGACTGAATATTAGGAAAAATTTCTTTACTGAGAGAGTGGTCAAGCATTGGAACAGGCTGCCTAGGGAGGTGGTGGAGTCACCATCAGTGGAGGTGTTAAAAAAATGTGTAGATATGGCACTTCAGGACATGGTTTAGTGGGCATGGTGGTATTGGGTTAACAGTTGGACTTGATGATCTTAAAGGTCTTTTCCAACCTTAATGATTCTGTTGTTCTGTGTAAATTGATCTTTTGCAATAATCAGCTGTGGGCAATTGCTGGAGCCAGGCCTCTTTCACATGTGTTCACACTCTCCTATTCATTTCACATATCCTTTGAGCCACGAATTTAGTTTATCAAGTTCAGTGTCTTCACCCTTGTTTTCACAATCTTGGAAGCTGAAGGCCTCACCCACATCTCGGGTCCAGTCTCCTTCTGCTTTCTTCATTATACACTCATGTAACTTGCCACTGACTCTTTTGGATAGTGGCTGAAGTGCAGCAGCTTGTAGTGCTCTATTATTCGATAATGAGTCACATGGTCATTTTGCAGTAGTTCAGGCTGATGTAAATACTTCTAGAAGGAACCATATCTTATATGGCAAGAGAATTATGGGAGATAGCTGTATTTGGGCTCATTGCCCAGTACTGTTGTTCCCAGAGTAAACATTTTACTTTTCTCTGCTTCCAGTCCACAACCAAAATAGGAGAGCCTTGTCTAAAATTAACTAGAGAGGCTCTTTCATCTTAAGAACATTTAGATTTGGTATTTCAAGTAAATGCTTTAAAAAGAGTAATTTTGTTTTACAGCAGCAGTCTCTTGGAATGTCTGGGCTGGATGCCCTTGGCCAGATCCACATGAGGTCTTCATAAGTGGGAAATGATCTTTATCTCTATTTATCCTTCTTTTTTTTTTTTCCCCTCTAATTTTAAAATACATTGGCTGGAGAATTACATTTCAAACTATGTGACATGTTTTCTTGAGGGTTTATGTGTCTATTAATAGGTAGGACTTGAACATGTGCTCCCACATCATGCCTTGTTGTGGGGAGAGAATTGGATGGATATAAAGTAGAAAAATAAAAATCTCAGCATCAGTTCATTTCAGGTTCTAATGTGTACTTTTCAAAACCTCTTTCCAAATTACAACAAGTTCTGTTTCCTTAGAAAACCACAGAGTTTCTTGCCATGAGGACCTCAGAAAGACAGTCTCTGTAAACTCAACTGTACTTGCTTTTCAAAATTCATTTCCTTGAGAAAAGAAAAACTGTAATGCTTATTTAAAATACTTGATGTCCCAACTCTTGTACCAGTGAAGGCAATAGTAAGCACTGTCTTGACTCCTATGGAAGAAGGATCAGGTTCCTAGATAGCTACACAAATATTTACCAGACTGAGAGAAGCCTGGTAACACCCTCCAAAATAAAGGTTGCAATACAGCATTCATTTATAACTTCCTGTTCTCACATGTTAATAACTTCCTCATATATTAGTTTTTCTGGCAATTCTTCATGTTTGGTTTCTGCCTGGAGGTGATGTGTATATTTGGAACAAACTCATACCATACTTTTGACTAGGCAAGCAGCCAAAATGGCTGAGATTTGTTGCTTGGTCTAGAGGTAACTGTCCTTGAGGACTAGCACCTTTGCCTGAATGGGGAAAAAAATAGAATTGCTAAAGCTACTAAGTGATTCCAAGATCACTTTTGAACCAATGTTGGACATTTTGGAAGTGATTTAATGATGTCACATCACATTATTATTGCTGTTTTATGTCTGAAGAAAGCAGTCCATTTAGACTCAGTGAAGTCTTCTTAAGGGTCAAGAAGTGAATGGGTCATTCGTTCTTAGTTTCCTCATTCTTTCATGTGGGTAGAGAAAGGAGAGTGGAAGAAGGTACAGATGGCTTCTAGGATACCTTCTCTCCTTACATAAAATAATGTACATTTCCTTTTGCGTCTGGGGGAGTTAGCCAAAGAGAAACTCTCCCTTCAAGTTTTGAGCAGTGTGTTTAAAAAAACACAGATCAACGAACTAAAGTCTTTTGAATACTTGGAAAAACTAGGAGGCCTTCTGTCAAAATTCTGAAAGGTTCTGATCTTCTTCAGCAGAAATAAATGAAGTCAAATGTACTTGTCTTTCCTTTGTTCATCACAGACACTAATCTGAAAGCTGTGAGTACTCAGCTTTAAAGATGTAGGTAGAATATGTTAATTCCCCTTTCCCTATTTCTTTTTTTCCCACAATAGGAATCCTATCTTCAAAAAATTCCCCTCCTGTGGGTTTTTTGACATTTCAGAAGCACCCTATCACATGTCTGTATACGATAACAATTCTTAACTGGAATGCATGGTATTTCCTTGCTCCTGTAGAGGAACTGAGAAAGGATATTGAGCCAGACATTCTGAATCTGCAAAACTCTCTTCTTATTTATCCATATGGTCTGATGTCTCCTATATGTGCAGCGTCCTAAATATTGCTTGACATAGAGACTGTGGTAGGAGAGTATGAAAAGACTGGGGTTATAATGCTAGTTGTTTCTTTCCAATTTCTAACCCATCAAATAGATAAAAAGGGAAGAAGGCACAAATAGAACAATCCTATTCAGAAAACCTCATGTTTGCAGTTTGTAGCTATGATGGATAACTCTGGGTGACAGGAGAGCCTTGCTCTTAGTGGGGGGTGGACAGGTGCATCTGTACAGGTATGAGCTCTTTCCAAAATGGCAGGATATCAGTAAGCTCTAATCCAAAAGCTGTGTGATCCTGCTATCTGAATGTTATTTAAAGCAAATATAGCTGGCCATTCAACATGGTTAATTAGCTTGGAATCATTACTGTGCCAACAAAAGTATGCAACTTCCGGTTGCTTCAGAGAGTAAGCAGATGTCAGCCCATAGCATACCCCACCAGCATATCCTGAATGTGCTTATTGAGGCAATCACTGAATTTATTTTCTCAGTTCAGCACCAGAGAGAATTTCAATCCATAACTGAAGGCATCAGCTATGAGGCTTTATCTAGTATAACTACTCTGGTGTAGTCATGATGGGGTTGTGTGAGAGATATGTTGTTAAGGCAGCCTCTCTTCCAGGGGAGACTTGACACAGCCACCCAACTAATGGATGAGGGTAGCGGTCAACAGCTCAATATCCAGATGGAGATCGGTGGTGAGTGGTGTGCCGCAGGGGTCTGTATTGGGAGTAGTACTCTTTAATATCTTCATCAGCGACATAGACAGTGGGATCAAGTGCACCTTCAGCAAGTTTGCAGATGACACCAAGCTGAGTGGTGCGGTTGACATGCCTGAAGGATGGGATGCCATCCAGAGGGACCTGGGCAAGCTTGAGGAATGGGCCCGTGTGAATCTCATGAGGTTCAACAAGGTCAAGTGCAGGGTCCTGCACCTGGTTCAGGGCAAGCCCCAGTATCAGTACAGGCTGGGGGATGAAGTGATTGAGAGCAGCCCTGCTGGGAAGGACTTGGGGGTCCTGACAGGTGAAAAGCTGGACATGAGCCGGCAATGTGCACTTGCAGCCCAGAAGGCCAACTGTCTCCTGGGCTGCATCCAAAGCAGCATGGCCAGCAGGTTGAGGGAGGGGATTCTGCCCCTCTACTCCGCTCTGGTGCTCCACTTGCAATCCTGTGTCGAGCTCTGGAGTCCTCAGCACAGGAAAGACATGGACCTGTTGGAGCAGGTCCAGAGGAGGGCCACAAAAATGGTGAGGGGGATGGAACACGTCTCCTATGAAGACAGGCTGAGAGAGTTGGGGTTGTTCATCCTGGAGAAGAGAAGGCTTCGGGGAGACCTTCTTGAGGCCTTAAGTACTTCAAGGGGGTTTCTAAGAAAGATGAGGACAGACTTTTTATCAGGGCCTTGATGTGATAAGACAAGGGGTCATGGTTTTAAACTAAAAGAGGGCAGATTTAGACTAGATCTAAGGAAGAAATTTTTCACAATGGGTGTGGTGAAACCCTGGCACAGGTTGCCCAGAGAGGTGGTAGATGCCCCATCCCTGGGAACATTCAAGGTCAGGTTGGACAGGGCTCTGAGCAACATGATCGAGTTGAAGATGTCCCTGCTCATTGCAGGGTGGTTGGACTAGATGACCTTTAAAGGTCCCTTCCAATCCAAACTATTCTATGATTCTATGATTATGATCCTATGATTCTATGATTCTCTGTATTTGAATTTCTATGGATTTTGCCTGACTAGATGAAATGAGGAGTGCAATGAAGTGTGAACAACTATTCGAATATCTCCTCCAATGGCTGCCTAAGAAAGGAAATTATGGGTCCTGCTGTCTTGGAAAGATCTCTTTCAATACTGGTGGCTTTAGAAGCTGAATGATGCAACTTTCTAGATTGAGCATTTCAGTCCTGTGCTGCTCCCCTGAGGTGTTTCCTGGACGGCAAACAGTGCTAGAGAAACCGATGAACAGAGAAGCTATTGTGCTAGACTCCATACAAGGTAAACATTCAGTCTTAGATTTGCATTGCATTGCAGGATGCTGTTGTGCCAAAGCATTTTAAAAAATACAGTTTCTACCTCACAGAATTTAAATACAATGTATGAAGAGCAAATGCAGAGAGAGGGGAGAGTACAAGAAAACAAAATGAAGCAATATTGGTCCCTGTGATAGGCAATGGCTGACTGAATATATGTGAATGAGATTGAACAAGGGAAATGTGGACCCTTTCCTGAATGAGATGGGTAATTTAGGAGATGGATGGAATGCATGACACAGGTAAGGCTGAGGTATTTGGTGTCTTATTTGTCTCAGCCTTCACAAACAAGTTTTCCGAGGCCTTTGCCTAATGAAATGGTTCAAGGAGAAAAAGATCTACCAGCAGTGGAGAAGGGTCAAATCAGGGATTATTTCCAAGAACTTGACCCATCCCAGTCCATAGGATCAGGTGGACTGCATTCTTGGTGCAGAGGTAAATGGCTAGTGTCTTTGCATAGCCATTCCTTACCATTGTTGAAAGGTTATGGAACTTGTGGAGAACCCCAATAGCTGGAGAAAGGCAAGTACTACATCTATTTCAAAATGACATCAAAAGGTGGACCTTTTGGTGGCCAGTCAGCCTCACTTTTGCCTCTCGAAAAATAGTGGAATAAGTCCTCTGGAAATGTGTTTTTGGCCACATGAATCACGTTCTGGTAACTGGGAACAATCAAGCTGGATTTTCCAAGAATAAGTCACAGTTGACCAAACCGGTTGCCTTCCATGACAACAGGACTGGATTTGCAGATGAGGGAAGACCATTGAATGCCATTTACCATCTAGCAAGGCTTTAGACAGTGTCTTCCACAATATTTTTCTATCCAAGTTATGATGTTACAGTCTGGCTGGGAAGACAATCAGAAGTGGTTGCATGATTAGTCTCAAAGGGTAGTGTCTGATGGGTCCTGTCCCTCTACCTGGAGGTCAGTACAAGTGGAATGCCACAAGACCTGTTTAATACCTTTATCAATGATGTGGAAGGGATGAAAAGTGCATACCTGTCATGTTTATAGATGACATCAAACTGAGGGAAACAGTAGATGCCCCAAGACCCAAGCCAAGGGCCTGTCTGCCATCCACAAGGACCTCGACAGGGACAACACAAGCTAGGACTGATGACTGGGGCATGGCGCTGTAGAAAAGGCAGAGAGTAAGCCAGACATGAGCTTGCAGTGTCTCCTGGCAGCAAAGGTGGCCCACAGCCTCCTGGGCTGTGGAAACATAGGGGAGGAGACAGTTTTGGGGGCACCTGATAGCAGCCTGTCAGTACATGCAAGGAAGATATCAAGAAGATGGGGCCAGGCTCTTTCTAGCACTGTAAATTGGGAAGATGAGAGACAACAGGCATAAGTTGAAACAACAGAAATCCAGCCTGGGAAAAGGAGAAACATTACATTGTGACAGTCAAGTCACTGAGCAGGTTGCCTAGGGAGGTTGTACACTCTGCATCCTCAAAGATTTTCCAGACCAGATTGAATAAATCTCTGAGCACCCTGAGCAAACTGGTCTGACATCACAAATAACACTGTCTTGATCAGGAGGTTGGGCTAGAGACCTCATGAGGTCCCTTCCAAACAGATGTATCCTATGATCCTACACATGCATATTTCCTCTCCCATTATTTGTCTTGTTTTGACCATACATAACAACATATAAAGATATTTATAACACTATACATAAAACAGAGCAGAATGTGCTTCTCAGTGTTTGCTCGCACTACCTCTGGTAGAGCAGGGTCCAGTTCTTAGCTGGAGCCTCAAAGAAATAGTTGATTCCTTGAACCATGAGACTATGCTGTCAATACCACACTGCTAAACAGAAGGTGAGAGTGTTCACCATGGGAAAGCTTAAGAAATGCTGTCTCTAACTTCTCCCTGCACTTCAGCTTTCCCTAAAGAATTGTGGAATATGTCTGTACATTTTCAGTATTCTGGCCTCTAACAGATGAAGGAAACCTTACAATACTCTATCTGGTTGAATCATATCTCTAATACATGTTACAAGCTCCTCTGAACTAGTGCTTTTCTGGGTTAAATCATTTGGCTCTGTAACTCTGCATGCAACTCTCATATGCTTCCTCCTGTACCTAAGCCCTCTAAACTCGCCTTCACCCCATGTGGCTTATTGTTGAGGACGCCCATCCACTCAGCTGAAATTTAGCTTGAATGTAAGGCAAACGATACACTTAAAAGTGCCTGCTTCTCTCTTCTGACCATATAAGAAGCAAAACAATGAGATTAGATAAGATGTCTCCAACATAGATATCCATATTTGGTAAAATATTTTGTAAATATTTCATAATTTGGTAAATATCTTTAGTAAAATTAAGGGACTTTGGTGGGAGTGGAGATTCAGATAGGCTATATCAACACAGGTTATGTAATATTTTATGGAAAAAAAAAATAGCCTAAGCTTGTTTTACAATTTACCTGTTCAGTGAACTGTTTACAGTACGTAGAATTTTAAATGGGGTGGTTTTTTTGGCCTTGGTTTCAGCCATGAGATCTTGTTAAATCTTTTTATATTGGACAAAAGAGGTAATTATTAGATTTTCTTTCCCCAAGTAGGTACTAACGGCCTGTAATCAAGTCATCCCTCAACATTTTCTTTGATTAAACTAAACAAATTGAGTTCCTGAGTCTTTCTGGAACGTGTTTTTAATCCTTTAATCACATCGGTGGCTCTTCTCTGAACCCTCTCCAATTTAGCAACCTGGAGCCAGAACACTATGTATGATTGTATGACTTTTTTTTTTTCCCTAACCTCTTTTTTTTTTCTTTTGCATCACAAAACCCACTGACATCCAGCTCTTGGATCTGTTCCCACCAAATGCTGATATAAATCTGTGTGTTTGTAGTGTGCTCTTCTTATACCTGGGTGGAAAAGTGTTAACATGAGCTCAGGGTTTGGCTGCCTGCCAAGGCTGACATGAACTTTGCCCTGCAATCACCACATCATGACTTCCATTTGCAGTGTCAGGGTTGGAGGCAGCCATAGTCTGAATGGATGAAGATGAAGAGGAGGCAACTGCAGCCATGTGTCTGTTGCACCAGCTAGTGATAAAGGAGTGTGTCTGTCACAGCAGTAAAAGGGAGAAGAAGGGTGAGGGAGCTGCCTGTAGTTTTTCTCCTGTACAGAGAAACTTAATCTACATAATGCTACTTTAATACTGTAAAAGTTTCTTAATTTACATAATTTAAAGTTGGAAAAGGCTATTGGAACACCCAGACTGTCCTCCTTTCTGTCACAGGCTGTTATTTTTCGTCCATTTATTCTTGTAATTATCCCAGCAATTCATAAGTGGCAAAATTCATCCAGGAAAGTAGTCAAACCCAGTTCTAACTGCTGTCTAAGTTAGGACCACAGTCCCTGTAGGTTTCCTCCACAGTCAATGGAAAAGACTGAACTTCCTCTAAAGGGTGACCCTCCAATGGGAAAATCTGAATTGCTCTCAAGAGAGAGCTAGCACGAGAAGCTCCAAATTTGGCCATCTCAGATAACCACTAAGGAAAAGCAAAGTCAATTTGGACCTTCGTCTTTATTTGGATACATGAGGAGTTTTTCCCTTGGGATCCTTACCCAATGGTTATTCATCTTGTCATTTTGTTTCCTTTCTAAAGTATCCTGTCTGATTTTCAGCCATGAACTCCAGTTACAACTTTCCCTTGTACATCAGAGGATCCTATATTTTATTCCTGTAAAAGGAGCAGATTTATCATGTGCTGGAGAGGAGCAGATTGAAGGAGACTGCAGCCTTCTCTTAAGAGAAGATCTACCAAGTTCAGTCTCATGTAGGTGATGGGGAACTCTTTGCAGCTGCTGCCACTTACTATGTTGAAATCACCTATACTATAGATGGTACTATAATAGTGTACCAGCACCATCCACTACAAAACTTCTCAGCAACACCTGGGGAACTGGAGAGGGCCTGGCCTGTGACCAGAAACTGGTGAAAATAAGAGTACATGGTCAAGGCTCCCTGTTCTACCCTTTCTGCAGTTGTGAAGATTTTTCTTTCACGCTACATGCATAAGTTCTCAAAAACAACATACTGTTCTTGGCCTCCCTTTTCAGTCCCTCACTTCTTATAATGTTGCCCCTAAATGTAGATAATCTTGAGGAAAACCTGATGGATTCCTAAAATTTTTATTCCTGTTAATAAACAAGAAGGCTAGCATCAAGGTAACTTGCAGTTAAGAGCAGTCATTGCAGAGGCAGGCAGAGCCAAGCTGAGTAAGGACACCTCTTGGGATCTGCCTTGACCATCAGCTTAAATCAAATTTATGAGGTTTACTCAGGGTCTTACAGAAAATATGGTGTAACAAAGAATCAGATCACTGCTTCCTAAATTCCACAGTAATTCTTAAGCTTTTGGTCCATCCTACCTCCATGTGCCATTAACCTGCCTCTGCAGTACAGCTATCACTAACTTAACTTTTCTTCATTCTCAAGTGCCATCCTATGATGGCTGAAATGCCTGATGCTCTGTTTGTGAGTCCCCACAAACAGTGGAAGTTAACAGCAGTGTCTCACAAGTTCTGATCTCCAGCAGCTCAGGGAACTGTGCAGTAAAGGAGTCAGAGCAGACATTTCATGCATTTCCTAACAAGCTGCTGCCTGAGTGCACAGTCATTAACATCACTCTGGTACTCACCAGCTGCTACTTTGAACCACCCCCGAATGAAAGGGTCAGCTGCATGATCAAGTCAGCTGTGTCAGTGATCCTCAATCTACCCTCCCATTGAAATGTGGCTCTGATGCACATCCTCCAACTGAGCGGAGAGCCCACCCTGAACAGGTGCTGGATGGCTCTGCCAGATAAACTCCTCTTGGATGGAACACAGAGATGTGCCTGTGAATCCAGATACTTGGAGCGTGTCAGAATAAATAGAAGTTTTCACGGGACTGGGGGGGTGTGTGTGTGTATGCAACATACATCAGTGCTCTAGAGACTAGAAACAGTCCAATGCAATTAGAAAGGAATATGGAAAAGTAACTTTTCAAAACACATCCTGGGTGGCTGAGTTCTGGTCCATCGTTCAATAGCCAGTCTCAGCATTTCATCCTTTCCAATGCAACAGGAGCTAAAAGCTGAATATTGTAATGGAGGAACAGACTGTGCTAACAATGCTCTCACCCATAAGCAGTCTTTTACTCCAAAGTCTACTTTATACCCTCAAGAGTCTGTAATGTGCATCTCTGAAAGTGAGCTGGGCCTACCTTCTGGGTCAAGAGGGACTGTATTTATTATGAGACACACATAGCTACCTATGCCTATTACATGAAAGCATAATATAATGCAAAATTCATATCACTGCTAGCAGGATACTTTTTTCCAACAAAGGAAATAGGCTGGACCTATTAATAGAGAATATTCATACAGGCCAAGCTCTTTATCTGTCTGCCGCTTTCTGTTCCGTTACAAACAGCTGTTGTCTTAACACAACATTTAAAAAATAAGTAGAGGTAGGCATTTAAAGGTATGGTTTTAAACTGTACATCCAAAAGGGTAGCACCCCGTCACTGTTCCTCAGAGCTGTTTCTGGGAAGTATCCATGTAGTTGTGAATGTCCTAGTTGGAAAGGGATGATGGTTCGAGGAATTTATGAATGAGTGGAGAACCTGTGGGTGATTTATGTTGCAGCTACCGAGAGAGAGATAAATTCAGAAGAAAAGTGATTTTTTCAGGCTGGCTAACTTAGAAATTGTTCTAGTGCCTGTTCAGCTACTAGCACCTATTACATAGTTAGAAAAACAAGTCTCTTAAAAATTCAATGTTCTTGTTCTCTACAGCCAGAAAAATCTCAATCATATGTTTAACTATGTTCGATCAATTAAAACCTCCAATAAATCCAAAGGATGGGTTTTACCATTCCGTAAGCTCCTTAAAGAAGCCACACAGAAATATTTTTATTTTTAAAATGTTTTTTTTCTCATGTCATGTCATAGTCCCTTCAGGGATGGGTTTTATCCAACAAGAGACAAGGACTATTTAAACATCATTACATTTATGGATTTTGTGGCAGCCCTGTGACAGAAAGGCTTAGACTAGGGATGCAAAGCCTAGACTGTGGATAGTCTGTGCTCTGCTATATAAACACAGAGCTGTACCTCCTTACATCTTCTATTTGGTATCATCATCAAATTCTATGTTTCTATGAATATCATCATCTTCCCACCCAAGTTTTCACCTTCCACTGTTTTCCCTCTACTTCTTTTGACAACTGGAATTCATGCATATGTGGTTTAAGGTAGTCTGTTGCACCTTGTGTTTAAATGGGGGAGGAATGAGCACACCATCACTGTCTATTTCCACAGACGTGAGACATTTCAGGGTTTTCTGAAGCCATCAGAAAGACAGAGAGATGTCATCACGAGTCATTGTTGTGTTCCTTCTTCCTGGGACCTCCCAGGGGCAGTTACAAATTAGCTGGCCTTTCTAAGAACAGACCAACCAAGCACCATCAGAATGAGCACATCATTCCCCCATCCTGCCCCTTACTGAGATTCTCAAAGATGTCCTAATGAAGGCAGTCTCATTTTCATTTTCTGTAGCATATACACTAAGAGAATCTTTCCTCTAGCAGATAGAGATGTTGGGAAATGCCTTATACCATTTTCAGATAACATAAATAAGATGTAACAGAATGGACCAAGAAGTAAGAGGCCTCATACTTTGCCTTTTGCCCTTCACTAGTTAAGACCAGACTTTCTGATCTGTCTCTGTTATACAGCTCACTAGAAATATGCATCCAGGATGAGTGTCAGTTGAAAGAATAGTTTAAAATGCAGTGGGTACAAAATTTAGCCTGATACAGGATGTAGAGATGAGTCAGTTTTATGCATGGTAATCTGGGAAGTAGGAACACAGGTTTCTCAGAAGATAGAAGGAGATGAAGAGTGAAGCAAGACAAAATTTTGAAAACAAGGCAGAAGGCTGAAAAAGAAAGGCCCAGAAAAAATATTGTGAGAAGAAAGTTGAAAAAGACCAAAGGAAGGGGGAAAAGCAACTGAGGTTCAGGTTGGAGCAGAGGGAGAAGTGGAAGTTTAAGGGTAAGTGAAGCATACTGACTCTGGCCCAATTTCTCTGTCCTTTTCCTTGGCCTTTGGGAAGGCATAACCAGAGCTATGGGGTCTAGTGAACTTGCTTTCTTTTCTTCCTCTGTATGCTCCCTAAAATCTATTGACGTGTACAGTTTGCAACTGTGATGCAATGTAAAAGCATTATGTATGGTAGGAAGTGTCTGCAAGATCAGGCCTCTATAATAGCAAGGTCTTCAGAGCACGGACTAGATTCTCAGCTGGTATAAACTGAGTGCGCTCCATTGAATTCCCATACTCTTCAGTCTTGAATTAAGTACCAAACATGTTAGTGGCTGAACAATGACAGAAGAATCTCCTTTTTAACTCCTAGAGGCCCTACCTGGGTCCTTGAGCTCAAACTTTTTGTCTCTTTAGAAATTCAAACCATGTTGGTTCCATTCTTACATACACTGGAATTTGCAACATATCTGCTTTGTAGTCTGGACAAAGCTTGAAGATTTCCCCAAACACAGTGTGAATCAAACCACACAGGAATGTTTCTAAAGAACATCTTGGACCCTTTGAAAACATATTCAGTTCTCAGAAGCGCTAATGCATTCCACATTTGGTCATTAAACACTAATTGGTAACATGCTGTGGATGGGTTCACTCTCTGACCAGTCAGTATTTCCGAGGTCACAGCACTGCAAGACCTCAGTGCCCTCACGTGACCTGCCCTTTTGAACTTTTAATCCTTCAACTCATCAGAGAGCATTAGTAGCTCAGGCCACTTTGGAAACCACAAGTATATTTTTCCCTGGCTGTTTCAAAGTTTGTTTGGTTTCCCTTCCATCTTCTGCTCCCACCCCCCTCCTCGCTGATGATGCAGGATGTCTTTCGGGAGCCTAATTGAAGGCTTCAAAGTGCCTGATAGTTTATTATGAAACTATTGTCCTTGGTAAATGTCATGGGACTCATGTTTTATTATATTTATAACCTTTTTTCCATTAGTCTGCCATTTCCCTGAGAAATTATGACCTTGGCTCTATCAGTTTAACCAAGCTGGTTTTATATATAGCAAACATGTGTGTGTGCAAAAAAGGAAAGAAAGGGGAAGCCACCAAATAGCTTTCTATTAAAACAGTGTTTGTACTGGACCCTCCTAGAATCTGGTAAGCAATTTAATGGCTGTGATAAGGGAAGAAATCAGGAAACAAATTAAGCCAAACATTAAAGTCTCAGTGAACACCGGGCAATAGATCCTGGCTGCTGTCAGGTCTGTCATTTATCATATCAAATTTCTCCTGATATTTCTTATCAGAAACATGTTTAAGATTTCCCCCCCTTCCTCCTTGTTCCCTCACCCTCACTCTTGAGTTTCCTCATCCTCTATTTTGGACAAATTTAAGCCATTTTTCCTAGCTATATAAATCTCCCATGGTCTAAGTCTCAGGATAGACTACCTATAAACTGTATCTCACCCTTCACAGCAGCTCAGAGGATGACATAAATCAAATCTCTGCAGGAATTCGGGAGAGAAATAATCTGGGCACACTGAGTGCAGGGCTCTGGGCTGGGGTGGGTCACAGGGTGCTTTTCAAACAGCAGTCCCTGGATCATTTCTAAGGGGTGCCCCAGAATTAATTAAAGAACATCAAGCCTGTTATCAGCAGATATGTATCTGAAATACTGAGGTCTGCACCTCACCTGGAGAATGTGGGCAGCAGTGGCAAGTGTCCCAGAGCCTTTCTACATGAACCAGTAAATGAATCAGTGCCAGGAAATGTTCCCAGGCGCAGGAACATGACTGTCTATACACTTACATTGTTAGCCCAGTACTAGGCACATTAATTTACTAGTACAGACTTAGCCAGAATGGCTGAGCTCTGTACGTATGATCTTAAGGAGCAGGTTGATCTCTCATTTAAGAAAAGAACATACTTAACTGACATTGGTCTTGCTTGCCTCCCACTGGGAGTAGGTGAGGTCAAATTCATTAAAGTCTGTCTTTGAGAAGGAAAATCCTATAAAAACCAATGTGTTTTCTTTTAAGGAGCATTTTTTAAAAAAGTTTGGACTTGTTTCCATGCTGCAGGATTTGAAATGGGTCCATTTTTCGTTCCCTTAGCCAACCTCCTAAGCAAACAAAGTGGTTTTCACTGTGGATATTGAGACAGTTCTCCAACTGACTGCCTTCCTAGCCCACACATGTGGGGCCAGAAGGACAAACAAAAAAATGCAGAAATTTTTTAGGATAGAGTACTTTTTTGGAAGACTACATCTATATATTTTATATTTATAAGAAATTTATCTTTTGAAAGAAAAAAGAAAAAAGAAGATAGTTTTGAAAGAAACCACTTGCTTTTTAATTACAGTCTAGCCAGTGGCATTTATTAATTCAGATCATTGAAACTGACTTTTTGCTTTTGCTTTTTACTATCTCTCCTGCAAAACACCAGTATATATTGTATATATTTGTTATCTTTTCCTCCAGATCAGCAAGGGCAGGATCTATCCTGTCCTTCAAGGATTCTGTCCTCTTGCCTTCGCCCCTCCCACATGTCATTGACAGTATGCTAAACCATTAGAATCATGTTCTTGGCAACATCCCCACTTTTCAGTGCTTCATTCCCAATTCCCACGTAAGAGCTGACAGACTTTGGTGACCTTTTGCATCAACACTTGTTTACTAGAATTAGATTTTTTCTTCCTGGCATATAACCAGACAGATTATACTCTTCAACCTGTCATCCATGTAGGGCAGGCAACCCCAGAAATTGACGATGCAGAGGAATAAACTTCTCCACGAAGAGTAAAAGGAGCTCAAGGGGAAAAAAAAGCAAAAGTAAAAGATGTTCTAGCAGTTTGTATGTGTCTATCTATAGTGTGCGTACACATGCACATATGATATTAAGTGATGGTGTCAGCCACAAAAGGTTGGAAGGTTAGATACAGGTCAGATGAGCGTCTAGTTATTTAGATGTGTCTTGAAAGTTCATTTGAATTTAATATTCATGGAAGTCATTGGTAAAAATCCAGTAGAAGTGAACATTGCAGGGCTACTACACATCTTTATCTGTTTGGAGATGATGCTCAGAGTATCTGAATTTCCTCATATTTCCATGACTTCTTGTAGACTGAAAGTGGGAAAGGGAAGGGGAGGGAAGGGAAGGGGAAAGGGAAGGGGAAAGGGAAGGGGAAAGGGAAGGGGAAAGGGAAGGGAAAAGGGAAAGGGAAGGGGAAGGGGAAGGGGAAAGGGAAGAGGAAAGGGAAGGGGAAAGGGAAGGGGAAGGGGAAGGGGAAAGGGAAGGGGAAAGGGAAGGGGAAAGGGAAGGGAAAAGGGAAAGGGAAGGGGAAGGGGAAGGGGAAAGGGAAGGGGAAAGGGAAGGGGAAAGGGAAAGGGAAAGGGAAGGGGAAGGGGAAAGGGAAAGGGGAAAGGGAAGGGGAAAGGGAAGGGGAAAGGGAAAGGGAAGGGGAAAGGGAAGGGGAAAGGGAAAGGGAAGGGGAAAGGGAAGGGGAAGGGAAGGGGAAAGGGAAAGGGGAAAGGGAAGGGGAAAGGGAAGGGGAAAGGGAAGGGGAAAGGGAAGGGGAAAGGGAAGGGGAAAGGGAAAGGGAAGGGGAAAGGGAAGGGGAAAGGGAAAGGGAAAGGGAAAGGGAAGGGGAAAGGGAAGGGGAAAGGGAAGGGGAAAGGGAAAGGGAAACCTTCAGTGTGATATTTTGAGGAATATGTCTGCTTTGAAGGGAAAAACTGCTTAATATTTGACCATTATTAAGCCCAGAGAAATAAGCTGCAAAGGGTATATTCATCCTAACCTGGGAAATATATTACACCTAGATTTATTGTTTGTTAAGAATTATGGTCCCATGATGCTTCCCGGTGTATTAGCACATTCAGAGCAATCATGCTCCTACAAACTTCACAATCTGGCTCATTCTGAGATCTAAGAAGGTGTTAAGTAACTAGCAGAAGACAGTGAGAAGATTAACAGGAAGTTTTGGTAATTTGAGACTAGCTATACACACAGACTTCTGTTTTTTTTTCCTCGCCAATGAAACATTTAGTTAAAGGGACCTAGGCTACTAAACTTTTTTGAATCAAGAAGTCATTCAGCTTCCACTGGAGCTCGTAGTCTGTATGAATTGCTCAGTCTCTCTTTTCTCAGTGCATGTGTCTGACATGAAACTTGATGCTGTACATTGCTGCGTTTAATGAGTGACTGGTGTGTCAGTGCTTCAGCATTTGCACTGCTACAAACTCCAGAAGAGCCATTCCCCATAGTAGCTGTTCCACATCACTCTCCCTTTAGGTCACCAATTCTGAGAGTTAATTGAAAGTGTGTGTTAACTCTATCCCTCCGTGCTGGACTATACAAAGCCTTTGACTGCTAACATAAAATGATCTTTAAGGCCACCTTGCATATCCTAAAGGAAACAACCAGACTATACCTTCACTGGTTATTGGCCAGTAGAGATAATGGCTTACTAACATGAGCACTCCGACTTTGAGGGTCTAGGTCATGCGTGCATCTGAGAGAGTGTCTGAAGATGCATGCAGAGGGAAAGGGGGGACTGTGCAGCCCTTCCAGCAGGGCCATGGGTTTGATTCTGCCGTGACGTGCAAGCAGCATGATACCACCATCCTCTCCAGCAGGCGATATGTCAGGGCAGAACGTTGCTCGTGTGACTGCTTTGCTCTGCCGAGCGGCCCACATACTTTCCTATGTGCTGGGGAAAACGGAGTGTAGACCATCAAAGCTCAAAGTTTTCATTCTCTTCATGTGGTTACATTCACCGTTGTGACACTGCAAGTGACGTAAAGGGAGAGGAAAAGGCTGCTTTCTCAGCAAGATGCAAACACAGAGATATTATCCGTCCACTGATTTTAATCTTTCTTCATAAATAGTCATGTATAACCAGATCCAAGCTCCTGATGTTGTTTCTGTACTCCTGCTATCAGGTTTCTTAACCCTTCTCAACGATGCAGTAGGAACATCATTGCCTTGTATTCAGTGAGGACAAGGAACATTTCATGTTCCTTAAGCTGCACTTCCTGCAGCATGTTTATAATACCTGGAGACACAATTACAGAACCTCAAAGTCCAGCTGGCACCTTATACCACCTTAAAATGCAGAAATAAAAGCTGGAACCCTTAGCTGGGGGAGAAGGAAGTATTCTGATCTTATCCTGCCAAATTAAAAGGAAAAGTAAATCAGCAGTAGGCTAGCTTAACATTCTCACACTAGAAAAAATGCTGAAGCAGTTTTTAAATTAAGACATTTCTTTTTTGGCAAAAAATATTTTTTCCCTCTTACAGTATATTTTTGTTGGAAATGCTGGACTTTCTTAATTATAAAAACAGATCACTGACACCAAAATATTTCAGTCAGATGAAAGACTAAAACAATTCTTTTGGGTTGACTGGCTGATGTTCTTCATGTTTCTTCACCGCCTTGTTCTTTTATCTATGCCCCTTAGGCATATTATGTGTCCCATGATGGTCCTTCTTGCATACTTAGCCACAAAGACTGTCTCCATTGCATCCTTTCCACTCTTTAACGAGAAGATCATGGTTCATTAGACCACAGGCCATTGGCCAGGAGGGTTAACTTATTAAGGGAAGCATTCCAGAAACAATAACACTCTCAATCAGAATATTTCAGTTTTTACTTCTTTGCTGAAAATGTGAGCTCTCCTGAGAAAAAACTGGTATGTTTTATTTTCTTTAAAACTGCCTTGCATATTCCTTCTACTACCTTGCCCCTTTCTGCAGGTGAGAGACTGACTATTCTCTGGGTTTCTGCGTGCTGTCATTGTTTTATTTTTTCATTTTCACTGACATTTCCAGAGGGTGATAGCACAGGGGCAACACTGATGATTCATTTTCTTACCATCTCTAGTCAGCAGTGTTGTGGCTGTGACAGGTATTTTCCCGTTTGCTTTCCTCTGAGGGTCCCTTTACATGTACCACTGGAAGGTGTGTTTTATATGAATTCAGTTTTATTGCTTATCCATGATCAATGAAATCAGCTGGATCCTCTCTGTTGGATTCAATAGGTTTTTGGGGGACCCCTTCACAAAGTTAGTCATTATATTGAGTGGAGTAACTCATGAGCAAAACTGTCTTCTCATTCTACTAAATCAGCAACTTCTACACTTAGCTGGGTATTCCCCTTTTGTTATATCAAAATGCAAATGCAAACAACTCCTAACTTGCTAACTTTGCCTGTACCCACTCCCTCTCCTCACTCAGAGACTTTGCTGTTTTCTTGGCTTCTGCTTTGACAGCTTTGACTCCAGTCATGGGCTGTCCTCAGCCCTAACACAAGAGTGGTCCCTTGCACAGAAATATGCACTGATCTCAGTTACATTTAGAAAACCAAACATCATTAATTCACTAAGTTTCATCTTTTTTTTTAATTGTAATGAATATCAACTGCCTTTCAATATTGTGCTTCACACAGATTTCTCCGTGATTTTCACTTCAACATTATTCCTTGAGTTAGTACTGTGTTTTTAAAAAGTCTTAATATGTTGTCTCTATAATTATTATTTTTAATCCTGGCATTATTCTCATTTTTTTCTTGTTCATCTGAGAAGGGCAGACTGACTGCATATGGTACTTATCATGGATCTAAACTGAAGAAACCTGGGAACTATAATTGGTCTAGAGCCCGTAACGAGATGCCACCATTTGTCATCCACCTCCAGAGAGCCTTGGCAATGCTGGGTCTGAACAGTCTTGCAGTAACAAAACAGAATTACAATAAAGGTCAGAAGTTTTGAATTTCCTGAGCTGAACTTTTTTCTTTTATGTGAATGTGTAAGGTGAGGAAAAGAGAGGCCTCCATGGTTGTGATTCAGTTTAGTCATTGGCTGAGAAGGAGAGAAATCCTCAGAAATGTAACCAAAAAAGCAGTAATTCTCAATGTCTGAAGTGTTATGCAAGCCTTTAGTTAGTTTTTCATGTTTCAGCTGCCTATCCCAAGACTGGATAGACTTTGTATTCAATTCTTGAGGTGGGATGGTTGCTAGATAAGGACTTGAAAGACCTGAGATCAGGGGCAGCTTCACCACAGGTTTCCTGTGAGACTTTGCACAAGATGCTTAGGCCCAATCCTCTGTGATATTTAATTTTCTACCTGTCTCCTGCTGAAAGAAGCAGGAACTGAGCACTAACCACCTTTGTCTTAGTTTTCCTGTTTAGAAAATAGGTATAATTTCTCATCACTACTTCTTAGAAAAATACAAATATTAATGATCAGCTTTTTAAAGTGTCAGAAAAATTCCATTATTACATGATTGACTATCAGTACTGCCCTTTTTCACTGCACTTGCCCGGGACAACCAGACCTCTGATCTTCAATTATGGGGAGGTGTTTTCCAGTGTCCGGTGCAGGTGGGTGGATGATGGCTTTGGCAGAGCAGAGGAAAATGTGAGCGTTGTATGGGGAAACCAAGGCAGTGAAAACTTATGGGATGAAGTGACAGTACCATGAAGGCATTTTCCACTGAGTTGTTTCTTAGATGCATTTTGAATACAAGATTACCTTGTCATCTTCTGAAGGGCTCAGAAAGATGTTTTTTCCTTTCCTGTAAATCTTTGTATTTTCAACATAAAAGAAAATTTTATGCTAAGAAGTAGTTACTTTCTTTTTACTGAATCTTACCTGGTTTTGCTAAACAAAAAATGTATCTTTTTTTTTACAATGTGGTGGGGGTTTTATTTATTTATTTAAAAGACAATATTTTAAGCTCACAGTGATGTTTATTGCTTTTAAAATATCCTTTCACTAAAGTTTTCAGTGATGGACTTCTGTGGAGAAAAAATGTTGGTTTTGGGAAAACAGTTATTTTACGGACAAAAATTACATTAAAAGTTTTACTTGAGCTGGGGGGGTGGTTCTGCTATTGCCTTCAATATTATTCACAATATGCAAACCCAAATGGTCTTGAGTACACATACAAGTGAGTTTATTGGCAGCTTGAGCTCTGGTATACCCAGGTATCCCTCAACATTGTAAACAGTGACCTGTGTAGTAACCAGTACTGAAGAATACATGATTTCTTTCCCAAACAGCTGGTGCTCAAAAAATGTAAAGCAAAGCAGAATTGGAGAATTGTAAAAAGGATCACAAATCAAGAAAAAAGTGAAGTCTGCATGGAGAACCTCTCCCATGTGTTATATGAGAACAAGGGAGCACAAAGTGTCGTGGTTTAGCCCCAGCCGGCAACTAAGCACCACGCAGCCGCTCGCTCACTCTCCCTCCCACAGTGGGACGGGGGAGAGAATTAGGAAAAACCTCGTGGGTTGACATAAACACGGTTTAATAGGACAGAAAGAAAGAAGGGAACAATAATGATAATACCAACAAAGGAATGTACAAGAACAAGTGAGGCCCAATACAGAAATTGCTCATCACCCCGTGATCGACAGCCCGTCCCCGAGCAGCGATTTCCGCCCCCCCGGCCAACTCCAGTTTATGTACTGGGCATGACGTCATATGGTAGGGAATATCTCTTTGGCCAGTCTGGGTCAGCTGTCCCGGCTGTGTCCCCTCCCAGCTCCCTGTGCACCCCCAGCCTGCTCGCTGGCAGGCCAGCACAAGAAGCTGGACCGTCCTTGACTGCTCAGCAACAACCCAAAACATCAGCACATTATCAACAGTTCCTCATCCCAAATCCAAAACACAGTCTCACACTGGCTTCTGTGAGGAAAACCAGCTCTATCCTGGCTGAAACCAGGACAGTATCCACCCCTTATTCCATACCATTTACGTCATGCCCAGGTCCTATACTTTTCAATACATTGCAATTATTCATTATTACTCTTCCTGTCTTTTAATATATACACACAGATATCACTTTCTTAGTCCATGGGCCATCACTTTAAAATGTCTGTGTAGTTCATTCAGTCCATAACTCTGGGCTTCATCCATCATAGCAGTCTCTCAGGGCATGGGAGATGGTATGTGGTGTTGGATTGTCATCTGGCACGGTCCATGTCCATGATCTGCAGGTCGAAAATGTCGATCTCGAGGGATTTGTTGGGCGCAAGCTGCTGAAGCCAGTTCTGGTTTCATCACTGCTGCACGTTGCTTGGTTTCAGTGAAGCTCATTCTTCATCAGTCTGGGTGATTCTTACTGTAATACCATTGATATGGTAGATAGCAGCCATAGTAGTAATGTCATACTGAACAATTAACATAATACAATTCAAATCATTGACTGTTTTCACCCAAAATCAAGTCTCCTTGAGGTACACATCGGACTTCCCCATCCTTCCGCATTACCCACCAAGTGCACCCAGGTCCCTGGGCAAAGGCAATCCCACGAACGGGTTTGCCTTTTCCTAATGCAGGAGTAACCCAGACTGTCTTCCCCAGCATGTTTCTCACATGCACCACAGGGACTTTATCCCCTTCTACAGTACGTAGAAGTTTTGATTGGGCAGGGCCGGCTCTATTAGTAGATCCCCTAGTGTTGACTAACCAGGTGGCTTTGGCTAAATGTTTATCCCAATGTTTGAATGTCCCATCACCCATTGCTCTCAGTGTAGTCTTTAACAGTCCATTGTATCGTTCAATTTTTCCGGAAGCTGGTGCATGATAGGGGATATGATACACCCACTCAATGCCGTGCTCTTTGGCCCAGGCATCTATGAGGTTGTTTCGGAAATGAGTCCCATTGTCTGACTCAATTCTTTCGGGGGTGCCATGTCGCCATAAGACTTGCTTTTCAAGGCCCAGGATAGTGTTCCGGGTGGTGGCATGGGGCACAGGGTATGTTTCCAGCCATCCGGTGGTTGCTTCCACCATGGTAAGCACATAGCGCTTGCCTTGGCGAGTTTGTGGAAGTGTGATATAGTCAATCTGCCAGGCCTCCCCATATTTATATTTCAACGATCGTCCTTCATACCAGAGGGGCTTTAACCGCTTGGCTTGTTTGATCGCAGCACACGTTTCACATTCATGGATAACCTGTGCAATAGCATCCATGGTCAGGTCCACCCCTCGATCCCGAGCTCATCTATATGTTGCATCTCTTCCCTGATGGCCTGAGGTGTCATGGGCCCACCGAGCTATAAATAATTCACCCTTATGTTGCCAGTCCAGATCCACCTGAGCCACTTCAATCTTAGCAGCCTGATCCACCTGATGGTTGTCTTGATGTTCTTCGGTGGCCCGACTCTTGGGTACGTGAGCATCTACGTGACGTACTTTTATGACGAGATTCTCTAGTCGGGCAGCAATATCTTGCCGCAATTCAGCAGCCCAGATGGGCTTGCCTCTGCGTTGCCAGTTGCTCTGCTTCCATTGCTGTAGCCACCCCCATAGAGCATTTGCTACCATCCATGAGTCAGTATAAAGAGAGAGTACTGGCCATTTTTCTCGTTCAGCAATATCTAAAGCCAGCTGGATGGCTTTCACCTCCGCAAACTGACTTGATTCACCTTGTCCTTCAGCCACTTCTGCAACTCGTCGTATAGGGCTCCATACAGCAGCTTTCCACCTTCGATGTTTGCCTACAATACGACAGGACCCATCAGTAAACAGGGCATATTGCCTTTCATTCTCTGGCAGTTCATTATATGGTGGAGCCTCTTCAGCACGCGCCACCTCCTCTTCCGGTGATATTCCAAAATCTTTGCCTTCTGGCCAGTCCATGATCACTTCCAAGATTCCCGGGCAATTAAGATTTCCTATTCGACCCGCTGTGTAATAAGCGTGACCCACTTACTCCACGTAGCATCAGTCGCATGATGTGTAGAGGGGACCCTCCCTTTGAACATCCAGCCCAGCACCAGCAGTCGGGGTGCCAGGAGGAGCTGTGCTTCAGTACCAACCACTTCTGAGGCAGCTCGAACTCCTTCATATGCCGCCAATATCTCCTTTTCAGTTGGAGTATAGCGGGACTCAGATCCCCTATATCCTCGACTCCAAAACCCTAGAGGTCGACCTCGAGTCTCTCCTGGTGCCTTCTGCCAGAGACTCCAGGTAGGGCCATTCTCCCCGGCTGCCGTGTAGAGCACATTTTTAACATCTTGTCCTGCCCGGACTGGCCCGAGGGCTACGGCATGCACTATCTCCTGTTTGATTTGTTCGAAGGCTTGTCGTTGCTCAGGGCCCCATTTAAAATCATGCTTCTTCCGGGTCACTTGATAAAGAGGGCTTACAATCAGACTGTAATTTGGAATATGCATTCTCCAGAAACCCACAACGCCCAAAAATGCTTGTGTTTCTTTTTTGCTAGTTGGTGGAGACATAGCTGTTATTTTGTTGATCACATCCGTTGGGATCTGTCGACGTCCATCTTGCCATTTTATTCCTAAAAACTGGATCTCTTGTGCAGGTCCTTTGACTATACTTTGTTTTATAGCAAAACCAGCTTTCAGAAGGACTTGAATTATTTTCTTCCCTTTCTCGAAAACTTCTTCTGCTGTGTTGCCCCATACGATGATCTCGTCAATGTATTGCAGATGCTCTGGAGCTTCACCCTGTTCCAGTGCAGTTTGTATCAGCCCATGGCAAATGGTAGGGCTGTGTTTCCCCCCCTGGGGAAGTCGATTCCAGGTGTATTGGACACCTCTCCAAGTGAAAGCAAACTGTGGCCTGCACTCTGCCGCCAAAGGGATCGAGAAAAACGCGTTAGCAATATCAATGGTGGCGTACCACTTGGCTGCCTTTGACTCCAGTTCATATTGAAGTTCTAGCATGTCCGGCACGGCAGCGCTCAGTGGCGGCGTGACTTCATTCAGGCCACGATAGTCTACTGTCAGTCTCCACTCTCCATTAGACTTTCGCACTGGCCATATGGGGCTGTTAAAGGGTGAGCGAGTCTTGCTGATCACTCCTTGGCTCTCCAGCCGACGAATCAGCTCATGGATGGGGATCAGGGAGTCTCTGTTGGTGCGATATTGCCGCCGGTGCACTGTTGTGGTAGCGATCGGCACCTGTTGTTCTTTGACCCTGAGCAACCCCACCACAGAAGGGTCCTCTGAGAGACCAGGTAAGGTGGACAGCTGTTTAATTTCTTCCGTCTCCAAGGCAGCTATACCAAAAGCCCACCGGTACCCTTTTGGGTCCTTGAAATACCCTCTGCTGAGGTAGTCTATGCCCAGGATGCATGGAGCCTCCGGGCCAGTGACAATGGGGTGCTTTTGCCACTCATTCCCAGTTAGGCTCACTTCGGCCTCCAGCACAGTCAGCTGTTGGGATCCCCCTGTCACTCTGGAAATACAGATGGGCTCTGCCCCTATATGGCTTGATGGCATCAGGGTACATTGTGCACCAGTGTCCACTAAAGCCTTATATTCCTGTGGGTCTGATGTGCCAGGCCATCTAATCCACACAGTCCAATAAACTCGGTTGTCCGTCTCCTCCGCCTGGCTGGAGGCAGGGCCCCTCTAATCCTGCTCATAGTACTCGTTACCCACTTCTTGTAAATAGGAATCAGAAGTCCCTTCAAGAGGATCAGAGGTGAGATCAGCTCTTCTATTCTTTCTGGGAAGCTGCCCACCGGAAAGTGGAGCGATGAATTTTCCTCGAGGAACCTGAACCCCCTTTTGTAATTTTTTTTATTTGCAGCTCGTGTACTCGTGCCTCTAGGGTCGAGGTAGGTTTTCCATCCCACCTCCTCATGTCCTCTCCGTAGTCACGCAATTGAAACCACAGGATGGCTCGTGGTGTGTATCCTCTGTATCTTCTCTCTTGAACAGAAGAGCGCTTACTCCTAATGGCTGAGACACTGGTCCGTATGGGTGGAGGGTAGGGCATATCCTCTTTGAATTGCCGGAACTCCCGGGACAGTTTCTCTACAGCAGAGACGCAGGCCCGTAGGGAGGAAGAGAAACTTTCTTCGTATTGCCGGAGTTGGCCAGCCAATTCATCCACCGTTGGTCTCTCTCCGTCCTTCCAGGCCATTACTGCTAATGAGTTGGCATATGATGATGGTACACTCCGTACAAACTTCCGCCACATAGGTTGCGTGCAATTGACTTCATCTGGATCTTTGGATGATTGTCCATTGTCCAAGTCACCATAAATCACTTCCAGCACCGCTAGCTCCCTCAGGTACTGGATACCTTTCTCCATGGTGGTCCACTTGCCTGGGTGACATAGAACATCTTCCTTGAAGGGATACCTTTCCTTCACACCTGACAGGAGTCGTCTCCAGAGGCTGAGGACTTGTGCACCTTTTCCAATTGCTTTGTCAATGCCCCCTTCCCTAGAAAGGGATCCCAGCTGCTTGGCTTCCCTACCCTCTAATTCCAGGCTACTGGCCCCATTATCCCAGCATCGGAGCAGCCAGGTGACAATGTGCTCACCTGGACGACGGCTGAAATCCTTTCGCATATCTCGCAGTTCACTCAGTGATAGAGATCGGGTAGTTACCGTCTCTTTTATAAGTTCTTCCTCTTCCTCCTCTTCAAGTGATGACTCGCTCTCTTCCCTCTTCCGTGCTTGTGATGGCCCTGCTTCAGAGCACTCTGCCTCCTCACTCTCTTCCTCTGGCTCCTTCTTAGCAGGATCTTCCTCCTCCCTTACTAAACGAGCTGACTTCCGCTTCCAAGATTTCTTCTTTTGTACAGGGGCAACTGGTACCGGGATGGGCTGGTTCTCTGGTTCAGCTGCAACAGTCTGACTAGCTACAGTGCCCGCCATGGGGGTTGGAGTAGTGGCAGTGCCTGCCACATTGCCATCAGACCCAGAGAGCCTCTCTCCCCTTTGCATAGTGTTAAATAGGGTTCGGTAGGCATGGGCCAGGCCCCAGCACATTGCAATGATTTGTGTCTCCTTGGAGCTGCCAGGCTGACAGCATACTTCTTCCCGACACCACCAGCTCCCACCACCACCAGCTTATATTCGGTCATCTTCCAGCTGACCCCAGCTCAGGACCTGCAGAAGCACCACCACCAGCTCATCCACCCCGCCAGGCGGGATGCGCCTCCTGGAGCGCGGGGCGCGGAAGTTTAAAGCGGGATAATAATATTATTTGTTTTCTCTTCCAAAGGAGGAAAATCAAACAAGACGAGGCGCCCCTCAGGCGGACGAGCCACGTTGGGCGCCAAAAAGGACTGTCGTGGTTTAGCCCCAGCCGGCAACTAAGCACCACGCAGCCGCTCGCTCACTCCCCCTCCCACAGTGGGACGGGGGAGAGAATTAGGAAAAACCTCGTGGGTTGACATAAACACGGTTTAATAGGACAGAAAGAAAGAAGGGAACAATAATGATAATACCAACAAAGGAATGTACAAGAACAAGTGAGGCCCAATACAGAAATTGCTCATCACCCCGTGATCGACAGCCCGTCCCCGAGCAGCGATTTCCGCTCCCCAGCCAACTCCAGTTTATGTACTGGGCATGACGTCGGATGGTAGGGAATATCCCTTTGGCCAGTCTGGATCAGCTGTCCCGGCTGTGTCCCCTCCCAGCTCCCCGTGCACCCCCAGCCTGCTTGCTGGCGGCCCAGCACAAGAAGCTGGACTGTCCTTGACTGCTCAGCAACAACCCAAAACATCAGCACATTATCAACAGTTCCTCATCCCAGATCCAAAACACAGTCTCACACTGGCTTCTGTGAAGAAAACCAGCTCTATCCTGGCTGAAACCACGACACAAAGCTCTGTTCAGGCTAAAAGCAGCTTTATCGCCTTAGAACAACTAAACGGGGTTACAATAGCAGATTTGAGGCTGGACTTTTATGTAATGATTAAAAAAGGACGTAACTTCCCACACTTTTTTTTCCCTCCTTGCAGGTGCAAAATGATGCATTATGTTTCCCTTGATGGAGCATTTTGAGATGGACGTAAAGTAGGCCCTAAGAGCCTCCTATTGTCAGGAAAAAGAGATGAGGAGCCCTGCCAGAACTCCCATCTGTGGTCATCAGCGGACAAAGGTGTCCTCCTAGGCAAAGGATGTGGCTGAGAAACATTCATCCTCTCAGTTTTCTCTATGTGCAGTAGAATTTAGGCTAAGCATAGGGAGCTACCATGATTACAAAACACTTTCTTTGAAAATGTCTTTTGATCTCTGGCCTCCAAATTGCATCAACCTTCTTTCCTTCCAAGAAGAAGTTTCTTGGTTCTTAGAAACAGCCAGCGCTCAGTAGGGCTGCTTATGAACTCATGCTCTTATGGAGACATAAGCAGGAGGAACTATAAATGCTCTAGTTAAAGGTTAGAAGTTTTCTGGGTTTTTGTTTTACGTGTGGGAGATCTATATTGGTGATTTTTATTTCCTTCACTCTGCCCCATTTTTGTCTAGTCAGCTTGAGGAACAGATGTGGGCTTTCGTCCAACAGTGTGTAACACGATAAATATGCATTCTGTGTTTTAATGCCTGGCGTGGTGTCCTCTGGAAATAGACTTGAACAATGACAACTATACTTGGCATTTGGTGGAATCAGCTGGGCTATCTAGGGATCACGAGGTCCAAATAGGAGAGCTGCAAGCCCAGAGAAGGTTTTTTTCCTAGCACTGAGCTGACTTGTTCCAGCTTTATTTTTGCTGACATATCTGAAATCCTTTGTCAGGAATCCCTCCATCTGTTCCTCACAGTTATTAGACAAAACCAGGGAATGCTGTGGAGGGAGACCTCGCAGTTTAAGCATTCTTATCCAGTTTTCTTGGAAGCAGGATATTGCTGGGTGCCAAATGCAAATTTATACCTTGCAGTCTTACAGAACAATAAAAAAAGAGACATTTTCATTTAACTGAGTTTACAGTGAATTAGAAATTTGGAGTTCAGATCACTCGGAAATGAGTTTGGCAGATGCTGGCTGTGATAATGATGCTGAACTAGGGGAAATGATCTGGCCATACACCTAAGAGGTGAATCATGCTGCATCACAGGCTTAGTTTTAATATAGAGAAGTAGTGTATCTCAAGCTTTTGTATAACCCTCCAACCTCTCGTGGAGTTTTTGGATGCAGTTCCCCCACCCACAAGTAGCTGGCTGTGGATTTGACTGACATAACATAGGATGTAGCACCTGGCTATGCTACTATTTGTTGGATGCATTTCATGCTTACCTGGAAAAAATACTGCAAATGACTCACTTTTTCTATTTTTCCTTTAAGAAATTAGACATAATATAAGTTCTTAGGAAGGAATCTTTATAGCATCCTTATCCTGTGTTGACATCCAGATTCCCGAGTGCTTTATATGTAATTTCAATGACTACTAACTTGGGAAATTTGGCACTTTCATCTCTAACTCATAGCTTCCTAAGCCACGTTAATTTAGGCTTCAGCATATGTACAGAAGCAGCCCAGGTACCTAGCTGCTACTTAAGCACATCTGAAATCCAAATAGGAAGTGGCATACCACCAAGGCATTTAACTGGCCACGATGTAGTTGGCTTAAACCCATCTTTGTCTACAGCAACATCCTGCTGCCTATATGCAGCAGCAGGACTTCAGCCATCTGTAGAAATGTACAGCTAAAATAGGAGGCATCCTCAGAGATGAGACCCATCAGCTAAGCAGGGTTTTTCAGGCTCTCAGTTTTAGACCTAGACTTACTTAACTTGCATTGATGTCCCCCACACAGCATGCAGATCTTCCTGTTAGTTTGCACCCTTAGACGTAGTGGTATGCATTCTTTAATATACATTAATTTTTTATATGTGGTAAATGTCAACTATCTTTGACAGAAAAAACTGGCTTGGTTTCCAAAGCTGCTGATCATCACATATTAGAGTTCATCACTGCTGAAAATCAAGACTTGTTTACTGACTTTGTAGCATATGGGGTGGGGGATGATTCTCAGAGGTTAAAGGTAATTTACTCAAAGGCAATTAACTGCTGTTAGTACTTCTAAAATTCCCCTTATTCCACTTCCTACACAAATGCATCTATTAATCATTAACCCCTAAAACTTCCGTATAGCAAGTATGTCTCGGATCTGATATGCGTCCTGGGAGCAACTGCAAGTTCAGTCTAGAGAATGACTGCTGATGAATCTCTGTAGGCTTGCTTTCTTTTCAACTAGAAATTTATTTTCATACTGCTTCTATTTATTTGCTAGTGATCACTATTAGAGGCAGGATAGGAAGATTTCTGGCCTAACCCAGTCTGGCCATTCCTCGTCTTAGCACTACACACTAATGCTGTCTCTCCATTATGCAATTAATCAGTTACAGAGGATATGATTTAATTACACTAAAAAGAGGAAGATGGTGTCATTGATTATTTTAAGATGGAAACATCTGAAAAAAACATAAGTAGTGAGAATTTCTTCTCCATAAACAACATGCTTAGGACTTGAAGAGCTAGACTACGAGTTACTATTAATGTAGAATGAATTCATTTTCCAGATGTTACATCAGCACCGAACACAAAGAATGTTATCTCAGCTGGAGTAATACAGAATTTTACTTACTGAAATAACTTAAGCTTGTGAGTATTGTAGCTCACTTGTAAAAAAAAGAAAAGCAATTAGTTACCTAGGTTACATAATTTTCAAACAGGAGAAGAAAAACAGTTGATTAACATGAGAAAATTAGTATTTTAGGTAAGCCTAAATGACTGATATGAGCATGTCATTTTAAAAATATGCAGGCATGAAAATGACAGAATGAATCACATCAAATTTTTGATCCAAAGTTAATATTTAACAATCTAAGAGATGTTATACTTATATACCTTTGTATGTCTACTGCATACTTATATAGCTGTGTATGCTATAGTTACATATCTATGCAAGTGAAAAGAAGTGTTTTTAAATTTGAGAAACTATCTTACCGTGTGTGCCTTTTTTCCTTGGGAATATAAACCATTTAAGCTTATTACAAATACATAACAACAAGATTGTACTTCTCCCAAAGCATTTTAGTCACTTATCCCTGAACCAAAGTTTCCGACAGCTGGGAGATCTTTATCTCACCAAGTTAAGATGAAAATTCACTAGACACAACTGATCAAAATGAATTTTCTCAATATACTCAGACAAAACTTGCTTTTGACAAGTGCCCTAATAACTTTCAACTTCCTAGGGACTTATTGCACGTCAGAAAGTTTTTCAGGTCACAGTTCTGCTCCGTGGGGATACATCTGATGCCTGTCATAACACCTCTCTTGTTTTCTTTCAGCATACCCTCTGTTACCTCTTGGACACACTGAATAGGTGCTGGGGAGGTAAATAGTCACAAATATGCCCCATTGCTCCAATTAATAGGTTAACCTCTGTATTACATTTTTTTTGTAGGTGTTAAATCAACACCATAGTATATTTTGTAGGTCAGAGGAAAGAGAACTGAAGTGATCTGGTCTTGGATATTCTCAACTAGAAGAAGAGTGAGCAACACATCCCTGCAGCAGAAACTCCTGTCTGTTTCTTAAACTAGCTACAAGAGCAGAAAAATCCCAGGATATTTTATCTGCTTTAACAGGCAGTCCTTTAGCATGGAAAGTTATTAGTATGATTTACTCCTGGTTGCATTTCTGTCACCTTAAAATACCGATTTAATGCCCATCAGTAAGTAATATCTAAACATCTTAACAGGTTACTGTTATTCAGCTGAGTTTCACTCCTGTTAATATAGATTTAGAAGAGTTATCACATAATGAGTGTTCGCCTTAAGACAAATGCAATTACAGTCACAGATAATGGATTTTTTTTTTTTTTACTTGGAGCCATATGTATGTATGCAAAATGTATACAAAATACTGCAAAATGTTAACAATATGTTTGAACTAAATGAAATGGAATAAGAATCTGGACTTGGTTATCCATGAGGAACCCTTTTTTTCTTGAGAAATAGAGTTTTCAGCAAGCTTGTAAACAGAGAAGGAACATCACATGGTTTGCATTATAAATTCTCCTACCAGCTTTCTCTTTCAAAATGAAGTACTCACTCTAAGATTTTATGTTTGACTTAATGTGGTGGAGAAATAAGAATAAAATATTGAAACCTTTGTGCTCATGATTAGGCCAAATTGAGTCTGATCGAATAGAGCTTTAGGAATTCCAGTTATGCTTCAAACTCCCATGGAAGATGAAGGGAAAGAAATTAACCTACTAGAGTCATCAAGACTTTCTGTGGTTAAGACACTTGATTTAAGTCTTGGCTCAATTTCTTCTTTGGTTTGAACGATCGTGTGGTTTAGCTGAATTTAATCTCTCTCTGCCTCAGTTTCCCATGAGTAAAATAGGCAGTGATTAAATCCTTCCTTTCCCACTCTCTAAGTTACAAATCTTTCCAAGCAGGAATCCATCCAGAATGTGTGCACACAAAGGAAGCTCTTAACACTTACTTGGTTTCCAAAAATTGGTAATATTCCTGTAGGAACATGGAGACCATTGACAACAGGTGTGCTTCTCTCTAATCCCACATTTAAACTCTTTTACATGAGACTAAAGGCTAAATTCAGAAAAAATATAGGTGCCAATATCCCAGACTGCTGCATGATACAATATTCTCCAGGGGTTGTTTGAAGGGATACATAAAGCCTACAAGTAGGTGAGTTGTTAGCAGCCTGTTGAAGAAGAAGGATATAGGAAACAAGCCTCTGGTATTTAACCTCCTCTCTAATAAATCTAATCTAATAAAGTCTATCTAGCACCAGGCCATGCTTAATGTTTTACTCTGGCTGATGTCTGCACCTCCTCCTTGAATATGTTGGGTATTTCAAACATTTTGTACAGATGCACTTGCTGTCCCAGGTTCTGCTGCAAAAACTTAGCATGGAAGTTGGCTATTGCAGTACGTAGACTTAGCACAACTTTCCTATGCAAAGGCAAAAGTTTTTTTTCTGTGAGGGTGGACTTGTCAAGTCCTGAAACCTGCTAATTACTTTTTTGTTCGAAAAGCAATGAAACCAAAGCTTGTCATCATCCAGGCCACTGGTTGATGCCAGAGATGACTGAAATATAACATAAAAACTGAAACTGTGTAACTAATATGCTTGCATTGGGAGTAAAACTCTAGCTGAGTAATGTATGGTGGGATATCATCCTCTTCGTTGCAAAAACACCGCCTTTAAAGAATCATTGGAACCACCATTCAGGAAGACTTTTAACAAACCTTTCCATCTGATGGAAAGAAGCTAACAGGGGGCTAAATGTGTGTGAGAGAGAATAACAATTATTGTCTCTGACCTGCTACCTTCCCAGTGTATTAGAAAGGATGAATTTTTAATGATCAGGTTGAGATGGTTATGATGGAGACATGCACATCGCAAGAGGTGCATTGGCTGATCCCCTTTTCTCTTGCAGAAGGTGTTTGAAGGTCTCATTTTTCCTTTACAAATCATCTTAACCATGATTTTTAGGACAAAGTTCTAAGGGGAAATAAAAGTTTAATGTACTTTCCAAGTGGTGTGGAGATGATTTTGTCTTTAAAGGTATCTAATTTCTGTAGCAAGGGAGAAGATTATTTTACACCATATGGTAGCTGTCCTGTGATGTCATAGTGATTAATGACAGGTTCAGTTGGATGCTCCAGTGGCATAACAAATGAACTGGGTTTCCTGTAATGGCAACAGTTACACGCTTGTACTAGGACCCTGCAATTAACTGAGTTCTAGTCTCGGCTCCCCCTGAGTTTAAGTACTATAAAATGGATGTGAAGACTACTACCAACTTCATGAGGTTGTGGGTCAAGCATTCTGTGACTTTTGGCAGATCCCTTAGACTGCGGATATCTGTTTCCCATCTGTAAAAGTAATATTATAATTAGCTGTTCACAGGCTTGATGTAAAATTAACTGGTTGAAGGTCTGTGAAACCTTTGTAGAAGAAAAATGTTAAGTGGAAATCACATATTTTAGGGAAATTATCTATGTATTTTTAAATCTGTATCATAGGCTGAAGAACCTCCAACACTCTCTGCCTAATGTTCTCTTTTAAATGCATAGAGTTTAGTTGGTTTCATGATTATTTGCCAGATAAAACCAGGAAGTCTTCATTCTTTGTTTTGTGCTCTACTTTCATGACAAAGATTTTTTGGGTAATTATAGTTCCCTGCCTGAAATAATTCTGGGAGCAGATAAAGGATTCCTATTGTACTGAAGCAAAACAATAAATACAAGGAATGATCAATTTCTCCCAATACCAGCTTTATTGATAGCTTGATGACTGTCACTCTAGCTGTTATTTTAAGTCATGTTTAAAAGGCAAACGTGATTTGTCATTAGTTGATGAAAAAAACCTAACTGAAAAATTACTTCTTTTCTTGATCCAATCTTTACCTATGATTTTCTTCAGTCTTTCCTAATCACCTTGGTCAAAATGATAGTCTTGGTCATACACTGTACTTGGAATCAGGTTTTACATTTATCAAGCCTCTGAGGCTCTTTGAACCCAGGATCTTCAAGTGATTAACTTTTTTGATGTGTCTTTCTCTGTCTGTAATGATAGCAGTATAATATTAATAGGTCATTTCATTATATTTCCATACCTCTTTTCCACTGCTGATTACTGGACAGTTCAGTCAACAAATGTAAAGAAGATCCTGTTGCTACTGGCATCGGGTTTTTCCAAAAGCCATAACATCATTTTTGTTTGGTTTAGGTTCTTTCATTTAGCAAAAAGTGAATGCTCTTGGCTTATGAAAAGAGTGCTTTAAGGCTGACATATTTGGATTCTTAGCCTAATATTTTATGATTTTCTTGAAAAAATCAGATCTCTGACCAGTTTCTGAATCTTGCAGTATATGAGAGTGTAATTACTTCACACTGGTGAGAGGAGCTCATCCAAAACTCTCCTACACTACAAATATTCTGATTGAAATGCAATGCTGGAGGTAGGAAAAAAAATGTATTTCTACAGGCATTTTTCTTCAGGTTAGATGATCCAAAGAGTACAGATATGAACACTGTGCACTGTATAAACTAACCAACACATAGATTTTTGTTCTTCCCTGTTCACTCTCTGTTTTCATGACAGGCTTGGAAGTGAGATGAACACACAAGTTTCAAATAACGTATAGAAGTGAAGAAGGAACATTCAGAGAGATCACATTCCAGTGATGACACCTTGGATGATGTCTGGAGGATACCAGGTGCCAGAAAGAGTGATGGGAGAAGGTGGAGGTAAACACAGCCTGTTGGCTGACTTAATTTTGTTCCTTGCTACTCATACAAAGCCACTGATTCCTGCTTGCTCATGGCAGTGTTATTTTACATGATTTGGAAGCGACTGTTGATGGCTACCCTTATGGACAGGAGAGTGTACAAAGCAGATCATAGCTCTGATTTTGTAATGACAGTTTTGGTGGTGTTTTCATAGTGAGTAAAATTGCACACATACTGTGAATGTTCTCATGGGTTTTTTTCTGAACATTTTATGTGATTATCCAAAGACATTCTCAGCTAAATTTGCTTCATTAGGCTAATTCACAATTTTTTTTTTAGTGAACTCTAAATTAGTACCTCAGCTTTTGCAGTGGATGGGCATTCCTTCCTACTTTTCATTCATCCCATGTAGCTATAGAGCAACAAAGCCAGTGTTATTTATGATTGGACATTGGAACCTGAAATAGCAAGTAGAAAGGGAGACAAGAGACTTTCAAAGCATGAAATTAAAACCTTTGGGCTATGATTTAACTTACTGGTTATTTTTCTTATATTGATGCCATCAATACTTTTGTTCAACTCTTGATGTGGTGTGTTTCACAGGGCATGATCTGAGGCCTTTTTGCTCTTTGTTTCCATGTAATACATAGGGTATTTCTTATTAGTTTGTATTATAATCCATGCTTTGTCTGTTCTTATTCAGATGTGTGCTATTAATTGTCGTCATGAGAACTAAAAACATTTCTCAGATATTTAGCTGTAGTTCCATTTTAACCTGCACAAGAATCAGATCTGAATAAATAGAAAATGCAAGTTTCTGGGAAAGCCTAAAAGCCAGCAATCTCCTGCCTCTGCACTAAACAGGCTTAGGGCACCAGCATGGTCATTGACTAGAAATCATCGAAGCTGATCACTTTTCCTGGTAGTTTTGACCTGGGCCAACCAACGATCTGCCAGACAGTGCCTGGGCCCGGTGTGTGGGACAGGACAGGGCAAGATGGGACAGGACAAGGGCTGTTCACATGATGGACCAAGCCATACTGTTCAAATTCTCTGAAGGGGAGGAGTGGTGAGCCATATGAATCAAAGTATCTCCACCTGCCACATGAGACAGAGAAGAGGTGCAAGACATTTTGTTGTTTTAATTAGAACTAAGAGTAAACTTCAAGAGTAAAGAAGGGAAAAAGGAGGACAAAGTGTAAGACAGAGAGATGAAATTCACTCCGGAAAATAATTCTTTACCTACTTTTGTGAACTTTGGTGAAGGAGGAAAATCCGAAGAGAATTACCAATTTTTTCATGACCTCTTGTCCTTAAATGTACTTGAAGTTGTCAGGGTTTAGAAAGGATGCTTAGCGGTTAGAAAGAACTGCCAGGAGATTTTGTTTCTGCTGCCACTCCAAAATAAGACCCTGACAACTTCTTTCTCTTGTCAGTAAATACAGTGACAGCATTTTCTCCCATGCTTTTTTGTCTTTTATCTTCCACATAGATTGTCCTTTTGAAGTACAGACACAGTTTGCTGGCACTGGAGTCCACAGCAACGACTGCTCTGAGCTATTGCAAAATCATGAAATCATTATTTGAAAACATTCCTGTTGTTTAAAATAATTCTCAAGTGTCAGGCATCTCAGAGGTTGAGTGTGAGACAAAACCATGATCAAAAAAGTGTGAAGGGATGTTACTGCTTGAAGATTTGTTTTCTTGGATTTCTGTGGTATATCAGGTTCTACTACTGCCAAGTCAAAAATGCCGTAGCTACACAAGAAAGCTCAAAGGTGCTATAAACTTATTCTGCTGGTTCAGATCTGTTCAAAATGCTGTCTCTGCACCAAGCTTAATGTTTTGCTGGAAGAGGCATCATCTATCTGCTACAATGGGCATAAACCCATAAACAGTATAAATTCCGCAGTTTTTCCTGCAGTGAGTTCAACAATCATGAACTCACTCCAGTCGAGACCAGAATTGATATTTGAGCTATAAGGAATAGACCCTTTATTTACAATCGGGAACTATGGCATGAATGGCAACTGGGTTTGTCAAACAAATAATGCCTTTCAAACAGTACTTAGGACTTCCATTTCTGCAAGAGGGAATCCAGGGATTCAGCTGATCTTGTGACAAGCATTAATGTTAAATATCAAATTGAAGAATCTGACTAGAAAGTGATTAAGCATTTTGCCTATCTCCATTTCTGAATGTTTACCTTTGGGCACAAACAGCATTGCTTTTCACAAGGCTGATGCTCAATCTACAAACCACATAGTTCTGAGGAGTCTAAGGTTAAACTCTCCAGATTGTTAGTCATTTGGATTTAAAATTGTATACAAGCTGCTGGTAGGAAACAGGGCAAACTAATATGACCAATGTCTTGCTATATATATATATAGAACAACCTTGTTTTGTCTTACAAACTGTAGACAGTACATATAAGAGTACTCAAGAAATAAAGGAAATTTTAATCATTGGCCAGAGTCACGTCAAAAGATATAATTTGGTTCTTAACTAAGAAATCTTTATGGCCTTGAGTTACTGCTCTTATGTATGCAGTTAAGCTCTGATCTTTGTTACACCAGGTTCAACCCAGATTCCTCCAAGTTCTGTAAACACAGTGTACCTTGCTCAACTGATGCATTATCAATGTTATAAAAAAACGCCAACAGAATCTGAATGAATTCTTGGAATTTGTGATAGTTAGAAAACAGAAAGTATAGGTGTATGAACAGCAGGATAATTTTTTCAAAAAGGTGTTTCGATGTTTCAGTAGGAAAAGGTTCCAACAAAAGTTTCTAAGCTCAGGGCTTACACAGGTGTACTCTTCATTGGGTGAAGAAGTGGCTGGGTGGCCAAGCTCAGAGGGTTGTGGTGAACGGAGTTAAATCCAGTTGGCAGCCGGTCACAAGCGGTTGTTCCCCAGGGCTCAGTTTTGGGGCCAGTCTTGTTTAATATCTTTATTGATGACCTGGATGAGGGGATCCAGCGCTCCCTCAGTAAGCTTGCAGATGACACCAAGTTGGGTGGGAGTGTTGATCTGCTCGAGGGCAGGAAGGCTCTGCAGAGGAATCTGGACACTCTGGATCAATGGGATGAGGTCAATTGTATGAGGTTTAACAAGGCCAAGTATTGGGTCTTGCACTTGGGTCCCAACAACCCCATGAAATAGCCCCATGGCTAAACACGAGCCAGCAGTGTGTTCAGGTGGCCAAGAAGACCAACAGCGTCCTGGCCTGTATCGGCAATAGTGTGGCCAGCAGGATTAGGGAAGTGATTGTCCCTTTGTACTCGGTACTGGTGAGGCAGCACTTTGAATACTGTGTTCAGTTTTGGGCCCCTCACTACAAGAAGGACATTGGGGTGCTGGAGCGTGTCCAGAGAAGGGCAATGAAGCTGGTGACGGGTCTGGAGAACAAGTCTTAAGAGGAGCAGCTGAGGGAACTGGGGTTGTTCAGTCTGGAGAAGAGAAGGCTGAGGGGAGACCTTATCACTCTCTACAACTACCTGAAAGGGGGTTGTGGTGAGGTGGGTGTTCGCCTCTTCTCCCAAGTAACTAGTGACAGAACAAGAGGAAATGACCTCAAGATGCACCAGAGGAGATTTAGCTTGGATATTAGGAAGAATTTCTTTGCTGAAAGAGCTGTCAAATATTGGAACAGGCTGCCCAGGGAGGTAAACCAGGGAGCTCTGAACACTGGAAGTGTTCAAAAAGCATGTGGATGTGGCACTTTGGGACATGGTTTAGTGGGCATGGTGGTGTTGGGTTGATGGTTGGACTTGATGATCTTAAAGGTCTTTTCCAACCTTAATGATTCTGTGTTTCTGTGAACAATAACGATTAATACAGCCAGAAAGAGGAAAAGGCTGTGGATAAATCCTTTGTTGTTTTTTGGACCACTCACTCTGCCAGGCTTGCACAGATCTGAGAGCCTTCAAAAGCTCTAGAAATCTGCAAAAGTCTCCTAACATAAAGGAAGGAGATGAAAGAGATGAGCTAGCTGCGATGAGTCTCAACAAACTATTAATGCAGTACAAGACCAGACTTGTCCTTTAGTCTCACCTCCCCAACCGTCTGGAGAAAAGGAAAGCTGTCCATGTGCTTCAGTGTTCTCTTGGTAGAAGCTCTTGGTTTGTCCTGGATGGGGAGGCCGTCCAGGCTGGCTCAGTGCTGCCACAGAAAGGTAAGTTCTTTTTCATGCAGTCTGATAGAGTCAGGCTTGCGCAGGGCTAAATGTGCTATGGTTTTCTCCACAGCAGGTATCCTGAGCAGACCTCTTCCCAAACACAGGGGTCGTGATCCGACCCTGAATTAGGGCCATAAACGTGACCAGAAACATGCAGGTCACAGGCTTTTGTGTGCTTAACCCAGCTTTCAGGTCCTGTCTTCCCTTTGCAACAGTGATTAGTATGGCACAAGTTCTCCTCCTTTGTTAATGTCAGGGCATGAAAGCAGAGGGAAATGGACCTGTCACAGGCATGGCCAAGAGGTGCCACAGACTTGGTCAGGAGAGCCCTGCCCTTAGTTCCAGGTAGGCACAATTTGAGCTATTCTCCTGATAACTAACACAAACTTTTAGCCATTTAACATTTTCAGTGCAAAGTTGAAGGAATTGTGTGGGGAGGGCAGTGAGAAATTCCCATAGAAAACTTGGATTCAGTTTTTGTTGCTGCTTGTCACTTCCTGGTTGCACTGAAAGCACCACTTACTGTTATCCTGCCTGGGTGTCAACGAAAAAGATTTCAGGCAGGGCCAAGAGTAACTCACTTATTTCCCGTGTATCTTTTTTTGTGAGACAGGCTTAAAGTCCAGAGATGATGTTACTAAATGCTAAATGATGGCTTATATTACTAAATAATTATCTATTTGGTCTTCTGTTTTGTAAGACTGAAAAATACACTTGGCTGACATTTTCAAGATTTTTCTGCAACCATACAGACTAGAATGTTGAGATTCTTGTATATTTAAATGCCAGGATTTAGGACTTAAAAGGGAAATACTAAAAAATGAACTTTTTATGAGGGTTTCTTGTACCATAGAAATTATAGGGGGTTTTTTTTCAGCTTCTCTATCTTTGGTGAGGAATTATGTTGGAAGCACTTCTTAATATTACATAATTTAAAACCTACTTTATTTTGTTAAATGCAAGTATCCTGAAAAATCTTACTTCTAAGTAGTAACATGGAGACTAACACTTCCATAACAGTGAGAAAGGAAAAGACAGTGAGCTGGATAGTAACGTTGTTGCTGAAACAATCTGAAGAAAATAGCCTGTTATTAACCACTAGAGGTTTAGAAATCATTTCTCTGTGAGCAGATTGTTTTTCTTTAACATTTTAGAGATTTCTTTTATCAGTTTGCACAAGAAAAAGAATATTCTGGTAATTGTGCCAGAACCCACCATAGCAATTCTAGGTGTACCAAATTAAATGTTTTATGTCAGGCAGATACAAGCTGAAACACTGGATGTGAATCATTCGCAGATTAAGGGAAAAGTTAGACACATTTGCTTACTTCCAGCTGGTTGCAACCTCTGTTATCAAGCAGAACAGAGACCAAATGCAATCACCATCAAGCTTGAAGAAACTCAGTGTCTGAGCCTGACAGGACAGTCTGATGACACAGGCTCAGGACCCTTTTGCTTAGACATTTTTCAAACGATGGAATCATTCTCGTCAAAGACGTGAACACCCTTTGCTGACTTACAGGAGAATATTCTTCAATAACATTGTAGTGAGGCAAGTTCCCACAAACATTTCCAAAACCTCAGAACTGGTGAAATGACCCACATTTCATGCAGGTTTTTTCCTACAACTCTGTCTCTGTTGTAAAATACATTTCATAGAAAGAAACCATATTTATAGTTTCCTGTACAAAGAGAACCTGACTCATACCTAAAGTAATGGCTCCCTCCTCAATGTAATGTGTTGTTGTGGTTGTTAGGGTAGCCTCAGAAAGGCAGACAGAGAAAAAGCCATCAAAGATGAAAGCAAATGAACTGACTAGTGAATCCAGCATCACGGTCAGTTTTCTGTCTACGAAACACTTTCTGACCTCCTGGTCTCGTTAGAGTTGGTTGTTTAGAAGTCCATCAAGGCATGCATGGAGAGCACACAGAATAAACAGCCCTGCTTCTTTTGCAAAGGTGTATCCTTGTTGCTGTAAACCCAGCAATGAATTATAGAGCGCACATGATCCGTAAATGTGGATGCAGGTTACTTAAGCAGAAGCAAAGCACAGCAAATGGCCCTGATCCTCTGTCCAGTATGAGGAACTCATTTTTATAAGCTCACATGTTCAGATTTAAAGTGATTAACTTTTCTGCAGAGATCCAAAACTTGTTAGTCTATGTTTGATGGGAAGAAGGGAGTCATTCTTAAAATATTGCAAAGGGGTGTATGAGCTGAGTGTGTGAGTTGTGTATGTGCACATATATGTGTGTCAGTTACTGCCCTCTGCTGCACAAAATCAGATCTTCCCAGCAGCTAAACGACCAGCAACCTTCTTAGATCAACTACAATGCGCTCCTGCTTTTGAAGCTGGAGAAATTACTTCCTTCCTGCCAGTGAGATATTCAGAGAGTCGCCGGGCTTTGCTCTCAGCCTACCATGAAACTTCCATCAGGCTATAGTCTGCTTGCGGTGGTCTAGAGCAGTGCTTCTGCTCTGGAGTCTGGTGAGCGCGCAGATCTCCTCAGCCTAAGCCAAAACTTGCCTGTACTTAAGCCATCTTCATTACCACCTTAGCAGTAGGCAGAGACTCTGAATATGAATCTATATATGAATCCTGGAAAATGCAGTGGTAAGTGCTGTAGCAACGCCTTTAGAAAATCAGCATAACTCAAAAGTTTAAGCTTATGTGGTTCCTCAATTTCTACCCCCAAGCTGAGAAGAACAATTTCCTTCAGCCACCACTGGGGAGGTTGTGTCAGTCCCTGTGCTCAACTTTTGCTAGACCATGGGCTTGGTCTTAAGTCAATCACTTCCCCGTGCAGCAGGGAACAAGAAGACATGAACATCATCTGCTTTGAGAGAGCGGGAGAAGGAATGTTCTGCCTCTCTGGCGGTTACTGCAAGGGCAATGGCTGTCATCTTTGCGGAGCTGTCTGAAGGACTCAATATTTCTATGTCTGAGGAGGGTTCTGGGGAGACTGAACGTGCGAGAAACCTGCGAGTTAAGAACAGCACAAAATGTGTGTGTTTGGCAGTATTTGAGGACAGAAAGCATAATTAGACTGTACAGAGAACTGTGAGGTGTTTGGATACAGGAAAAGATTTTTTAACTTAACCTTTGCTCAGGTCAGATTCAGGGTCTCTGCCTACTGATAAAGTGGTAGTGAAGATGGCAAGTTTTGGCTTAGTCTGAGAAGAGCTGTGCTCTCTCCAGGCTCCAGGCTAGCAGAAGACCTTGCAGTCTGCTCCCTGCTGCTCGTTCACACATCTGCAAGAGATTACAGCCTTTGCAGATCTGCCAGCCAGTTCGCACCTCTGAATGCACCCTAACCTAACTAAACTGCAAATGAGTTCAGCTAGCTGAAGCTGTTTAAAACAGATTTTGCTGGCCTGGTTAATTTTGATTCAAGTAATTTAAATAAGCAAATTTTTTGTGAGCAGCAAGCTGGAGCTGTCAAAATGGCAGCGAAAAATATTAAGGGTGCTGGGCTGAAAAGTGTCAGATCACAAAATGCAATCACAAAAGGACATACATTCAAGACTCAAGGACTGTTATCATAAAAAAAAAGGTCCTCATCATTTTTTTCCTTAAAGATTTAAATTTGCATGTGTATTTGTGGAAGTGTGCACATAGAGTAAGAATATGTACACAAGCCATGTGCCTGGACAAATGAGGGATTATGGAAAATGAATAAGAAGAAATTAAATTGCTCACAACTACACCTTGTCAAACCTTCCAAATTGGAATGCTTTTTCTCTTAGGAAATTGTTATTTAAGACTTTCCAAATAGAAATCTTACATATTTATCTCGCACATGCATTTATTCCTTCCACCTGCTCTCCCTTCAAATTATTTATAACTGTGGCATTTGGAATTGTGAATTGATTTGAGCTGTCTTAATGTGGTCTGGTCATATGAATAAGAAATAATGGTGCAAGGCCATGTTTTCTTACACATTTTCCAGTATGTCGTTAAAACAGACCAGGACAGTCAAATAGAGAAAAAAACTGAAAGTATCATGGCTGTATGACCATATTGAATTACTGATGACACAGGCAGTATGAAACTCTACTTAAAAGCCATGGTTAACCAGGACCTTGCAAGTGACCAACCATTGGTTTTAAAGGACTCCCTATCATTCATATCTCCCCTTCATTATTCTTCCAATCTTATCAGTGTTTTTGTTATATCCATGAGAGTAGCTGGTCCTAGCTACAGCCTCCACCGGCACATTCAGGACCAATCATCTAAGAAAAAATGAACACATTTTTTCATGGTTGGGAGCCTGGTCTGGAATGACCACTTCGATCTCTATGATTGCTAAACATGTGACTATACACAGTGGATTTTGGTGGCGCAGAGCTTTCTCTGGCCAGCACTTCAAAACCCACCGCACCTTTTTCTTACACACCTGGCCTCTGAGAAAGCTTGTGTACAAATTGTGCTTTGTTTGCCAAGGGCAGTCATGTTACCCTTGCTCAGTGACCAAGGGGAAGACATTCTTGCATTAGCATCGTAGGCAGAAAGCGGCTGCTTTGCGCCAGTATGGATTTAAGGCACATATGAAATATGAAGGAAGCTTGTCAACTCACATTTTGCAGACACCTCTTCTTCAACCCGTGTTGCAAAGGAAGGAAAAGAGTCTGGAAAAAAGAGCGTTTCTGTGGACACATGGCCCCGGCTGTGTGTGATCAACATTAAACTGCTATTGTTCGCTGACTACCAAAAATGAAAAAACAGAGCAAGAAGAGTTGCTTCATTACAGTTCAAGTTACTAAGTGCAGTTCAAGGGGAGGCAGGTCCTTACAGATACTCACTTCAAACATACGGATGCAAAAAATAGACTCTAAAAATAACAAACTGAGATTATATAAACAATTTCAACACCCAGCTCATACAAACTATTAAAAGAATATGTTCTCGATGGCAGCAGCTCAAATAAATCACTCCTACTGAGGTTGTAGCAGTAGTTTAGAGCCTGAATGTCTCCTCTGATTTAAGAGAAGTTGGAGTGAACAAGTTTTTTTCAAATAATTGTGGACTTGTTGTTAATGTAAGGGTTTTTTAAGTTTCTGGAAGAAGTAAATTGTGAGAATGAACACTCTTTATGGAAAATTGCCCAGCAGACTGGAGCTCTCATAATCTAATATGGAGTTAATAAAACCTGTATAGAAAAATAGGAGAGATGATACTCAGCTTGCTGTGATATTATTTTTAAAGGCTATGTGTGGGTCTGTGAAATACCTTGTATAAATAAGGTGCTACTAATGTTTAGAGCAGTTATGGGCTGCGTTAAGTACATTGACACTTTGTAATTACAGAGGTATTTAAGGGGCAGAGATAAGGGAACTTTTTTAATTCTAGTGAGTTGTACAAACACTTCAGTTTATTTTCTTTTCAGCTGCATTTGGCATATTACCTGTGCCTTTAGGAACTCTTTTGCCTTTGTGTCACTGAGTCTCTGATTTATCACAAGCACTGGCATATCATTACTCTGTGGGAAAAGAACTCTATTGTGTGTGCTGGAAAGTCAAGTTACTGTTTTCTCTTTCAGGGACAGAAAAGGAATTTGGTAAGTAATTAGGGAAAAATGATTTTATTACAACAACATCTACTATGGGTTTTTTTGCATATTTATTAATCTATATTTCTACATATTGACTTTTTTGTGCTTTGAGAATGTACATATACATCAGAAGCATCCTCCACTGAGCTATGTTCATAAAAGTCACTTCTCACCTTATTGCTTACATACCTTTGAACCTACTATAATTCCACTGTATGTAATACCCTTTCTCAGTAAAAATAAAACTCTTAGAATTCTGCCCTGCATTCACGTTTGTTATTTTGAGGTTTTCAACAAGATTGAACTTCATTCAACATTACATTGCACATCACATAACTATTTGCTTCTGTAGAAATCAAAACAAAGTTAGTATAAAATGTTTCCACGCTGATTCTGCAGCATTACAAGACGGCATCAAAATAGTTCTAAGTGACCACACACAGTGCAGTGAAGCAGGAGAGGTAGCCAAGTATTTGTAGCCATTCAGTATTTCTCTAGTAATATGCTAGGGACACAGGCTTCTATTGTCTAAGAAGGAATTGTGTCACCTATTGAATGAAATGATGGTTTGCGTTTGTTTATTGCTTGTCATGTAGAATTAGACAGTGTATTAATCGGTCTGTTGATGTAATTTTGGTGTTCTTTCGCGTACCACTGAAATGCAGCCACCTCTGGGGAGATGCGTGGCAGCTGTGAATAGCTTAGGGCATTGCAATAGTGTGGGAACCAAGTGAAGAACAGTGATTTAGTAGCAACCTGGATTTTTTAACAGTTACTGCTCAATAAGTTCTTTGAAATGGTGACTTTACTGCCAGTTGCAGCAGCTGCTGGACTCTTATACTCCCATAAGGAGAAAATTAGAAATACCTAATTCCTTCTTGATGTTTTGTTGTTGTTGCTGCTTCAATAAAACAGCTGGCTATTTGTTTGGTTGGTTGGTTTGTTTATGGAATTAAAGACATAATAACAATAAAATATTAAGGAAAATAAACTATTCTTAGCTACTAAGTGGACCCACACTTCGTAGATATTTATTCTGTTTGCTACCTGACAGCACTCTTGTGCAGTTAGTCTGCTGCTTTGCTTTTGCTGCAAGTTTCATCGCTCACTGTTTTCACAAAGTGAGATTCTGCAAGTTTCTCACAATAAATCCTGCCTTACTTCTTCAGTTCACTGTGGTTGATGTCAACATTCACAAACTGCTCAATCTGCTAATCGACCTGAGCAACTGGAAACTAATATACTGTGATAAAAGTCAATGGAACAACATTTTCACACAAGACAAAAATGTTTGAAGGAAAAACATCATAATCTGGCCCTTTGAAGTAAAAACAGTTTCAACAAGCTCAGTATGTCATGTTATATTCTATAATAACAGTTAAATGTAGTCATTTGATCTACCTATTGTAAAAGAGATGTATCCAAAGGGCTAGACCCGCTAAGGACTAGATTTTGAATGCTCTGGCTGTAGTCCAGAGAGTTGCATCAGGTGTCTGTGCTCACCTATTCGACACCCACGAAAGCTGGTGATGAGGAAAGAGATTCAGAAAAGCTAGGATGCCAAGAGAAGAGCCACCTGTATGAATATTTGATGATTTAAATATCCAATGAGTTTTTTAGTTCAGTGGAAAGGTGCAGCAATTTCCACAAGCAAGGGTGAGAATGCCCTTTTCCACAGGACTCTACAGTCCATCAATTCGGAATCCCTCCAGAGAGCACCAGAACTTTCAAGCTGTAAGTCCACATTCCTTCGTTCAGAAGAGTGAGTTTAATCAAGGTCCAAGTCTTCACCAGAATACACTTAAATGCAGTCTTATTGTCTTCAGAGTCCCATTATTGTTAGAGAAAAATGCAAAGACCTACATTAAAAAAATCAGACAGAAAATAACGTTCAAAGACTTCAGTCTGTATACAGAATTAATTAATAAACATCAGCACATTAAAATATTCAGAAAAGTAAATTCCTACCACATCTATAAGGAAAGGATCTATAATTATGGGCTTTATGGGTGAGGAAGCCAAGATGTATTTTAGTTTATATGTTTCACTTAGCAAAAATTTTAAATGTCATAAGTAGCACTAAATCCTAGAAATACTTCCTAAAACTCAACTCTGCTGTTTCATAATAATGGTCTGTGTTAATAATTTTTAGTAATTTTATTTGAAGAAACATTTTCAGTGCATTTGATATATTGATTTTCAATATAGTAGTACTAAAGAGAAATGGTCTGCAATTAAAACAAAGTTAAAAAATAAATGGTACCTTAGAAATTTTAAAATCAATTATAATATTCAGTATGAAAGTAAAATAAGATGAGACTAAGTTGATACCTTTCACTTTTCATTGGTTCTAGTAGCTGATCAGAATGGTTCAATCTAATCTCCAGACAATTAGATTTGAAGTCAGTTCATCCTCCTGTAAGGAAAGAAATCACAGCCGGCCAGTTTAGAAGCTGGAACGTTGCCACAAGTAATCATTGTCTGATGCAAATCAAATAATAGTTATTTTCTAATGTGCTGCATAAAATCTGTACAGAGGATGCACTTCAGAAGCAGCATCATTTTTGTAGAGTCTCAACACATGACGCATGAGCACCAGAAAAGCAGAAATAACAAGACTGTGAAGAAAATTAAGTAGCAGTAGATTATTATCACTTAAGTCTCTGGTCAGTTTTACAGCCTTTACTACTCTGACAAATTCCTAGCATAGTCATGGTGTTTAAAAAAATAAAGAAGAAAAAAAAGGGGGGGGGGGCCTTTTGGATATGTTAGTTCATTTTGGCTGTAAAATGCATAGAAAGTTAATTTTACAGTCAGTGCCAGTGTCATAAGGCTGTCTTAGGTTTGCTGTCCTTCTAGTGAGACAACCTTCTGCAGCAATGAAGCTTAGCAAGGGAGCTGAACCTAGTTTTCAGCTTCATAGTCTCCTTCAGCTACTGTAGGGTCTGTAGTAGAAAAGATGCTTTTGGGCAAAATGCCTCATCCTAAAATTAAGAGTTCAGAAGAAATTGCTTATCTAATGCATCTCACTGAGCCTTTCTCCTCAGTGTAGGAAAAAGTACATTTGGCAACTGTATTTGCCAGAAGTAGTTAAATCAAAGGATGGGAGAAAAGAACCACAAAAGGCTACTCAGCATTTTTATTCCATTTAATGGAGGAGGTAACTTTGCCAGTTCTGTTTGTGTATTTTAAAACAAAGGCGATCAAGTAATAAACTTTAATTTCCTATGCCTTCATTTTATTCTCCACAAAGCTGCTTTTACACTGAGCTTTCAAAATATTCAGGGAGTTCTATGAAAGATTCCCATGGCTAGTTTCCTGATTAAATAGTGTATAATTGTTCACGGATAGCTGATACCTTCCAGAGATTACCTTTGGGGAGTGTAAGTCATTATTGGAGTAGCAAAAGGGAGATTGCAGATTTGTAAGAAGAAGAATCTAAGTAGGCTGCCTAAGCAGACTTCTCAGTTCCTCCACAGCCTTTGGCATTTAATATATATCCATTGGAAGAAATCCTTCTCCCACTGAACTCAGTAGGACTTTACCAATAATTTCTATGGCGTTAACATTTTACTTAAGGAATTTTGGAATGGATGTAAGCCATCACTCTTCGGGACACTGAGGAACCTCTAACTAGTAGAGTTGGGAGGGGAATTTTCCCTGTGGGCAGGTCATTTAGGGTATGGTAGGACTCCAGGCTCCGTGCCCCAGTGTGGAGCCATATAGAGAGACTGAATCCTGTCCTAGCAGGATTACAGCATTTTACAACGGTGCTCCAACTTGACAGTCTCACCAGGACTAATTCATGTCTCTGAGAGTTTATTCAAGGCTCTTTTGGCATTTCTGGGCACGCCACATCACCATCCCTTTAAGGACTGTTTGCTCCAGAATTTTTTACACCTTACACTCTTTTACCTTGGACTAGACCCTTCTAAAGGCAGGTTATTAGACTATGTGGACCACTACTTTGGCTTTGTAAGATCATTCTCATAAATGTTTCACCAGTATCATGTATGAGATGCACAAAGCTTTTCTTAGTCTCTGACACAATCACGATGCATCTATGGTCAGAGGAAGTCGCTGTCAGAGCTGAGATTCCATATTTCACTGACCTGTATTAGATTTGCACATTTTTATCTAGCCAACCGCCATCTCTCCTCATTCTCCAGCTCTCCAGCATTTCCCTTCTGCTAAGGACAGAGGCTGGAGGGTTTTTTCCTTTTTGACTTGCCTCGTGTCCAGGATGGATTTCAGCTACATATTCCCAGCCCATACATCCGACAACTCTAGGTCCTTCTCTATTACTTCTCCATCCTCCCTGGTGCTTGCAGCACCACCTAATTTAGTAGTATCTTGAGATTTAACAAATGTGATGTGTGCGCCGTCTTCATCAGTAAAAATGTTGAATAATGCTGGGCCAAATTCCCATCCCTACAACCCTTCCCCACAGCATGTTTCATTGCTGTTTAAATAGTACAGCAAAGAGTGCTCCCTTGCATTATACATCCCAGTGCTGAGGATGTGCCATAGTGTAAAATCACAGATAAGAGCAGACTAGAATATCCTGATATCTTGGCCTTAGTTAAGCTGTATTTCAGAAGTTTTTTTGTACCTTTGAAGCTTGAAATGCAGATGTACAATATCTTGGTGGACAGGGGAGTCATATTTATGGGTCTGGCAAAGCATGGAAAGTACAGATTGAGCCAAATGTTTGATTTTAGGAGAACGCTTAATGTTTTATTAGCACTGCCGCTTCTTTTCAAGAGAAGTCAATGGTCATTTGGGAGGTCTAATGAGAAATGTTTCATCAACAGAGTACTGGTGTTTCCGAGGAGGAAAATTAAAATCATTCTGTACCCCAAAAAGTGATTTGTTTATAAGTATATCTCAAGTTATTCTAACTTGTACCTCCAGTCATAAAAGCATGAGGTATGAGGAGACTGTCAAGGTAATGACATCCCTCCCCTCCCTAGGCACCTCACTACCATGTGACGCTAAATAGCTGCTCCAAGTAGTTGACTTTACCTGGGATTTCTCAGTTAAGGTCAACCTCTTGTCAGATAGCTATTTTCTGAATGCAGCCTAACAGAGAAACTTAATGACCTCTATTTACTTCAAGTAGAAATCCATCAAAGGGACAATTAGCTAATTTTAAACATAAATTGGCTCCCTGGTGAGAAGCAAGCTTATAAATAAACCATTTCATTTGTTCACTGAACTAGACTGTCATGCAAATGAAATTGCTGACTCCAAAGCAGACAAGCGATTTGAAATGTTTACATGAATGACTTTAAATTGGCAAACTCTTCTTGCTTTAAGTGCCCCAAGAGAAGGACTCGGGGGAAGAAACCACGGGAAGCAGCTCCCTTTGCCACTGCTGCTGCGCGGGCAGGTTGCAGCCAGGCTCAGCCCTGCTGTATCTACATCCTCCACTGGAGCAAAGCAGCCCAAGCTCCCTCCGGTGATTCTGTTAGCAGGCGGTAAATGGTGCAGACAGACACAGCTCCTCAGCTTTCCAGTTTGCACGCAAGTAACTCGCATGGAGGGAAGAGCAGGTTCATGCTCCCAATTAGACTGTGTAGAATTGCAAAGTGTTTGCAAGAAAGCTGCACTGATTGCGTGTTGTTTTTCTCTCTCTTGAGTGTTCCCATCACCATGGTGCATGAACACCTTTAGTCTTCACTGCAATTATTTTTCCAGTATAAAGACGTTTCCTGAAGGAATAGGAAGCGCTGGTTTCTGATAGAGTCACTGTGCCCCAGTTTCTTAAGTAAGTAAGTGAGGTGTTTGGTGGGACTTAGGTTTCTAGAAGAGCAAAGCAAGCAAGAAAGGTCCATATCTCAGGAGTCTGCCTTATGACACAAACTGAGGGCTTTCATTTTCTTTCCAAACCAACATCCCTTGAGAAGCAGCATGTGCACTCAGCACGTATTGCCAGTACTCACCACCACAGTATTTCCACAGTAGTAACTTTGTTTAAGGGCTGAATACATAAGAATAACCTGAAGGTATTTAAAAGATGACAAATAGGACAACAGAGAAAAGGAGAGATGTTGCAGGCCAGTGTCCGATCCCATGAGGTATGGGGACTGTGAAAATATCTGATGAGACCCCTATCCATTCTCAAGCAGAGAACAGGATGGAGCCTTCCTAGGTCAGATGCGGGGCTCAGGATGGAAACTTTATAGCTGTCTTCACCCTGTTTGAATAGACCTCTCCAGTTTGCTGTGCAAAATGTTATCAGACCAGAGATTAATTGCTTCTAAAGGCAGCCAAGTAACTGTTAGAGGCAATAAAAATGGGAAGAAACCTTTAAGTAGAATTTAATGACCTTCTTCTGCACATTGTTTTACTTTGCCAGATTACTATATAGTCACCTGTATAAATGCAAGTGTGTGTGTGTGCTTGTGCATGTGTGTGACTGCGTGTGTGGCATTTGCTCTCTTCTCTAATGCTGATTATCTTTGCTCAGAGGAACATGCCATGATCAAATCAACTAATCTCATCTAAACTAATCTGAAAAAAAGAGATACAGCTGTTCCCACAGCTAGGAAACAAGAAGCCTCTACCCTGAGGTAGGTTATCTGTGTTCAGTGGACTTCTGGGACCTTCATCATTCCTTGAAACAAGTGGCAGAAAAGTTAAAACTGTGACGCTTTGCTTTGGTCTTTCACGCCTGCTAAGTGATAGGAAAGTCTGTTCATGCTGAAGATTTCTCCAAGGAACAAAATATGACCTTGATGGGATCTTATGGGGCCATATCTGACACATCAATGCATTTAAGCATGATTTAACAAACTTATGACTCAATCTATTTCAAAGTATTCAAGTAACTGATAATTTTCAGCTGTGAACACTGAAATCTTTCCAATTATAACGTGGCACTAGGAAAACCCAATATGCAACTTTTGTCCCATAGAGATCAAGCATAAAATCTTACTTTCACAACAACTTAGCTGTCTACTGTCCCATTAATTACCCATAAATATTCTTTATTAAATATTTATTTTTTTTAATCCATGAAAGTACATTCTGGGGAGAAGGAAGTGTGAGAAACATCTGTCCTGACATTGCTGGGATATTTCTAGTATGGACAGGCAAGTTTTTTCTTTCCTTGATTTTTGTACATGCTGAGTTGGTAAATGCCATAACTGAGATTAATAGAAGTTACAGGTGTGGCAGAAGAAATCAATAAATATAATTAGTTCAGTCCTTAGCTGACTCACAGAAACATATTCCAGCCCTGCACTTAATGGAGTTACTTCCATTTACAAACCTTTTACAGACACAATCAAGCTTAAGAAACATTGTCACTGATTTTTTTTTTTCTTCCACTTAATCTCAACTTTGAGTAAAGAACACGTCTACTAGCAAAAAGAGGCTAAGAATAGACCATAAAGTATGTTTGGTAGAAGAGGACTCATGCTCCCAGCATTTTGCGGAGAACCACAGCTGTGGGTCAGCACACATTCCCATAAAATGGTTATCAGATGAAAGTATGCAGTTTCCCAGCAATACTCTGTGGTTCAGAGTTAACAGCTAGCAATTCTCACCACACAGCTGAAGTCATTTCCCTGGGTTTGTCCCCGTTTTTTAAACAAAATGAAACACACCACAAATTCTGGAAAGCTGAGAAGATAAGTCATGAAGCCAGTGCTCAATTTGGGAAAACTAAAGGAGGGAGAAATAATTTAAGGTATGCACATAAGGCTATAGCCACATTCTGTCTTTTAGTGTATCTTCATTGTGACAAAAGGAAAAGTTGTTTTCAGTTGTTTTTTCAAAGGCAGACCACATATCATCTTCTTCTCAGTTTGCAAATTTTATCTCTTATTTCCACTCTGCAGGTGAGATATTCATATCAATGTTACAGGCTAGGGTCAAAGCAAGGATCATTGATGAGGTGTTCCCAGCGTTTAGAGTCATCCCTGGTTTCAGTGGAAAGACAACCCTTCTCTCTTCTGTTTCCCTTTACTGGCTGATTTGATCATGCCTTTGAAGGATAACACTTCAAGAGTGCTGCATGAAGATGACTGCCAGCTATATCATGTGGTTGCCTTGGACACTTCCCAGGAGGTTGAATCTGAACTGAAATCAAATGCAAGTCCTTTCAAACTCAATTTGGCAAAATAATGTGTCCTCCAGATAGAAAACTGTCGTGGTTTAAGCCCAGCCAGCAACTAAGCACCATGTAACCACTCGCTCACTCCCCCATGGTGGGACAGGGGAGAGAATCAGAAGAGTAAAAGTGAGAAAACTCATGGGTTGAGATAAAGACAGTTTAACAGGTAAAGCAAAAGCCGCACACGCAAGAAAAGCAAAACAAGGAATTCATTCACCACTTCCCATGGGCAGGCAGGGGTTCAGCCATCTCCAGGGAAGCAGGGCTCCGTCATGCGTAATGGTTTCTTGGGAAGACAGATGCCATCACTCCGAACGTCCCTCCACCCCTTCCTTCTTCTTTGCCCCAACTTTATACACCGTGCATGACGTTATATGGTATGGAATATCCCTTTGTCTAGCCTGGGTCAGCTGTCCTGGCTGTGTCCCCTCCCAGCTCCCCGTGCACCCCCAGCTTTCTTGCTAGCTGGCCAGCACGAGAAGCTGGACTGTCCTTGACTGCTCAGCAACAACTCAGAACATCAGCACGTTATCAACATTTTCTCATCCCAAATCAAAATCATAGCCTCACGCTAGCTTCGATGAAGAAAATTAACTCTGTTCTGGCTGAAATCAGGACAGAAACCAACCAGCTGAACCAGCTATATAAATGGAATAAGGGAAAATATTGTAAAGGTTTTAAAGATTCTGGTTGCAGTATGAATGAAGATAGCTGTTGCTTTCTTGCGAAGAGGTGATGCTGCTTTGGGTATTCATTGGCATAGCCATCCCCCGTAAGTGTCCATGCAGGTAATGCTAAAATTACAATTACTGCTATGTTACCTTCTGAAGGAGCTCCTTAGTCTATTCCTAGGGTGGGCTTGAGCCGGAAGGATAGTGTCAACACTGTGAATTAACTGTAAGTTACAAAGGCAAGAAAAGTGGGAAAAGAAAGGAAGCTTGTTGAATTTTGGCACCAAAGAGAGATGGCTAATGCCTCCAGCTAGTCTCCTTCAACTGTATCTCTGGTCAAGAAAGACAGAACCTCATCCCTGGAAGCCAATTCAGGGCACCTAAATCAGACATCTGTTCAGAATCACCTTCTAGAAGAATAACTGCTTTTATCCATCGACTATAGAGGGGAAAAAGCCAGCTCTGTCTGGTGATGTCAATACCTCCGGACTAGTGGTATCACCTGAGGCAAAGTCCCATGAAAAGGCTAAAGGATAAGATCACTCACAGGTCCTTCTGTTCTTCCGTGTACATCCTGTGCTTCACTCATCGGTGCATGCAGATTCCACTTACAGCTGGACTGTGAGGTTCCTGATATTTACCAAGCTGGAATTTTTTTTATTTATTTACCAGATTTACCCTCCAAACCATTGCAGAATATTGATGCTCTAGATTTCATTATTTTATTTATGGATGCATTATTATTAAATCTCATGACACAGATCAAGATATGAAGAATTCACAGTCTTTGAATTTGAAGATCATACAGGAATGTTGTGAGACCTGATAAGAAAAAAGGTAATTATTTTTATCATCTGAGAAAGCATTTGTACATGCTAGAATTTTTAAAAATGAGATAAAGTATTCTTTAAAAATGAGACAAAATGAGAAACAGGCGTTTAGGAAATACAAATGTCACACTAATCCCAGTCTCTGCTCTGCTTTGTGACCACAGGCACTCTCAGGTACTTCCCTCACTTCTTAAAGAGATTCAGTAATGAATTGTTATTATTATTATCTAGCTCCTAGGTAACATTTTTATCCATCAATCTCAAACTACATTACTAATGAAACAACATTATTTTTTGTTTCCCAGATTTAGGGCAGGGGTTCTGCAAAGAGAAGCAAAAGGACTTGTTGAAACTTCCCAGAAGATCAGGCTGGAAGAGGATACCCTTTTACTACATCTCAGGTTACTCTTATACCTGCTAACCTCCACTTTGCAAATTGCTTCCTCTTCCACAGTGGGTTCTGAACTAAATTAATTAAAGTTTGAGGAGCCTACTGGTCCTGAGTTGAAAAAAGCGATGTACACTAAGTGCATGGTAAATTTTTTATGCGTTGTCTCCATAAGACACCAAAGATTACTATATCATTGCTCAAAATACATGTAAGAATTTGCTTGACAGATAAAAGAAAATGTTGTTTCGTGACTATTTTGTATAGCTGGTCAGCAAATGGATTTTCCAACCAAGGGGAAAAAAGAAACAAAACAGAATCTTACAGAATTCTTCTACAGAACAATATGAAAAAATGTGTTTATTTCATGTCAATTAAAACCTTTTATTCTCATAAACTGAATATATTATCTCATAGGCAGACCCTTAATATGTTCTTTTAAAATAAGAAAACATACTTTTTCAGTATGTTTTTCTACTTATTTTAAAAGAAATATAATCAAAATAAGTAAGACTTCCAGATTAATTGCTCTTTTATTCTAGATAAAAAATTGTCCAAAAGTAAGTTTCCCAAATCTTTTCTTTTCCACTTTTCCCATTTTAGATGGTTCTTGCTGTCCACCGAGGAGGTGAAATAAACATATTGTGTATTTCTGTCACTTGGATCACTTGTGAATGAGGCCTTCGCAGAATTCTGCAATCATGTTGTTGGTTGGGAGGATTTACCCTTATACTTGGGGACAGGGAGAGGAAACAAGTTCAAAACAAAACTAAGAAAAGCGTGTGAGAGAAATGTAGCTCATGGGGACGATGTCTGAAATGCTTGCATTCAGCTCTACCCTTCCCATAGAAGTCAATGGCTAAAAGCTGTTCAATGACCACGTTTTCTCAAGTATGTTGCTCATTTCTACTAGGAAATTTTGTCCCAATGCAATCTGATCGTTTATAAAATTTATCAGAGATTTCTTGCCAGACAGAAGCCTGTTTAAAAGCCTGTGGTCCATCTGACTCAGCTGCTATATGACTGGAAAGACCTATTTCTCCAACATGCAGATCAACTCTCTTATGGGTAAGCATGAAAGCAGTCCCTTTACTGAATACTAGACTTGAAGTTACACCATGCAGAAGCTTGCCATGAAGTGCTGTCCGTCCACCTCCCTTCCCAAGTGACTTCATGCGTATCAGAAGACCCAAGACATTTATTCCTTGAGAAGTTTAGTGCAACTGAAATATCAAGCTCAGGCACACATCCTTGTCCAGCAGCTCTCAGTCCTATGCAGAAACAAAGCAAATTTACAGCTCTTTAGGCTTGCAGTGAGAATATTTAGGCTGCTTCAAAGCTCTCTAGAGAATTTTACTTAAATATCACTTCTCTAATATTTCTGAAAATCTTACAAAACATTATAGTAGTGGAAGAAAACCTAACTAAAATACCCAAGGATGAAACTTTTTCTAGTGTTCTGTTTCAAAAAGCATGAGACAATTAATTTATGTACAAAGAAAACCTACTACTATCATAAATGTAGATGTTTACTCTGTAGTATGTGTTTTTGACCACTCTAAATACTTCATATCTGCCCTATATTACAGAGGGTATATCTGTATCGTATTTTTACAATACTTACCGTAATCTTTTCTTATCAATGTACTGTAATGATTTACTTAGTTCTAGTTAACAAGATACTTTTGTTTATATTTATGTTTCAGGATTTCTTACTGTTTTAGTTTATGTTTAACCGTAATAGCTATAAGTGGATCCAAATACATGAATACGGTTCATTTGGCCTTGATGTACATGTCAGTATAGCACTGATTCAAGTTAGCAGAAGCTAAATGGAGGCTTTATGGAGGACACTACTCAGTGGAGCGGCAGTCTTCTGACACCAGCAATTAATTTCCTTCCAGACCTGCTAAAGCAAAACTGCTACAGTGCGAACTTCCAGGGTTTTTAGCAGAAAATTCAGACATTTTAAGAAAAATTATAATGGATAATCCCACCTGCTTAATCCTTCAGATGGTATTCCTGTATATGTACATCACCTGGTTATCGAGTTTGTGCGTACTGTATATTTCATTTTCAGTAGGTTATGCCAAGTCACAGGTGAAAGAAGGCAAGATGCAACAAAGCCTTGAGATAGTTAAACAAATCTCGTATTTTCTTGTGGCCTGACTTCTGACATTTGAATATTTGAATTTGACAACCATGGCATGGCTTTCCATTGTCATTTCCTAGTTATATCTTCTTGGACAGGTTATTAGGATGCTGAATCAGAAGAGAGCTGTCAACATTGTAAGCAACATAGGCCAGAAAGTGTAAGTTCCCATTTGCCACAAACTGGAGATCTGTAGTACTGAGCTACTCGGACTGAACTCTTTTCCCTTGGGGTGCTCTGGCTAAGCGTCTGTGGTACATTACCACTCTTACATGTAATGGCTCCAAAAACCTCATGGGCAAAAGTCAAGTGGTAAAAGAAAACTGAATTAAAAGCAGTCCTTCAAGGTAGAGAAGAACTAATATAGCCTGGCTTTCAACAGCTCTTTCTGATAGTTAATAAAATACGTTTGCCTTTTGCTCTATGGAGACACCAAAAGAACATCCCTTTTTTATGGAGACACCAAAAGAACGTCCCTTTTTTATGGAACTGCTTACTTTTCTGAAGCTTTTTTGCTACTTAACATTGCTTGGGATTTCTACATCTTCATCAGATTTTCTTGAAATTAGGCAAAGACCTCAAACATTATTAAGGTCAGACAGATAGATAGAGACACACACACACACTGAGTATGATCAAACAAGCCTCATTTCTTTACAAGCCTCAGGTAAAAATAACATTTTGGAATTTCCACTGCCAGAGTTTTGAGCACTTCTCATTACAGGATCAGGAATGAACCTTGGCACTGCTCACTGGAGTCATTTACTGTAGACACTGGAATTATTGTTTACCCTCCAACGAAATGGTTCCTCCTTCTTCTAGGCCTCACATGAGAAGTGGGCAAATTGCTTAAGAGCAGAAATCTAAATCCCACTATGACTACCAGAATGCCTTAACATTCTGAAGGTTATCAAAGGAGTCATAGGTGAAGAATAATTGATTTTACATGCTTACTCTATTTATTGTGCATGGATATGTTTGAGCGCGTTGCAGTTTTCCCAAATTAACCCAATAATCGATTGAGGAAGGTTCACCTACCATCAGTCCAGAGAGCAAAAGCTTGTCGGGGCCTGATAACAGTACAGAAACCTTCTGCAAGGTGGTCTACCAAGAACTGACTTGTGGAGAAGGTAAATACAGAGGAATTAGTCTCTCTTTCTTATAGTAAAGGAACTGAAGGTTCCCAGTGCAATGCACAGATAACAACACTGCTGCAGGGGGCTTGGACTAGATGACCCTTAAAGGTCCCTTCCAACCCAAACTATTTTATGATTCTAAAATAAACAAAGGGACAAACCTTTACACATATACAATACTTTCAAGATTACAACATGTGTAACCATACAAAAATAAAAGCCAATCATCATGTTTCATTGGAACAGGAGGATAACACAAAAGGAAGTTAAGCACGGAAATTAGTTGGCTTTTATTTCTTGCTCCATGCAACTTTCTTCTCCACCCCTGACATCCACCATCCCCGCTACATTTGTTCTCCTTCCCTGTAGCAGAGAGCTTCCAAGATGAAATGAAGGACTCTCGGACTTAGCTGCCCTGGGAAGGAGGGATTTGGACAAGGGCAGGATCACCTCTCTCTGACCTGAGCCATTCCTTGCACTCTATTCCTGCCTCTTATTTCTGAAAAATAGTTCTCTGTCCCCCTCCTGCTGGCTACACAGCATCACCTTAGCCAGGGAAGGTGGCAACTATAGAGAGACACACAAGTTGCTCATGAACAGCATCCAGCTATTTGACAGCAGGATGAGGTGGTTTCAATGACATCAGAAACAACACGCTAAACTTTTTCATCTGAATTCAAGCTGTAAGTTGTAGCCTATGCCTTGCAATGGGGAAACACAAATTTAGCACAGGCAAAGCTTGTGCTCACCGCAGAGAGCAGAGAGAAAAAGTTCCTTTGCATACATCATCCCAGGGAAATGTTTTTGCCAGAAAAGTACGATTGAGACGCATCTGAAAAGGTGTGTTGTTACAATTCAGCTGAACAATAGTTGAATTGTAATAACAACTGTTCAACAACTGTTGCCTAAAAAAATACAAATCAGCAACTTTAAAGGTGGCCCAAATTAGCGTGTATGCTGATGAAACTGAAGTCATCCAAGAATACTTGTAAAACCTCAGGCAAGGAGATGCCTGATGTCTCCTTAGAAAAAGTGATGAGCTTTTCTTATATATCACTGACCTAAAAATGAACTTAAATCTTGCAGAAAGCAGTTTATACCTCATTGATGAACTCCCTTGTGTTTGACAACCCTGTAAGAAAACCAGCTGATGAAGCAGATGCAAGAGACATGATTATTTCTAGCACCACACATCAGAAAACTAACTTTATGCTTGTTTCAAGTTGTTCTTCTAATAGAAAAATAACCTCTTTAAAAGCATGAAGTGATACCTCTTGAAGCTTTGCCAAAAGGATTTTATGACAGTTAACTGAAAAAAAAAGAAAGGGGTGAGTTATGAAATGGTGGCAAACTGTATTGAAAACTTATAGTGGGAGCTTTAATTCACAAAATTATCTCACCTTGGCTAGTGGAACAGATGACAGAAAATGTCTCTGAGTTGGAATTAGGCTGGCCATTCCTAGAGGCCAGATAAAATTATTACAGCCATGCAAGAACCAATAATTATAGCTTTTAATCATTTTTGACAAAAAAATAGAATAATCAATAAAAGAAAGTTTACAGCAGGAAGAAATAGAAGAATTTGCAGAAAACTTGAGTTGTCAGTGATTGAAAATCTGTCTAATAAAAAAAAAAAAGGGAAAAAAAAAAGGAAGTTCCCAAAGCACATACAGGCTGAATTCAAAAGGGAAGATCATGGCAACACTTCAGAAAATTAAACTGATGAAACTTTGCTCTGTCTCCAAATGCCAACTGTGAATATGAAACAGCTGCCAAAGGCAATGCTCTTCTCAGTGATAAAATCTGGCATATACTTTGAAGCAAGAGAATTGACTCCATTTTGATAAGTATGGTTGAAATTTTGGGTTTCTCTGTCATTTTCTAAAATTATATTAAATTATAGCACTATTTATTCATCAAGCAATTATTTTAAATGTGCTAATACTGTCTCTTACAGCTATTAGTTCTGTAACAAATTTTTGTGGTGAACTACCTGATGATGTAAATTATCCACAGATGTACATAAGTGGTTACATTCAAGAAATTCTATCTTTAGAGAAGTGCAGATTGCTTGCTATGTAGATTATTTGTGTCAATAATATGTAACATAGCTACAGATTTCATTCATCACACTTTGGAAGTCGAAAGCTTAATTTGTTCTCTAGCAAAAACCTGGAAAATAGGTCACCTTGCAGTTGTTTATGCTTAAGATGCAAATTCCTGGTAAGAAAGTGCCTGAAGGTCCACTGCTAGGACTGCGAAGGATAATAACTGCTCCACCATATTTGTCCTCCTCATTATATCCTGATAACTCTTCCCTAGCTAGGATTAAATCTCTAAATGGAGATCTGTGTCTGTATCTTTCATATGCTTGCTTTCACACCTGAAAGCAATGTGCCATGCTGTATTTGGTATCAAATCCCAGACCAATTCCATCATCTCCCTGGTTGTTCTTTCCACTGGTATTATATTCTTTTTAGACATAAATAGACCCTTTCAAGCAATTGATCTCCTGGATTATAGCCTTGTGTCAGCATTGGAATATACATTGGATATACAGTATATACAATAATATACATTAATAAAATATGTTGGATATACAATATACATTGGAATGTATAGCAATATAGTGTAATTTTAATCATATTCAGTTTAGTCATCAGTTTGCTTACTCAGTTCTTTTGCAGTTGGAAGGTTGCAGTTAACACCGTTATAGCAGTATCTTAGTTGTAGTTTAATATATCTTCACTTTATTTTAACTCTCGTTGCTTTTGTGGTCCCCGGTTCAGCTTGTGATATAATTTGTATTTCAGCATCACCTCCCATTAGGATGACAATCCTAGAAAATCAAGGTACTACAAATTGCTGCTAAAAATGCCATAAGCAGCTGACCACTGAAAAGAAATGTTGTGAATTGGATTGGTAAGGATAACAGGTCATCCTTTAACAACAAAGTGCATTGTCTTTTGAGGCCTCTTCCTTGGATAATAAACTAATCTGTCAAATTAAAATTTCTTGTGGGGACACTTAGTATTTGCCAGCTACAGACAACATAAGGACTCTTCTGCTTCTGACCACCCTATGTTCTGATGGCCTGTCCACCATAATTATTTAAGAAAATTGTTCATTAGGCACTGCTGTAAAATATTCTCTGTATAATAATGAAGTGCTCAGAATAAAGAAAAAGAGCTACTAAACAAAAACAGTGACAGGATTGCAGGTCTTGTATTCCTTGAGCAAGAAGTGAATTTACTTAATATACAGTAGGACACAAAATAATGATCCGAGTTCTACAGCAGCTTTTGTTCAAGAGTTCAGATGGTGGATGAGGTGTCTGAAGTTAAAAGGAATTAAACACCTCAGAGGCACTACTTCGGGCAGTGTATTTTAAGCCTACTAAGCAAGAAAAAAAGGAATAAGGCAAACATTTCCCAAAGTCCTTGGTTTCTGTATGATCTGCCTGACACAGCCAATTGAAAATTCTTAGGAAACAGTCCTGTATATGTTCATGCACTAGAATCAGTGAAGTCTTATACACAGCTTCTTGGTGTAATTACTCAGGGGCTTGAGCTTACCCAGAGTCAATTGCGTTGATAGAGCATTTCATTCCACATAAATTCCTGGGGATGTCTTTTCTTTTCCAGTCTTTAATAAGCCCATATTCAGACAAAAATCCTACTTGAACTGAGCAAAGGTTTTTGAGCTTAGAAACCAGTCAGAATCAAAATAGTCTGTACCTAGAGGTGAGCTACAAGAAATCTCATAATTCCCCTCTGAGAACACAGTATGAGAATATACGAACAGCTGAATCAGGTTAGACCAATCCAGTGGCCGAGATGGATAGTGGTGCCTTTGTGTTTAATAAAAATTCCTCTATTTCTTTTTCTTCTCATGATTTTTTCCAATCGCTTTTGGAAACCATGAAAGCTTCCAGCATCTACAATGTCCCGGGTACAAGGAGTTCTTCACGTCTGGGTGAAGAAAAATCACCTTTTGGTTTATGAACCTACTGCCTGGTAGGTTGATGTACTAGTTCTTGTACTAGAAGAGACAGTGTACAATAATTTCCTACTCACCTTCTCCATGTCATTCATGCTTTCACAGATCCCTTTCCACTCATCTTCTTTTTTCCAGGCTGAAAAGTCCCGGTCTATTTATTTGTTCCTCATATGGAAGATATTTCATGCCTCTGATTACCCTTGTTTTCCTTGAAAACTTTCCTAGTTCTACTACATCCTTTTTGAAGGTGTGGGGGAAGAGAGAGAAGGAAAGCATCCTAAGTCGAGCACCATAACCAAAATGCAGGTGTACATGGATTTTACATCAGTATGTTGCTTCCTGTTTTGCTCTCTATTCCTTTCCTAATACATCTTGATATTCAGTTTGCCTTTCTGAGGACCTCTAAGTGAGAACTAACAGTTTCACCACGCTATTTATTATAACCACAAGATTTTGGCTCTTGGTGGTAGCAGTCAGTTCAAACCCCATTGCCTTGTTTACAGTTGTTTTATTGCTCATCTTTGCTGTGTTTTTTTCTTAAAGTCACAAAAAACTATTAAAAAGTAATATTTAGCTGTGATATTTCAGAGAAATCAGACAGTCAGCATGATCTGATATGTCACATCATCTCCTTCCTTTGTGCTGGTCCAGCTCATGCTGTGTCCAGAGCTCTGGGACTCTCTTGACAATTTGCCTGGGATTCAGGTCCGTTGATGGTGGGAAAGAAGGACCCCATTTTGCTCTGCATTCCACCAAAGCCAGGGAAAGAGGTGACCAGCTGTTCCTTCCCACCAGGCAATAACAGCTTTTATGAGGGTGAAAAAAGATATAAAAATCTCTGTATCTTATTAATGCTTGACATTTTATGTTCAATAGTGAAAAAAGAGGCAGGTGACTAACCAGGACTGTTTGAAGTCCAGCTGGGGCTGTTTGGAAGAGGATGTGTCGCCTGTAGTTGTGAAGTACCTAGGTGAAGTGGCGATTTAGAAGGCGGCTTCATAATAAGTCAGGTTTTTATAACTTGAGTAGTTTAGCCTCTATCAAACACGTATCACCTGTTGTCCCTTACCAAGCACGCCTCCGATGGTTTTGATTCAGTTCATTCATTCATTCTTACCATACGAAACAGCATTGGTGGGCCTGGTCTCATAAAAGCAGATCTCTAAGGCCCTTGGGGCACAGGAAACCAGCAAATGCATGTTTGAAGGAAAAAAAAAAGGAAAGAAAGAAAGAAAGAAAGGAAGGGAAAAAAGCCATATGACCTAGCACAGGAAACAAATCTAATGAAGGAATGTCCTCAGCTTTCACAGGAAATTATTTTCATTTTATGCCATTTTCTGCCTCCATAAAAAGTAACAAAGTTGACCTCCTGTGCTCATACCTAACCTTTCGGTATCAAGGACTGGAGAGGAGAAGTGTTGCCTCGACCAACGAGATTCTAATCCATTAAGAGTGTAACAGAGAACAGACTCTTTTCATCGTGGGCAGCTTAACTGGCACACCACAGCCAATATTTTCTGAAACAGAGCTTAGCAGGGAATGGGGGATATTTGCTGTTCTGTAACCAAACTGAGATATTTAAAAAGGTGCTTCATTTTCAGAAAAGCACTGTGCACTTGCTTTCTGGCAAACAGACCTCAACTGGGGTACTCAGGATCACTGACTGTTCCTTAAAATCTGATAGTTTGTACTAAACAGTGTAAAGCAAGACTGTAATAAATTACAGGCAGTTGTTAGTAGGGAAGGTGGTTCAACCTGATGCTTTTTGTCATACACGTGCTGATTCTGCTTGGGTTTGACTGAGTGCAGAAGCTGAAATAATGTTTTTCTTTTCATCTCCTGTAGTCCACACCTTAGTTTGCTTTAGCCTTATGAAGGAGCTCAATATCTTCCTGTATGACAGGCCACATATTCACATCTTTTATTGCTGATATGGTATCTAAGGAAGAAATTGTATCGAGTATGGTCTAACTCAAAGAAAGATAATCCCACAATGTCCTTAGGTTGCACTGTTAATGCTGGAACAGTTGATGATTCAAACTCTTGTGCTTGTTTTCTCATGGTAGAAAACCTCAAGAAGGTAGAAATAACAGCAATAAAACTACTAGATGTCAAAATGTTATTTCTTAAAGTAACAGCTTGTGGAGACAATTTTACAAAATGCTTTGGGTCAGGAGGTGAGTGCCCATGCCCGTCCCCCTTCATTAGTTAGACATGTTAAAACTACAGAAAACAAGCCTCAAAAATGCAGTTCAAAAGAAGCCTTACAGGGAATCGATGATCAGCCCTTAAGAAACAACTTTATCTGCACCATATTCAATTTCTTTCTGCAACTTTCTGCAACTCTCAAATTAACACCAGTGCAATGAATCTTTGTAATTTAATGAGTTTAATGAGTGAACAAGAATCAATCAGTCTCCTTTGTCTCAAAACCACTAATAAGAACTTAAAATAAGTATAGAACTGAGTCACAGCCTCTTGCTAATAAGATGCTTTTTTCTTTGAAGAGAATAATTAAATCATCACCACATTCCTTTTTCTCTGTATAACTTCCTGTATGATATGAATTTAGATCAAAACATACCCTTTCTTCCCCTAAGGGTCCTTTGTTATATCGCTTTGGAAAATGATTTCGTGAATGACTTTTGTGCTTGAAGGCATACAAATGAAGCAAGGAAGTTAGCAGTGCTGATTGCCTGAACCTCAAAAGGACTTGATAAGCCAGACACACCCTAATATTTTACAACTGTGTTAGCACACAGATCTATGCAAAGTTTGCTATAAAGTAGAAGTTGTAAATACCTAGACACTGATACAAGGAATACAACAGGCTTGACAGCGGAGGGGTATATCAACAAAACAGGCATAACTGAAAAACACGGAACATTCGGAATATATTTAGTAACGTAATATCCGACTCTAAAATACATATGAAATTGAGGCTGGGTCAAAGATGTAGGCGAATAAGATTTTGCCATAAAAATGGTCTAAGACTCTAAGAAGAGCAAAACTCTAAGTGAAAAGAAAGCTACATTAGACTTTCTCTATGGCTGTGGACCCTGGGTCATAAAGGAAAAAATGTATTGTAGCTGGTTAATATTACCATTCGCCGGATCAGGTAAAGGCTATTGAATGCAGAAAGCAGAGAAAGATCAGAGGCAACCCAAGTCTCATAAAATGGTGATAATGGGTGACCTTTGTAACCTGCATATAAACTGGTCAAATGTCACAATGGGAAAAGGTTAACAGAAGCAATTTCTTGGTACCTTAAACGATTGCTTCTTGGAAGAGCTATTAACCTACTGTATTTCCATCTGCCAGTGTGCTTTTAGTTCAAGCAGGTAGTGTATTATTGCTAACAGCTGCATATCCTATATAGTTATGATGAGGTTCATGGAGTACAGTGAGGTCAGAGCACCAGGGGAGTGAATAAAGTGCAGAACCACATGTAAGGTGACCTGGTTTCTATTCCCCATCCTGCCAAATATTTGCTGACTGATCTCAAATTCAGGTCCTCGGCTTCTTTGGGCTTTCATCTTGCCATCTGTAAAACAGGAGTATTGTCCACTCATCGAAGGCTCTGGGAAGCTAAATTCACTGGTATGTAGAGAGCTTTGAGATCCTCTAATGGAAATGGTGGGTAGAAGTGTAAAACATTGCTACGCATGTTGAGCAGTTATTGTTTATGGTCTGTGAGTGCCTCAAAAGGATGTCATCTTTCAGCAGATGGTCTACATTAGCAACATTGTCTCCCATTAGACTAAAAATACCGTGACTGAGACCAAATACATGAAGTCCACTCAGCCATTGACATCATGGCAGATTAATCTTCTTTAACAAGGGAAAAGCATACTCTTATTTCAAGTGGTGATGGAAAGAGTCTGAGAAGGCTCAGCATAGTGGCAGGACCTTCAGGGAACTATTTTCATGCTTGCCATGGTGCACAGATGGAGAGAGAGCTGAACGTCCTAGCTCCCTGTGGGAAGGAATCTGCAAACTATGAGCATTTAGTTCCTCGTAATGCATGACTCCAACTATCAGCTGGTCAACAAGTTTTCTTCTCCCACATAGAAGAGGGAACTTTTGTTCAACATTATAGCTTTGCTTTGGTTGTCAAGCCATGAAGTTAAGTCCACAGCCATATTCATCTTTATGCTAAACACAAACTCCCCAAAAAAGGTTACTCTCATGCTCTCCCTCTACTTTCAGCAAGCTAACTCCCGACTCTGAATCCTGTTTGTGTAACATTTCCAAAAACATGAGGTATATCCCCACATCTCAGCTTGTTATTTCCATCTTCAGTTGTTGAACACTTTATACCTCAACTTTAAAACATGTTTGTTTCCTCTTAGGCATGTAGCTGTTGTTTTAGCACTTGCAATATCTGTTTGTGAGTGTAAATTTGCAACCTCCTACAAAATAGATTGCACATACATTTTTCATATGTGTATGTTATTTGACTCTTCCGTCCTGTGCAATTAATACCACCTACAGCAGCATTTTGCACAGCCTTTACTTTTGAAATGTGTGCACTAGAATTCCATTTGGTAAATTTGTCTTCCTATAGCTTGAGCCAAATTACCAAAAGAGAGCCCTGATTCATCTGTGACCACAGACAATTAATTCTCTTGCTGGATTCTGTTTAGTGCAACCAGAACCTATTTTGGGGAGAAGCAACATTGTCTCTTTCTGGGCTATTGCCCTGGGAAAGGGGGAATTTTTCAGACTGGTATGCGTTTTTCTGAAGAGTGGCTTTTCTTTTTAATTACGTTTAAAAATGGAAGGAAGTACGAACAAAGCTTTCAAATATGGATATGTAGAAACAGTATTTCAAATCTATTTTGGGTCTGGTCCCACAAAGAATGAATGGGTGCATAGCTTTGTGGAGACTCACGCCTTATACTGAGCTTCTGCACATTCTAAGCTCAATCAAACCTTTCACTTTGAAATAGATGTGTTTTCATGTTGTAGAAGACCAAAGGATCTTCAGGTCATTGTCTTTCCACCTAGTGTTTCATTTTTTATAGGAAGCTTAAAATAATTGCCCCAGCTGGAAAATGTTTGCACGTAAATGGGCAAGACAAAGAATAATTCAAGGAAGAAGTACATGCGCAACAGCATAGATGTTTCCACATATGCATATATATCCGTATATGCAAGTACAACTACAAATGCATTTAAAAACTGGACCCTTAATTATGTAAATGTTAAATTGTAAATTCAGCTCCCCATTTGCTGCAATGAAATCCCAGAGCCCTCATGCTTAATTTAGGAACATTCTTGTCCAAGAGCTGCTACAAGATAAATTTACAACGAATGGGTCATAAATGGGGAAAATAATTGACTGGATGCAAAGATGATGTACATCCATTTGTTTGTGCACAATGGAATGTGCACAGATACTGCGACTGCACCAGAACAGCACTGCTTATCTCCACTAATGTGACTTGCTAATGTAGCAGTGGGTCCATACCCTCCAGGTGTGAGTTACAGAAATCTCCACCCAAGCTCCTCACAGGTTGGTATCTCCAAAGACCATGGTCCAGTGCTCTTCTGGGACATGATTTTAAGCCCAGAAAGCAGGACAGCCTTCAAGCTGATCAGCTTGGGCACTGTGCCCTGCTAGTTATACTGAATCCCTTGAATGTCTCACTGCTACACTTGGGTATGTGCTGTCCTCACACCCTCAAGCTGCCAGAGCTGAGACCCAGGAGGTTGTATGACCCCTCTCTTTTCTCCTGCAGAGCTCTCAGCCAAGGAGAAAAATCTTGTCTCCTGGCTCTCTTTTTAGATGTGTGAGTGGGCTCTGTGAATGTTGGAGAAGTTTAAAGCTTCTAAAGTGGGTCTATATAATATGCTGCACTTTGAGGCAGAATAAGCAAATTTATGAGAAAATATAAATACAGTGCCTATAAAGCCATTTTACAGTCACTTTTCAAAGTATGACTGTCCTTTAAAATATTTAGAGATATTTTTTAATATTTTATTGGATATCCTGGTTTACAAGTAAGTGCCTAACAACCCTACAATGTAATGCTTGACATTTTCCTGCCAATATCTCTATAGCTTCTAGTCTTTCAAACTGTGTTTCAGCAAAAATATTAACTGAGTTTATTCAGCTCAGTTTGCATCCTCTGGAAATGATGTGAAGAGGCAGAATGAGGATTCCAGTAGGACAACGCATACATTAGTACTGGCCAAAAAACCAGGAATCCTCACATTCAAAAAACGCCAACGTTTTCTGGGAAGGAAAAAAATATCAGCTATGCATTGGAATGGAAAGTCAAGACTATGAAATTTTACACACAAACTGGCTCACTTCCCTTTGTAGATACTTTGTATTACTAATTATTCATGGAGGAAAAGGCTGAAATTTAAGGATTGCACTTCTCATATATATCCTAATTGTCAGATGAGAAGGGTTGCACTTTTTTTCTTCATCTCTGTCTTAGTGTCTCAGGGCTGTAATGAAATACCTCCTATAAAAAAGGAAACAATGTCTTTGTTTCATAGTATGTGACAGTCAATGGGAAGAAAATTCACCCCAGAAACAGAGGAACATTGGGTCATGTTAGCATCTTTTAAAAAGTTTCTACTTCTCAGCTATGTGTTTCTGCTGAAAGCCACAGCCTCAGTAACTACTTGTATGTTTTGATGTTTCTGTCATGCAGGAAAGATGAAAATAGATTTTACTTTGGAATGGAAACTCCAAGGATTTGTATAAGTTGCAACACCTCAGAAGAGTGGCTGAACCATGTTAAAATGTGCTAATGAGATTGCGAGCAATCATAACCTGTAGTTCAAATCCCTGCCCTGAATCAGAAAGACAGTTACTCTGAAAATGATTCTCTCGTGAGAAGCCTAGCCTTGCTTTCTCAACTTTCATGAGGAGCTCCTCTCCTGTCAAAGGGGTGTTTGACTGGTTCAAAAAGCTAAGACAGTTAGTGTGACAGAGGTGGTTCCTCACCTAGGGAAGAATGTTGAGTTCAAACCACAGTGTAGTCAGTTCTTACAAATCAAGCCAATGTCAAGAGGAAATACTGCAAACAGCACTTAATATAGGGCTGGTGACTCCTGTTTTGCTATAGCGGTCCAGGTTTACTTCCCCCAGATGAAGGAGAAAAAAGAACCTGGGGTCCTTCTACACACACCACAGATAAGGATTTGACCCCTGAGCACTTGGTTAGAAGAGAAAGTCTTCTTCAGTAGTTCCATAAATTAGGCCTTCTCTCTATTAACCCACCTCTATCTCTTCCCCCTGATTTCCTCACCACCACACAGAAAAATAATAGCTTATTTGTAGAAGTACAATTAAAATATCAAATTATTATTAAGATCTTTAATTAACAAGTAATTTCCAGAGAACCAAAACAATAAATGGTCATTCTGTCATTTTTCCCAGTCCAAAATATACTTAGTGGTTGCTGTCTGGTGCCGAGTTTCAGCACAATTACTAGAGGACAATAGGAGTTTCCTGGGCAGCTGTGGAGGCAAACCACTCTGTTTAGTCTGAGCTCTCCATCTTGCAGCACCTGTGGGCCCATAAGATTTATAGGCAGTGAAAGAAATTTGTTTGAATCTATATGCTGCCTCTTTGACATCAGTCGCTGGTGGTGACATTATCCTAACATACGGCAATAATCCCGACCTTTGCCCTTTCATGCTGCCTTCCAGCTGTGTTGCAAACACTCTGTACGCACTCACCTCCAAGTATTCCCACACGATCAACCTTAGCAACAAAGAGTGGGCTTTAACTACACAATGCCCCATTCTAGACTACAGGCATCAGAGGTTGGGCATAAGCAGAAAAAAAATGCATTGGAGTCCCTCAGGCCAAAATGAACTTGATGGGGTTTGAGTAGAGAAGAAGTTGTGCTGTGGTGAAGCAGACAGGGTAAATACTGCTTCTGTTGCTGACAGCAGATGTGGACATGCTGGTGGCTTGTGAGAGGCTGAGAGCAAGGGAGTGTGAGAAACCTGTGCTCCTCAAATATTAGCAACTGGTGGTAAAACAGAAGTGCATCTAGTTAAGAGCACCAGGTAAGCCTCCAGAGAAAAGGTGAAAGGGGGAGTCAAAGATAATGAAGGGTTTCTAATGAACATCCACTAGGTAGTCTAGAGATTTTCAAGTTTAAAAAAAATTGTGGGGAAGACATATACTTTCCAATCATCAACCACCTTTCTTGAAGTGGCTTGTGAAAGTTTTCCAAGTGTCTTAAAGGAAAAGCGTACTTGTATCCATGATGCCCTTCAACACACACACTTTGGAGGTGTAAGTGTTTGGGGTCATAAATGGTTACTGACTGTGACTAGACCTTCTCAGCTTATACAGCAGCAGCAATTCTTTCCCAAAACAATGAGGTCCTGAAGTACAGCCTCATAAAGAAACACAGATAGAAAATTCTGCTGTTATCTTTTGCAAGTGAAAGAAAAACCAGAGATGTTTATAACTACCTGTCCTCACTCCCTCGACCCCTCCAGTTTCACACTCAGTAATGGGTGCAAGTCTGTTAACATAAGGGAAGTTTCCTAGGTGGATGTGGGAGGAGAAGAACAAAGCAATTGTGCTGCTGTACACACTCGCCTCCGAGTATTCCCACAAGATCAACACACACTGTGAATACCAAACTCTGTATTTTAAAAAATGTAAAATCAGAAGAGTTGAGCCTGAAACCAAACTTTGGATCTGGAAACGCCTGTAATTTGGGGAAGATTGAATCAGTATCTGAACACTGTGGCTCAGACCTCTGCCTAAAATACAACAGTTGACCTCCATCTGACCTCAGCGTGTCTTCTTCTCAGATGACTGTGGCTCCTTTGCTTGCTGTGGCCGACTACTTCAGAATAAGACTGCACCAGAGGGCTGTGAAATGATGAAAAGCAGAAGCAGTAGGAGTCTTTTCTAATGTGTTATTCTGCAGTACGTTGTTTTATTAAAGCCTGAAGAAGATTTAAAAGAATGGCTCAGTGTTATTACATCATTATGTCTTATCTCTTGAATAAAAACACAATAAAAATATCCTCACGTTTCAGTTATGTTTATTAGCATTTGCACAAAACTTGTCACATTAAAATTAACAGCTTTACTTTTATGATGTATCATCAAGATCTGCTGCTAGTCACTGCCTACTGTAGTAACTAAATGAACAAATATTCCACCATAATTTACACCTTTTCCAAATGATTATGGTGATTTTTGGTTTCATCCACCCTGCAACATTACATGCTCTGTTAAATGCCACTGGATGTGTAGCAAGAAAAAAGTTTATACTTTAAGAAGCCAAGACAGTGGCAGAGTTGTTGTATTTCTATTTGCCTTAAACAGTTGGGAAGTGTCTTATATTTGTGTTAGACGTGTTTTGTTACTAGTGCTTTGAACAGGTTCATGGAGCCAATGTTCTGCAGATCCTTCTAAGTAACCTGCTGGCTGTGTTGACTGTGGTGCTTGGACCCTGGGTTCAGAGACTCCAAAGGCTGATTTCAGCCCTATATTCTGGCTGAAAGGGTAATTTATTACTCTAGCAAGACTAATCTGCTATTGCTCTTGCTAAGTTCATCTGAAGTATGCTAAAAGTCTTCAGGAAGACGATACAGCATGGGGCTTCAACCTCAATTATTTTACAATAGCAATCCTCTTGGGCCTAGCAGCTGCAGTTGCATATGCATTTATGGAAGTGTGCCTTCAGTGGAAGTAGAATGTATCATCTTCCTTGTGAGGTCTGCAGCCACTGGATACTGTGAGACCTGAAAGGGTAAGGCATACGGCAGCTCTGTGGCATTGCAGTTGAGATCTGGATAATCCATCTCCTCTAAGATGCCTCAAAAGCAGCAAGGGTTTCTACTTGAACTTGCAGACTTGCAAGTGCAGTCTTGCAACTCTCAAAGAAGGAAAAAAAAAAAAGGGACCTCTTTCAGAGAAGGATGCCACTCACAGCAGGAATGTTTTTTTAGATTCAAAGAGCTTGAGTGGCCAAAAAGTTTTGTAAATTATCCAGACATAAATCTCCTTAAAAAAGGAAATAATTAGTCTCTTTAAAAAAAAAAATAATCAAAGATTTGTTACCCAAATAGGACAAATGCAAGGAACAATATCTTACCTAATCACTTTGCTCTTGGTATAGCTCTCATCTGAAGGAATGGAGTGACCCACATTACTGACCCTAGATGGTATTTTTGTGTGTGATATCTCTGACTGAAATAATTTGTGACTGTGTTTAATTGTTCTCATTGAAAAAGAAGCACTTAAAAAATCAAAAGGCAAAAATTCCATTTTTTTTTGGTTTATCTTTCAAACCAAAGAAAAAGCTGATTATTTCCTATAGCTCACAACTTTTTCAAGATATCTGGGCAGTAAAGATATATTATTAACCCTGATGTTACAAAAAGGAAACAAGAGCACAGATAGATAAAAAGCCCCAGGTTTTCAATGAAACTTAGGCATCTGTAGCCTACTGATTTCTAAATGTCTTACCTAAGGTCATAAAACCTTTGTAACAGAATAGGGACCTGAACTAAATTAGTCCCATACTCTATAAAACATCCTTCATCTTAACTGCAACAGTGGTAACGTTTAATGGCATTTTAAAAAAATAACTTAAAAAATATTAATATGTCGTTATGTTACTACAAAGTTTTCAAATTAGGAATGGAAAACACATTGCTACTCCTTTTGTTCTCAGTGTTGTGTAAAGCATCTTTGGAGGATGTAATTTTTGGCCACATCTGAAAAATCTGGGTACATTTTAAAATGCAGGCATGTGGGAAATCCTGGTGATTTAGTGACTGTATAGTATGTTTGTTTTACAAGGGATCCTAATTTGTGCCTAAACTCTGTGGGCTAAGGAAGAGTCTTTGACAATGCAGTAGAGAGAAGGGAAAAAAAAAAAAAACAAAAGCAAAAGCCATTGGCAGATTCTGGTGGACACAAAATAGTCTGAGCATCTAGACATAGAAATTCACATGGTCAGCAATGTGTCAGCTCTATTGTTTTTCATCTTAATTTAGTGTGCAAAAATGATTATAGTTTGGGGTTTTTTTTGCCACTTGTACTCAGTTCCTAATTTGTCTGAATCATACACACTTAATGAAATCCTGCTTTATAGTTCAGGCAATGCAGCTCTAAGCTCAGTGGGGTTGTTTTCCTTTGTGTTCCAGGCATATCTACAATATCTGGCTTGATTAATCTGTTGCCTCTGTATGGTTTATTTAAAATGTCAAATGAATTGTTAATGTGGGAAAACATTCTGGTTCAAATTCATCTTCCAGCTACACCTGTGCTGCCTAAGCAAAATCCATGGCATCTTAGAGCTGTAAAGAGAGAGTGGAATTTGTAGCTCATTCAGAACAAAGAAAATACCCAAATCTTGGGTTAAATTTGTAAATGCTTGTAAGAACTGAATGCCTATAATTAAGCCTCTCATCAATGTTAAAGGAAGTCCACTAAAATCAGAAGAAATCTCACAGTTTGGAGCCTGTTGACTCAAGTTTAGAGGATCAAGATTTTTCCTTTTGCAATGGCCTCATGCCCACACACACCAGGTTTTTTCCCTTCATTTTTTCATATGTAGCCACTCATTCATCTATTCTTTTACACATACCTGTATTTGCACCTTTCTTTTTGTCTGAAAATTTTGAATAATTATCATGCTTTCCATCTGAAGTGTTGATAACATTTCAAATTAGTAACTGATGTTTCAAATACAGCGGACAGAAACGTCAACTCTTCACCTTAGACTTCTTCCATCTTTCCATGGCACTTTAGCTTGAATGAATTAGTTTTTATTAGCTAGCCTAAATCTGTGTTTTTTCTGGTTTGGGTTTGTCTTGGTTTGATTTAGTTTTTATTTTGCCATATATATGTGGTGATGACTGTATAATAACAGCTGAGGTTACAGCACCAGGTGTCTGAGCACATCACAACTTGTGCAATATTTATGTGTTCAAGGTCTTCCGGGAGCTATTTACAGGTGAAGATGACAGAGAAAATGTCATACTTGAGGTAGCCTGAAGAAACTAAGCAAGTAATGAAAATGATCCAGTCAGAGGCACAAAGCTCCAGCGAGTTTAGAAATAACTCGCATAGACCTCCATGCTCCAATGGCTGTACAATATCTAAGTATCAAACTGAGGAACACTCCAAGGAAAACCAATGGATGTCTCCAAAATCGTGATTCATCCCATCTTAATGTCTGAGATAGATGAAATTAATCACTCTGTGGAGTTACACGTCTCACCCCATTGATTCTGGATAGAGCCTAGGTGACTAGCTTAGGCTGAATGCTTAACTTTGATAACTACCTGAAAAAACTCTCATCCTAACTGACTTGCTACGATCATCATTCATTGATTTGACAGAAGAGTGATACAAAAGCCCAGTCTCCTGAATCTCAGGACAATCTTTCTGAACAGTCCTGCAGGGAATAAAGAAAGGTTTTGAAAGCTAGTACTTAATACAGTCAGAAGGCAGACAAATCAGACAGCACACTTCTAAGACTATCACTAAAAATCAAAGTTGAACTCAGTGGTGTTGGTCAGTTACATACTACAAACATTTTTTGCTGACTCGACAGTATTTTTCAGAGGTTTTTTTTTTTTATATGAGTATTTGCTTTTGAGCTCAACAATATTCTCAGAGATTATGATGGCAAATTGCATCTACAGATATTTCTTCTGAAAGCATCCCAGGAGGATTCCAAATATCTCTTTCTAAAAAACTGTGAGCCAATTGTCCATTTTAAAGGAAGGCATTCCTGCTGACCTAGCAAGTTGTGAATGCAAGCTTTACATGGCAACAGAGCACATGATGCACGCCTAGGAATGCTGACCAGCACTGATAGAGATTCATATATATGAGAGGTGAGAATGTGATGCCTTTGCTTCACCTCAAGACAAATACTCTGATGGGTGTACTCCTGCATCATGATCTAATGATGTAGGTCTTGCTGCGTCTGTTTCTTCTGAAAAGGAAACTTAGGTCCAGCATCCATTACACCAGTACGACCTCAGCTCAGTCCTGGCTTCAGATCCACACCTGAAATATTCACAATCCGTGTACAGCATAAGCAGCACTGGAATAATAATATACACAAAATCCATAGGGAAGGACAGCTTTTTGTTAGGCCTTCCAACTGGAGAAGTCCTTTCCCTTTTCCTTGGAGGTTGTCTTGTATCAAAGAGTGATTTTTAGGCTAGTGGTAAGCCCAGTACAGCTGTTCTGATCAGCTCACAGTGCAGATGTGGGAACAGCATATGGAGATTGGCTGAAGTTGATTGGTTCTGAAGTTGAATCTTTGCTGTGAAAAACACTTTATTTTTTAGTACTGATCTTAGCACTGTATTGTGCAGGCACTCCATTGTCTGCAACTCCATTAAGTTGTCTTTCCATCCAAATCCTTGAAGACCCACTTCTGCTTTAAGATTTGGCTTCTGATGAGTTAGGTGTCTAATCTGAGAGTCTGGAGAGCCTAGGCCTCTTAGGCTGACTGCATAGAAAGGAGAGTTCCACTAGAAGAAGAACAGGAACCTAACTGAGGTTCAGGGAATTGCCCCACAGAGAAGCCTGTGCAGAAAGATGACCCTCTTCAATTAGATAAGTTTGAGGATCCAGACACCAGTTTAAAAACCCTGGAGACTGAGCTATTCAAAAGCAGCCTGAGCAACAGTGTCAGTGAGAGCTTCCTGCTCTTCCTTCTGCTCTCCACATGGGCTCCAAGCCTGGTGAGGGGGTCAAAGGGAGGAGTTCAGGTTTGTTTGCCTGTTCAGTCCTTGGGCTGTTATCCAAGGCCAACAGCAAGAATGCCAATGGTGGTGGAGGTTTGTGTGATGTGGTGTACCCTCTCTGCTGCTCCAAAATGATCTGTGCTTTCCTTATTCTCTTGTATTCTTGGAAATTCCAAGGTTTTTTAAAAGATCTTACAAGAGGGTAACCAGAAACATTCTATAAACCAACAACATTCTTCCAGAAGTGCATTTTGCTGCCTGGTAGCTACCCACATTTCTTCAGTGTCTAACGGCAGTTGACTTTTGAGGTTGTGTTTCTCAGTGTGCCTAAAGGTGCTCAGTTATGTGGTTTCCTGACCACCACGGTCCCTAGGGACTGATGAGCAGAATCAGCTCAATACAGAATTCAGTGCTGACAGGAACACAAACACCCCAGTTTGGCACTGCACGTAAGTAAATGCTTAAATCACACAGAATTTAGTGGGATTTAAGGACAGGCTTCTTGTCAGCTGCCTTTAGCCGCATTAGTCATCTCAGACACTTTCAGTTAGTACGGCGCAGGCTTGACTGCAATTTGAAGACCCCAAAAATGTGGCCTGTTTAAAGATCCTCAGGCTGCAGAAAGGATCTTAACAGCAGGCAATACAGGAAATACTGCCGTGATTAATAGGAGACATGGAAATGATTAGCTTATCACTGGATGAGCAGAGACAGTTTGAAGAGTAGGTACAGAATCACCAAAAGCAGATAGGGAGCTGCTAAATCAATTTTTATATATACCTCCTCCAGCCCAGTTTTGTCTAGGCATGCAAGGTGAATTACTCCTGTCTGACTCATTTCTGCAGCAAATGCAGTTAAGTATGGAGTCTCACTTTTTGTTCCTATTTCAATTACACTGTACTGTAATTTATTGGTACAGACTCCCTAATGATTTTTCTCTTAGAGCATATTAAGAAGTCACTGGCTCAGAAATATAACTTACTGCAATGATCAGTTCCACCACCCAATATACTGGCATGGAAAAGCATTTGTTGTAGTAGTTCAAGGGAATTGTCCTTTGAGAATGCCATTTTAAAGTGTTCACCTAAATTACAGTTGTGTCATAAATATGACAGGTTTAAGCTACAGCAGCTGAGAAATTATATACATGAAAAATTACAGGAATATGATCTTTTTGCACTGGAGCATAAAGATTTAATCTCCTGGGTTAAGTACCCAGAACACAGCAGTTGTGTCAAGATAATAGTTAGAACGATGCTCAGAGAAATGTTTCTCGTGGTTATTTCTCAGAGCTTTGATGTTTTCTTTGAAGGAAATGCCTTTCGTGGAGTACAGGTGCAAAGCTCTTGTGGTGGCCCCTGGGTGAACACTTCTGGGGAAATGTTGCAGGAAAGCAAAAGAGGCAAGTGACCACTGAAGGGCTGGCCCAAGTGCCCGTTCATATCTTGGCCCCTCATATTCCAAGAATGACCCATATTTTTCTGGTTAAAGCAGCACAAATAACTACCAGGAAAATGGTAGTATTCCAGGAGAATTTGGCAGAGATTAGGTCAAGAAGATGCTACAAATAATTCCTCAGAACCTCTGTAACAGTCTCTAACAACTTTCTGAGAGGTGTAGGTACCCTGGAAAATGTAACCTGTAGAAAATCTAATAGATTAATGGGGCTGTAATAATAAAAAATGTTTTCCCCCAATTTCACCTGGAGTAGAAATTATAAACTCTACCTGTTATACCTACCCCTTGTTAGTGATACCTACCCCTTATACCAACCACCGCCATTATTCCCCTTAGAGTGTGGTGGATAAAGTTAAATATGGAGCCATGAAACTCTAGCTTTTGGTGTGATACTTGATCTACCCTTATTCAACACTCTAAGCTACTAAGCATCAGGAGACTGAAGAGGGTCTAGGGGACACTGGGTGCAAGCACAATATATATTCTGTGACAAAATAGATTAATATCATCTTTAGTGTGCAAGTGAAGAGTACTGAGAGAGGTGACCACACCCTGTGTGCAAGCACAGCCTTCTGCTACCCTCTGCAGAAGAATGATGCACACTTTTCTGGCACCCTACATCTTTTAATTGCTGTAGAAAAGCAGGAAAGTGTTCAGAAGAAAGCTTAAAATGTTTTGAAGATGATGAAAATTTTCTTCATGGAGACACTTAAAAGGTCTCAATCTGCTTATCTGATCACAAGAAGAATGGGAGAGATTACAGGTATGAACCCTTTTCCCAGGGAGAAGAGAGTGGGTACTAAAAAGTCGCTTTGATGTAGGAGAGAAAGGCATCACAATACAAAAAATAAAGGACAAATATTTAACAGGGAGGATTGTTAATCAGTATAACAAACCCCTGAGAGCATGGCTAGATTGTCTTTCTGGAATACATCTTTCAGATGAAGTAGAAGCAGAAATTCTAGTTTTCATATAAGAGTAAGTAAGTGATATTTAAAGGACTGTAGTATACCAGAGTTCTAGGTAAAAAGTCTAATGGTACCTCTTGGCTTTAAACTCTGCTAATTTACTTCTATTAGTGATACAATTCATATATTTATTACCTTCACATAAAATAGGTTGCTGTTAATAAGATACACCGTTTTAAAAAATAAAATTCCAGCAAATTAACAAAAGTCAAATCCCAAAGAAAAGTAATTACACATTGCAGAATCAGAAAATCTCCCATTCACATTCTAGATATTACTACTGTAAAAAGTTACTTTTGTTTCAGATAAAAAAAGTAGAAAAATTGATTTTAAGTGTTATTTTATATTTCTCATAAAACATATTCTGCATTTAAAGCTATTGAAAAAAATATGGTGAATACAAAATCAGATAAAATCTGTGGGGTATGAACCCTCTTCACTTTATGGGTTCTTCACAGTATACTGGGATGTGGGCATGTGCCCTACAGCTTTCTTTCCACAAGAGTATTTTCATTTTCTTAGTGGGATGAATCTCTCAAGGACACTTTGGATGGACTACTATATGGAACTGGATCTCTGCTATGCATCATTATATCTAATAAATAACTTTTTAACTATATGCATGGTAAAGACAACTCTTTAAACTGCATGTTGCAATGAACTATGAATGTCCAGTTTTCACTAGAGAGGAAGAAAAAAAAAAGCCAAATTTTACAGTGGTGTTACTCAGTAGTTCTTTAAGTATTTTCTAGAGAAAATAAACCATTATTGCCTTTTTTATGCAAGAAGAACATCTCAGTAAACTGAAATGATTTGACAAAAGTCACCAAATACACTAGTGGGAGGAGGCTTAGATGTTCTCAACGCCTGCTTGGTGCTCTATTCTTCAAGCAACTTTACAAAACTTTCCTTTCCTGTATATGTAGAATCCCATTTCTTTAAATCCTTTGTGCTTAAATTGTGTTCGGGTCTGTGAGACTTTCTAAAAGATTTCTTTTCTGTATGTATTTGTTCTATGCATGCTGCTGGCAAAGAGAGGAGGAAAGCTGGCCAAAACTCAGGTATTTTACTGTACATCTGGAAGCTGGTTTTGCAGACCTGGGGCGAAATTCTGGCCCAACAGAAATTAATGGCAAAACTTCAATGGGGCAGAATTTCACCCCTGGGAACGAAGCAAAAATATCTCCACCCTTACAAGCTGAGAACAGAAACTTGCTTTCAACAAGACGTTATTTCCTACTACCTATTCCACAGTAGTTCTAAAGAGAGTTTTGTGGTAAATCCAGTTAGCTATTTAAAGGAAATAAGAATAAAAAAGTGGTAAATTGCATTCCACTGACTTATGAATACAGAGACCAATTAATTCACGTACACAGAAAAATAATAATAAAACCTTATACCTATGTTGCAGAGACCTTTTTGTTACTGATTTAGAGTGAATTTATTTCTGTTAATAACCAGTTTTTTTCAGATTATACACATCTATTTATCTGGATTGAATTTGGAAAAGTTTACTACGGGGTTAAGGTAATAAACCAAAAGAAGATATAGTGCCCTCTCACAAAATCATAAACAGCCAGAACCTCATCTCTTAAGTGCAAAAACAAAAATGTCTTCAAAATGCAGAAAAAAACCAGGGGTGGAGGAAAAATAAAGCTCCTTTTTATTTCAAACAAATGCTAATTCAAAGCTAAATGGAAAGAAACACCATAATTGCTTCTAAGACTTATAAGTCTGGGCCTCATTTGTATGGAATTTTCCAAAATCTTTCTGTTCTAAGGACCTAAAGTTACTTTGTGCCTTGTGACTGGATGCTACAAGGCATTGTTGAAATGCAAACTTTGGCCTGAGCCATCGTAACAAAAATAGGCCAAGATGTTTGTCCAGATGTCCCCTATTCCTCCATTTTAAAATGGAGACCAAAAGGATGACCAAGTTGAGCTGGAATCCCTCTTTTGCTTTTTGAAAAGGGTAAAATTTGTCAAATCTTTGCAGCCAAACACCAGGATTTCAGAATACCTGAGGTTAGGTCATTGCTGAAGCGTGCTGCTGAAAGAGAATGGACTCTTAAACTAAGGCCCAACAAGGTGGCATACAACAAAACCAATCACCGCCGAGGTCCAAACAATTCTCAGCATAGGTTTTATATGAGGAATTGATTCATGTAATTATTGGTTAATTGTGCAAAATCGCAGGGAAAGGCTAAAGACTTGTCCTAATCCAGGCTATTAAACCACATTATTTCTTTCCATTTACAACTTAGTTTTTTTGTTGTTTCCTCTCTCTCTCTCATTTTTTAAAATTTCCTCTCTGGTCAGGTCTCAAGACACTCACCTCCCTGCTTCAGACAAAGCATTTTCTCAGGTGCCACTATCCTAGTAACCTCAGTTAGTAATTGATTCACATATATCACTTTCCAAGATGGCAGTGCTAAGATTACTGTGAGGAGACAGAAACAAGGAGGGCTATAAATTACAACAGCACATTTAGTGGGCACAGAGGATCACAGCGTAGCAGCGGGTCGGCTGCCTCTTTGCTTATATTTTCATGGCATTTTGAAAAGAGAGATATAAGCAGACATCACGTTCTGAGCACAATGCAGCCGTACTAAAAAATCATGCTTTGATATGCATTAGATACTTGCTGAAAGAGCTAAAATTGGCAAATGAGATTTTTTGTATCAGTCTGCTTCAGACAACATTGGGATTTTGTGCAGATGTTGCTAAAATGTGATTGTGGCATTGTTCTAAAGTTCATGGGGAAATAAAAGGAGAGGTGTGAACTGGGACAAAGTGAACAGTCACAAATATTCCAATAAACAGTTTTGCATCTACCTCTATGAAGGAGTCTATAGTATTCGGAGAGTGTTTCACTCCAGACAAGTGGAGTCAATCTATTTATTGAGAGCGCTCAGAGCTAATTTACAAGTACCTAGAGCAGGGGCCAGACTCAAAAAAGCTCAGCTCAGGCATGACATTTATTCTTTAGCCTGACTTTGCCTTATTTTATGCATATTGTTTTATAATTCACCTATTTCCTGCTTTTTTTCCATTCTGTTTGCTCATCTTTCTGTGTCTTTTCCTTTCTTTGTTGTTTCTCCCAAGTCTTTCCCATCTTGTGCTCCGCTCTTCGCTCTTCCTGCTAATACTTTTTCTCTCCCTCTGTATCTCATTCTTATTGACTCAGGTACTAGTGATATTATTTCCAATGCATTCTACTGCTAATAATGTATGTGAAGGCCAATCCAGTGTCATTTAACTTTGTTCTGCTCCCACCATCCCTGCATCTTTTCCTAATACACAAATATATGGAGGATGGCCAAAGTTGGGAGATGGGATACAAAAGGAGGAGTTTAGATTTCATGATATCTGAAGCTGCTGGCTGAGGAAGTATAACTGAAATGACTGAAAGAGGCTCCTTAAGTTCTCTTTGCACCACCTGAAGAGCGGTAAGTGCCTAGCACAAGACAGGCTATAGGAAACATTTGAAGAAGAGCTGTGTGAAAAAACCTGTCTCTCCATTGAACAGCGATGATGAGCCCAGGCAGACAGAGAGATGCCTTTACAAAACTGGAATTCAGACTGCCAAACTGTTTCCTGCCGTCTTCATATATTTGGGCAGGGACAAGTAGGTTGCTGTTCTGGTGCCAAGGCAGGTGGTCCAACTCTTGCACTTAATCCTTTCCCAGAACACCCTTTGGAACAGCCTGAGGACTTGGAAGACACTAAAGAGGCTTCAAAGCATATCTATTTTCTCTTACTGAAGTTGTACGTCACTTTAGATGTGCACGGTAGGATATGAGTTTTCTTAAGCTAAAATGAAGAGGAGACAAACTGGTTGTGTAACAGTTGAAGATTTTACTCAGCCTTTACCATTAGTGGGAACTTTTTGTCTGGCTTATAAGGCAGGACCTCACTCATTTATTTACTGTTTCATATTTACTGAGAGTCTGCAATGATCAATACAGTGATCTTATCCATACTCCGTGTACCTTCAGAGCTGGATCCTGGCAGGCAACATTCCCTCTTCACATGGGCATATGAGAGTGAACAGAGTGTATTCAGCACCCAGGGGATCAGGGCTCAGAACAAGAATATCCTCAGATATTCTTGTTCTGTTAAAATAAAGGCAAGAAAACTTTTAGTTGAATATAGCTATGAAGATATGTGTCCCCCATAATTACCCAATTTAGCTGTACAAAAGAACACCACACTTAGGTCTGGAAAAGGGTTGCATTTTTGGGAACTGTTTCGAAATAGACCAAATTTGAGTCAATGTCCATCTGATATCACTTAGTTGTTGTGGTAGCATTGTTTGAAGTGGTTTCTTTCAGCATTGGCTTGGGCTCATAAACCAGTCAGCAATGGTACATGCTGCCACCCACATTTAACTCAGAGGCAAGCAATGCACAGCTGGAAACAGTCATTGCTCTAGAAAGAGCAATAAGAGCAAAGTGAATGAAGAAATTGCTGACTCATGTCTTTGGCTGGCTTGGTTTTCAGGAATTTGATGGTTTATGAAGGGATGAAATCTAGAACTTCTTAATTATATAGGGGGAGATGTCAAGATCCTGTCAAAAAAAAAGTCTGTCGGAAAATACTAGCTCTTTCTGCCTACAACAGGCACAATTTTAAATTCCCTTCATTGCAGAGCTTTGTGGATTTTTACTGTAACTTAGCAAAAATATAGAATAAGCATAAGCTCATTGTCAGTGAGGACTGCAGAGAGAGGTAAAGAAAAGCAGTGTGGTAGATCTGCAGAGCTTTAAGGAAAGAAATAATTAAACAGGACTAATATGCTGAAGTGCAAGAAGTGAAGTTTTACCTGAAATCTAAAAACATTAGAGCAACAAGTAGAACAGTGCAGAAATTAAGCAAAAGTTAACGGACCATAAATTTGCAAGGCACTAAGAAAAGCGTGAAAGTCTATAACAAAAATCCAGTGCATGAATGAAAAATTCTCTTTATCTTCCTTCCTCCTGTAGCACATGAAAAAATGGTGAAGATATGATAATAAATACCTAGTAATTTAATTTTTATTTTTGCTCGTTTGTAATCTCCTGCAGTTTTGTAATAATGTTTTCTGCATTTTCTTAATTATTTGCATTATAATAATAGCATGCTGAGTGTTAAAGGAGATCAGACTCTCACTTAAGTGGCCCAATGCTAGTAAGTGTCAAAAATGTAGAAACAAACAAACAATCAAAAAAACACCAGCAGGGCAAATAAAAAGGAGAAGAGGGGAAGGGAACTTTTCCCAGCTTACAAATAGAGCACTGAATTCTCCCTAGTTTATAGATAGAGCACCAAGGTCCTTTATTCCTTTACACTTCAACTGTCACAGTCAAGGTTACAGAAGTGACAGGGTGCCTGGGAAGCAGAAGAAGAATGTTCAAAGTATGGAGAAGCAGGAAAGAGCACTTTTGTTTCAGAAAACATATGAAAGCTTCAAATGTGTTTTCATTGCTACAAAGAAGGAAAACAAAACTTTCAGAATTTCTTGGAGGAAACTAATGAAAGAGAAGCCCCAGGAAGACCTGGTAATAGATACTTGCTATCACAGATGTTCCAGAAGACAAGTGGGGTCTTGAACTAGAGTGACTAGTGTTACCTATGAAGGCCTGAAACTCTGAATCAGTCCACCTATGCTTGCAGAGTCATCCTAGACCTGGGGAAAACAGTCCACAGAATTGATGGGACATTTTAGCTTTAAATGAAGTGTCACTTTTCACCATGTAACTGTTCCACAAAGAATAATTTTTCACCTGCTCTGAGTCCTTGTTTACTAGGCTGTAGTGCAGGTTGGCAGTAATTTTTTCCCTTAGTAGTGTTTTGCCGACAAAAATTTTGTGCATATAAATTTCATATATTCAGACTTCGAAAAGACACTGGAACTGTACCACAAAATAAAATAGAACTGCTTTCAATGCTAACATCTCCCAGTCACTCCTAGTAACATAGAGTGTCATTTTTTATTGATCGAGTTAACTTTAAACATATTTCCTGCAAATGAATTGTGGTAGGTTGAAAACGTGCAATCACTCTTTCTAGTCTCAACTAGCCTTTGTTTTTCCATACCACTCACTCCAAAACTGACAACAGGAAAGGTCAGGTAGGTCACGCTTAGCGAGTCCCAAATGCCACAGCGCATTATCCAAGACAGAGAATATAATTATCTTTTCACAAGTGGCAATTAGTAAGAATACCCCCCATCAATTCTGTTTAACATTCAACATTTGTAATGTGGCAGAAGCCAAGGCATTACAACAGCAAGGCTAAGTTACCTTAATAAGGTTAAAACTAACATCAGATACAGAAGGCTTTTGTCTCAGTAGAAATGTTAAAAAATATGAAATTTGAAGAAAAAGAAACACTTATTCTAAATAATTAAAAATATTTCTGTAATATCCTATATGTTATGAAAATATGCATTTGGTCAGGGGGTTCCTTCTGCATCTCAGCATACCTTACAGATGTAATGGAAAACAAATAAGTAGCAAATGATTTAGTATTATTATGGGGTAGAATGCTGAGAGTATTATCATCTCTTTTCCATAGATAAGCAACTTTTTATAAAGGAAGAAATTTATCCTCGTTATTACTAAACTCATTTACAGTGGACAGGGAAAAATGGAGGTAAAGAGAAGTTAAGTCAGCAGTTAGAAAAGAGATAGTTAATTTGCGATACCTCTGTTTCTGGGTGCCTGATGTAAGTACTTGGAATTATTTTCTTACGTTTTCAATTGTGGTCTGGCTTCAGCCCATATCTCCTCTGTCCCAGGTCTGTGCTTTAACCACAAGATCATTCCTCAATCCTTCTACAGTGAATAAGATGAAATTATATAGATATTGAAAGTCTTCATTTCGGTATATACGGACTAACACTGAAAGTATCCTGGATCACCAACAAAGAGTTCATACACTAAGAAAGTTTATTTCCTATCATGCCATATCCACAGGAACTTTTATTTGCCAAGTTAACTTTCCTATGTGAAATGGTCTCCAGTTCCAGCACTGAGTGAAATGTCCCTGGACTTGATCATCTGGGGCTGTGCTATTCATCAATGGCCTGAACATGTCTCTCTCATTTCTTCCAGGTGATGACTGCTTTTCTCTCACTTGTCTCAAAACTACGGGACCTTTTTCTGGTGATTCTCAGTTGAAAATCTCTTTCCTTGTATCTTTGAGGGGAGAAAATACATTCAGTTTGGCACCAGACTCATGGAGAATTCCAGTAATTCCCACAGCAATTTAGCCATAAACCATTTGGGATGATCACAGAAATGCCCTATGGGAGGGATTGAATTAAATTTCCCTCACTTCTTTCAAACAGCTGAACAACACGCTGCATCCTTCCTTTCTCAGAGGGCACAGCCAACCCCTGACAGTCAATCCAGCGTCCACCTGCAGCAGACTCTGTATTTTGTGTCCAGGAAAATCAGCTTTCTGGTAGTTATCTAGGGGCATAAAAGTCATAGTTCATATGAAGCAAAGGTGATTTTCCTTCTTACCTTCTTTCCTTTCTAAAAGGAACTGACAACATCACAGAAAATTGGCTGAAATGGAAAAAAAAATATTAACAAAATATGTACAGAAGAGTCAGGGTTACAGGATGCCTGATAAAAAAGGAAATACTTATTGTTAAATGGCAATTACCCTTGAGATAGCAGTACAGGGTGATGATGCAGTAACTAATGGATTTATGCCTTGAAGTTTCTCCCAAGCATTTGTGCGTAGCTCTGGAAGACTCTCTCACATGAAGTTCTCCTGCAGAGACGTGGAAGGACTCTGCCAAGCTCTGACTACAACCCAGTTGGCTTGAAAGCTTTAAACCTCTTAAATATTACCCACACACATTCACCTGATTTCACTGGCACTAAATACTTAGCAGAAAATAATACAGAATACCTTTTTATTGTTACTGGATCAGTGACCAGTAGCCCACCACCGACTCTATTTCCATCTTCTACCATAAAGACGAGCATACTAACTCAGTATCAGGTAGTTCACCATTATGGTTCAATCAAGATCTTTTACATACCTCATTCATGCAGAAATTACTTTTCCTCTCCTCTACCTGTCAAAAAGATGTATCATAACTTTCTCAACAAGTCTTTTTTTATGGTTTACAGAAATCACATTGGCCCTCAAAACTGAAGAAAAAGCCAAAAAGTCCCCTGGCTGCTTACAGATGGAATATTTGTTTAATTCCCTCAAAGCTTATGAGTTCCTGCCTTTCCATTTGCTATTTCACTACAACGGTGTAGAAGGTGCTAAAACTATCTTCAAGGCCTTCATCTGAGACCTGAGAATCTCATGATATAACTAGGAAGACAAACTACAAAAGCAAACAAGAAAAAACAGCCGGATTTTTATGTGCATGAGCCTGAGACAGTGGGATATTTGCCTCAGGCCACATGGAGAGTCAGCATCAATGTCAGGATCTGAGTCTGGGGCCCCCAGGTACGTTGATCTAAGCCTTCCGCTTGCAGTTGCCTCTTTCAGGCTCAAAGGAAAGGGCTTTTCAAAGCTTGCCACTGCAAATCCACCACAAGTCTGAAGAAAACCCAGTTAGTTACCAGCAGTGACCGTACCCTGACCCTCATTTCAAATGCATCTAACATTAAATATTAACCAGCCAAAGAACTAAAACCTTGCAAGGAGCTGGTCTGAAGCATGGATTAACAATAGTGTGCAGTGTGCTAGGGACAGACATGCAAACGTCAAAGACGCTCTTCTCTGATCTGTTCTTTGGCATTTGGCTACCACTTGAAACCCTTTAAATAGACATAACCTACTTCTCCAACTTTCCTTGCCTTGAATTGCTGCAGAAGGCAAAAGGAACTACTAAGCAAAAAAACAAGGAAAACAATGGATTTCAGTAGAACAGTTTTGACTGTGAGTATCACTGACAATATCATCTTAAAACACAAAGGTGAAAGGACTTTTTTATAGCTGCCGGAAATCCTGGTAACACACTCTCTTTGTTTCCAAGCTACTGAGGCCAGAAAAACCTGGCCTGACTTCTTTATGTACAAACATATAACATCCTTGTTCCTGGCTCACGGGAGGCACCTCCTAATGCCTGCTGTCAACTCATTTGTGACACGTAACCGTAGTTGAAAAGTGGTTGAATTGCCGGTTTTGTAATGCATACGCACGTTATTCAAGATTATCGAACAGCATTAACCTCTGGGGAAAGGATGGCTTCAGGGTTCTAATTAAAAGAAATCATAGACAGTCAAATCAAGTGCTTCCTATTTGTATTTTATTTAGTAAAGAGGGAATGACACAGATAGTATTTCCCCGTCTTGCCTTTTCAGTAAGGGGCAGGGGGGAGAAATGGGCCCTTCAAAGCTCTGCAACAGCCGTAAACTAGTCACAAATCGATTGCCATCCCCAAACCCCTTCTCTGAAGACTTAATGGTATTTTCACGTGGGATCCAAAGCAGGCGGTCTTCAAGGAAAGTTATTGCATCTGGTGAAAAAAATAAAGCTGACATTTTTTGACAAGACCCTTAAGTATGCCTCTCCCGAGAGGGTTGTAACACAGAAGAGGCTGAGCAGGTGGTAATAATCAGCATTACATACATTTGAGCATTTTCTATAACATGGATTACCGTGGAATTCCTCCCTCCCCCTCCTCTCCTTGGAGAGCCTTGCACAAATCGCAAGCATTTTCAAGGCCCTTTGAAAAGCATTTCTATCACCAGTTTCACAGCTGTAGCTGGATTGTTTAAAATATATAAAACACAGCCCCACCCTCCCTTGGAGATAAGGAGTAGGGAAGGAGAGGACTTGCTCTCCTTTCTTTCTCAGCTCCCACTAAGCCTGTTTTCTAAATGCTACCCAGAAATACTCTACTGTGGTGCCTAAGCACAACGTAGTGGTGCGTAAGCAGCAGCCACCGCTTGTCTGTTTTGGAGTGAAGGGTGGGCGGACAGCCACATCTCGGAGAGAGTCAGTGAGGAAAAGCAACTACGCAAACATTAGTGTGTTCTTATAAAAGGCTAAGAGTAAATTTAAATCTTTTATCCCAATTCTTCTGCCTGCACCAGAAAGAGGTAAATAGTGAGGTTTAATCACAGCCAGAGCCCCTTTCAAGGCTGAGGGAGGAACCCCTCAGGGAAGTGAGATGCGGGAATCTTCCTCCCATTTCTGCAGCCTGTTGAAGGTCTCCAGGATGGGAGCCCTGGATCCCGTCGTGCTCCTGGGAGTTCAGCTCCCTCTGCTGAGGAATGGTCTCTGCTACAAAGGCCTTACGGTTTAAGATGGGGTAATGAAACGACGAAATGTGTGGCATTAGTAGCTGACGTTAATAAATGCTTTTGTAATTAGAGTTCGGTGGTATGTTTTCACTGAATAGTAAACTGACAAAAAATGCGGTTTCCAGAGGTGACTGAAGCAATTAGGAAATGGTGAGTGGTTTCTGCCACAAAAAAGGGAAGAAATGAGCAGTGGAAATAGGGGATAGAGGAAGGACTTTCAAGATAATGACTAATTTCTGTTTAGCAATTTTAATAACATTTATTTTTTTTATTTCATTGTTTTAATATATTGGGTTTATTGGCTTTGAATTTAATATTCCTTCTTTTTTTTTGTTTTGTTCTGAGAGGGGAAGATTTTGCTAGGGAGAGAAAGCACTGGCCAAAGTGCTTGGATCAAATAATCCTTTCTGAGTCAACATAGAGCATTTATTATTGTTTCTTCATAAAAATCCACATCTATATCTTCTTGGGTTTCTCTGTATGTTTTTTATGTTTAGAATTTTTCACTTAAAAATCCAGTATTGAAATGTCCCTGATATAGAAACACTTCACATTCATATGTCCTCCTCAATCTTGTAATATTTCTGCACCTTCATAGTTATTTTATGAATTTCTGTAGCACTAGTCTTTAATACTTGAGCAGTGACACTGATAGAGACTTTTGATTCTAGCTCAGCTAATATTTACCTCACTCTGATAAAATCAGACTTTAATATGTATATGTTTGTAAAAGGATGTAAAGAATTCTCTGTATATTTTTTTCCCCGAGAAGAGCTCTAATTGTCTTTTCAGGTAGTTATTGGATACTAGATTTTTTTTTTATCAACAACTCTGATAATTTAGGTTCTTCTTAGCTGAATATCATGGACCATAATTTTTCTTTCATCACAAATATGCTTACCCTCCAAAGAGCAACTCTGTCAGCTCTCTCTTAGTTTCAGTCATAGTCATATTATTTTCTCTTTTTATTATTTCATTTTTTGCCAGAAGACCGCAGCATGTTTTTATTTTATTTACATTCTCAACGTGTTTCAACAGAAGGAAGCCTCAATAAAACCTTAGCATGTTCTCCCATGGTCTCCTCTGACTGGGTAACGTTCATGTTTCAGCACATCTTTCCGGGTTTTATTTCCAAAGCACACAAGCAGTTTCCTCTGAAGCTAGAGAAAATAAATTATAATTTTACTGGTTCATTTCTATCACTTGTGTTGCAACTGTGTCTAACAGCACAGTTAAGACTAGTTTATTAGGACAATATATTCTTACATGAAGCAAGTACATATCCATTTTTGCTTTAAAAGATTATTTTTCCTAATGATATTTGAATGGCTTCAAGGAAAGATTAGGAATGTGTCCAGAAAAGTGTCTCTGTGTGTAGGAGAAAGAGAGTAGAGAGACTGTAATAATCTTGGGACATGTACAGGATTGTCTGCCTGTGTTTCCACATCTCTGTAAATTCACAGTACATTTGTGAACTAGCATAAAGAGGCGAAAACTGGGGTATCGGTGTGGCCTCAATAAAATGAAGCACTTTCAGTGAACATAGCAAGATCTGACAATCATAAGTCAGAGCTAAATCTGAACCAATTTTGTTACAAAGTATTCCTTTAATCTAAAAATTGCCCTGCTATGGGCCTATGTCTCTTAGTCCTCATATTTCTCTTGTGTGAGGTCTATCAGCTATGTGTAAGCTACCAACTGCTACCCTATGGGATACCTTCTTCGGCCATGTCATGACTTTCAAGGATGCTCTGAATGGGAAGTACATCTCACCCAGCCCCACAGGTCCTGTCTTATGGATTGGGACCCCAGACTGATCAAAGAACTCATGCCTTGGCTCACCTTGGACAAAGCCTTATAATCTCAAGGCTCCTCACTCCAGCCTAAAATTGGAAGTCAGTCTCTCCAAGTTCATAAATAAGGAGTTTAAAGCTTATTTCAGATGCCTGAGTGTTGACACAGTAATAGAGCAATCCAGAATGAATTATGACCCTCTCGTGGGACAAGGGATGTCATCTTTCTATTGATAAAGTAAAATATTAAAACCAACGACTTTAATCTGATACCTGCAGTTATATAAATGCACATGGGAGAGCAGACTGTAAAATGAGAGCTGGCACTTGAGGTAGCTGAGGTCTGATTTACATACAGCCAAGTAAAACAAGCTAAATAAAACATGAATGCAAAAGCAGTATTTGCACACTAAGGGAAAAATAAAAGACTAGTTTCACAGACATGTCTGTTGGGGAGGGAAAAACTTACTACGAATAACTAGGCTTGTTGTATCACTATGAAACTTGCTGATTCTGAACTCAACATAATGAACATGCTAGTCTGATTTGTGGATCAGTGCCCTGTTCTGTGAATATTTTGTAAGTTCCCACTAAGGGAACTAATATTACTATCCCTACAGAACCTGGTCATTGTAAGAAAACATGGAGAAGGAACTCCAATAGCATTAGTAGCTGTATACAGAGGTCTTAAGGAGTTTCTAGCTTTTAGGCTCAATAGTGCCTCTGGCTAATGGAGCCGTAATTAGTTAAGCCAATTACTTAAAGAGGTCTTCAGACTCTCTTCCTTCTACTTCCTTTTTGCTTGCTTTGCAAGCTGCCTCCTATTAGGCATCTTGTTGCTGCCTGCTTTCGGCTGAAACCTCTGCATGGCCACAGCAGGACGCAAGTCTCTGATTTCCATTCACACACAGAGTTCCTGTTTCTAACAGGGGGGTTGTGAGATCTTGGATCTCAAAGGGAGAATAGAGGGCAGTTTCTCAACTGGGGAAAGGGCAGCAGAAAATGTGGTCTGAATTACCATGTCATTCCAAAGTGCTGGCTTTGGTTGCCATCAGTTCATCAATACAGCAGTGCCTAGAGGTAAAAAAAGTTCATCTATACTTACACGAACACATCCATGATGCATAACGCTTAGTTGACATCTGTCATCCTTTCTGACTGCCACTGCACACACCGCCCAACATCAGCCAGACTCCAGTGTTTCATTAACATCTGATCAACTACTGATTTTGTATTGTATCTTTAATCTGGATGAAACATGTTCCACTCCTACAAGAAACTTCCCAGAGTCCAGCTAAAGTCAGTGCAGGTAAGCAATGAGAAAAATGTCAGATGTGCTGCTCCACTGCCACCAGCATCTACTGCATTTGAACCACTATACTATATTGCAAAATTAGGTCTCTACAATTCGTTGAATAGAGATCAGGCCAAAAATATTGAAATTGTATGAGGTGTTCAACAATATGGTTCTCACAGTCCACGTAGGGTAAATAAATCCTGCATGGATTTCACATTTGCATGAAGAATTATACATTACAATGTATGAGGCATTTGATGTCATATTTACCACTACTGCACCTTTAAAAGACACTGGGTTTACGCTAGTTTCTTATAAAGTTCAAATCTGGGCTCTTTATATCAAGACAATTCCTTCTAAAAGGCATGGGGTAGCTCATGTAAGAGCTGTTAGTTTTATTTCCGGGAGCGCCTGCCATAAACTGGTTTTTGCGTTTGACTTGTCATGTTACACTTAGGAAACTAGATTCGATAGTCTTTTTTAATATTAGCAATTACTATTCACAGTGCTCAACAGCCTATTCTGCACAAATATGGAAGCAAATACAGGAAGAAGTGAGTCCTTCATGGAAGATAACCCAACTAACCATGTGCTGGCTGCAGCCTCCCCATCTTTTATCCTGCGGGATACATCACTTGACCAAAGCTGAAAAGATATGTTGATACACCATTCATTCAAAGGAAATAGTTTATGCTCCCAGTTTGTCATTGGCAGAGACTCTTCTTTTCTTTCTAGCAAAATAGCTGTTGCCCACAGAAATGCTGACTTGTAATTGTAAAACGCATGGTCTAAATGCCATTCGTACGCCTGTGGTGACTCATAAGTTCTAGAGACTTTCAGACCATTGCCCTGAGCCAGATGGGAGGCCCAGATTCTTTTAATGTTAAGTGTGATTGAAAGAGAGCCTCTACCCTGTTACTGGAGCTGCTAAAACCAATTGCACAAGATGCAATATTAGGCATGTTTAAAACATTTCAGGAAGAGATTAGTTAAATGGTATGCTGGGCCTTTTCCTCCAGCTGGGCCCACAAGCAGCGATAGCAAATCCAGACTTTTCACTGAGGTTGGTAATTAGGTCTGCCTAACTCCCAGGAGATTAATTCTCTGCACAACAGATTATTACAGTCCAGCTCCTGTAACCATGGGCAGACTCAGTCAGAAGGCTGATTTCAATTAGAGAAGTTAAGTGCTATTGACTTCTCCCATGTACACGAAGAGGTAGGCGTGGGAGGTAGGAGCCAGATAACAAACCAGATTACTGAGTTAATCTTACAGTTATAAATACTAGAAAGAATCTTAATCTATTATCTCCTAAAAGAATAGGTGAAGATACATTTCTTTATTTTGTTGCAACCAGCTGAACCCATATAAATGGTAACTTGCACAGCAAGAAAAAATTGTGTATTTTTGTTCTAGTTTTCTTTCATACAAGATGAGAAAACACAAATGTTTTATATCAGCAATTAAAGTCTTGTCTTGCCTACCTTAAAAAGCTCTATGGCAATGGAGGAATAATCGAGTTACAACCTCGTAAGAGGCACAGCTGAAGTCATGGCTTAATGGTACAGGAGCTCAGGCAGCATTAATGTTCTTCCATGGATCTATTTCCCTGCTCCTGGCAACATATTCCCACCCTATTAGTACAAAACATTGTCCTGTAGTTCTGACAGAAAATAGTCCCCTTTTTGAAGTACTTGGACAAAGAGAGGCTGTGGCCTCCTCACTGTGCATCACAGTTGGCCAAAATATAAATATATTTGTTGTCCTTGACCATCTCTAACCCTAAGCAGTGATACTCCATGGGGAAACCATGCATGTTTTTGGCTATGTATCTGTTTCTTTGGTCACTACCTTCTTAATGCGTCCTTACTGATGGATTAAAATGAACTCACAACTCAATAACATTGAGTAAAGCACCTGTGATAAGAATGATCACTTAATATGTAGAGTGCTTGCTGGAGATCTGCTTTCTACTGTGTCTGAATCCTGTTGAAAATGAATAGAGATTCATTTTGCTTTCACAGTGATAATCGAAATGTGATGTTGCTGCCCCGTTTGCACATACCGGTAACACTCACAGATTCCCGTGAGGTGATGTATTCCATCGCATTTCTTACAACACCTATTCAGGAGGTAAGAAAAATGTTCTCAGAAGGGTTCACACAGTCTATATATCAGAGGCGGTAAGGACAGATGTTAGAGGAGGGGTTGGGGATATTTAGTGCACACTGTTTCACTTTGTTGCACTGGCAGAAAAGCCAAATGTTTTGTGTTCGGTGGCAGCAGGGGCTGCTGAGCAGGTGGAGAGATGTGCAGGTGGGGAGATCACACAGGTTTCAAGAGTGATTCACATCTGTGCTCAAGGCCTCTCTTTCATCACAGCATTTATCTCTTCTTTTGAGCATCCTGAATGCAGGAGGGTTTCTTTTTTTGTAACTTGTGTGATGCTCAAATAATAATGCTTACCATTTACCTCTTCAAAGTCACAGACACTTCTTCAGTCTCACAACAATCCTCTAAAGTGGGCAAGCTCTTTCTCCATTGTTATTTGCAAAAGATAAAGGAATAGATACAGAGAGGTTCAGTTCCCTCAAGACACACATCCGGATATTGCCAGAGCTGGGGCTACGGCTTAGAAAACACAGTTAACATCCATATAGTGTATTGCAACATGGCAGTGAGCTCAGAAAGCTAGGCAGGGCGTGGGTCTACAGGGTTTCTCATGGAAGGAAGAGCACAGGCAGGTTGTAAACCCCATGTTGAGAAGAATTCCTGGTACTTAGCTCCAAAGACAGGTCTAGGACCCCGCTTTAACACTTGAAGGACAAGAGAGCTGAGACAGACATGTGTGTTCACAGGAAGGACCATGCTTTGAAGTCCTAGTGCTCAGCCTGGCTCACAGTTGGACGCTGCTATAGCACAGCTGGAGGGGCTGTAGTGATTGGCATATTTGGAGGTGGATCTTCTGAAGTTAGTGTCTACAACCTGCCTAGATCACTTTTGGTTTTCGCTTTACAGTTTTACCCTGCTGTCTCTTAGTATCAGCATTTATCTTCCTTCAGAATTTCACAATACACTTATTTCATTGTGGTAATACCAGGTGGTGCTCAGACATGAATCAAGTGAAGCCACTTTCTGCCCAGGTAATTTGAGGCCCCTGGTGAATGAAGAGTCTGAAATTCCCTAGAACTTGTTAGTGACAGACCCAGGCTGATTTCAGTTTAAAGTGGTGAAAATCCAGATTATTTCTATTTTTTTCTGAATCAACTTGCCTACCAGTGACAAAGCTGCAAAATTCTCAAAACTTCTTTTCAACATGTGTGTCAATCCTTGCTACTGCTGGAGGTTTTCATGTGTTCAGCTTCTGTACACAATAAGACGTAACCCACTGCAGAGGTTAGGAGTTTTCAAGTCTAATTGAAATACAGAAGTAGAAGAAATTTTGACTGTGTACTATTTTCGAAAAGAATGACATTTTATTTAGAAAAACAATAAAGAATTATGATGAAACTAGGAAAGCTGTGTCTGATAGCTGAAGTAACTAAGCTGTTTAAGTTCAATAAGCTAGTTATTAAAAGTCTCTGGTATATATGTGTACATCATGAAAGCCCCACTAAACATTCCTCTTGTAGGTTCAACTAGAAGCCATTTCCATGTAAAAATTTTACTGTGCCATGATATTGCTATTTCCATATATATGGAAACATATATATGTGTGTATATATGGAAATAGCAATATCCTGGCAAATTTCCCCCCATACTCTCTCTATGTAAGTGTGTAGGAATACGTGTTTTAGAAAAGGTAGAGCAGATTTGTATCCTGCCAGTTCCCCAGCAATAAAGTAATACGATTTGACCGAGGGTACAGTAAAGCTGACAAAACATTATAAATTATGTAGCCAGGTGTATTCCAAATGCCAGATAAACTGTGTCTGAATTTCCTCTGATACTTGCCTCTTATATTCTTTAAAACTTCCTTGTGGTGGAGACATCAAAATTTCCCTAGGCAATTTATTCCAGAACTTTCCTTTCTCGTAAAAGCCCTTTCTATTGCCAAACCTAAATCATCCTCACTGTGATTTAAGACAGGTACTTTTTGTACCATCACCACTAAGCAACAACAATAATTCGTTTCTTTCCTAATGTGAGAGGAAAGTAGGTAGGTCTAAAATACTCTTAATTCTTCACAAAACTATATAAAACTGTTTTCCACTTCCTTGAGTTTTCCTTGAAAATCTCTTTGGCCAGTCACCTGAGTACCCTAGGAAGAATTTCCTAAGGCCTGGGTAGGAGATATCCAACTCATAGAAGTCTGCCCAGCCAGTTCATCCAGTGTCATAATCAAAATATAGGCAAAAAGGGCTTAAGCCTTCTCAGGTCCATCTGTCAATCATTTTCTCTCTCTATTGAGTATCATAGCAATATTATGCCCTCCTCTTACAATAAAGTATTATGGAGTATTGCCCTGCATTCATTTACAGTTGGATCAAATTTTTGTCCTTGCTTTTCTGATATTTTTCTGATTTTTCTTCCATCACATTTCTACTTGGTCTCGGGAATATTGACGTTTCTCTGTTTGGTTCTGGGGCTCAAGTTCTTTGAAGAACACGTGGCTTAATCCAGTTTGAATCTCTCTATGTTCCCTTTTTTTTTTTATTTCCACAGCTTATTTTTCCATGTTTCATATCATTCATTAGAAAACTGAAAATTTTTTCAAACACATATCATCCTTGATTCTGTTTCAGAAGCTATGATCAGTTAGTGTCTATGAACAACAAATAAGACTGGTTTCAGCAGAAGAATGACATTACTGTAATTTTCTTCCTCATGGCAGAAGCAGATCACATTTGCACACTGAATTCTGTGTCACAAACCCAAGTCTGATTTGAATCTCACAAATGCAGGTAATGTCATAAAAAAGTCATATATGCTTTGTTTTCTGGAAGTCTAAAATGCCTCATGCTTAACAGGCAATAAAGACGATATCATAGAATCATAGAATCACAGAAGACTTTGGGTTGGAAGGGACCTTTAATGGTCATCTAGTCCAACCCCCCTACAATGAACAGGGACATCTTCAACTCGATCAGGTTGCTCAGAGCCCCGTCCAACCTGACTTGGAATGTTTCCAGGGATGGGGCATCTACTACCTCTCTGGGCAACCTTTGCCAGTGTTTCACCACCCTCATTGTGAAAAATTTCTTCCTTAGATCTAGTCTAAATCTGCCCTCGTTTCGTTTAAAACCATTACCCCTTGTCATATCGCACCAGGTCATCCTAAGAGGTCTGTCCCCATCTTTCTTAGAAGCCCCCTTCAAGTACTGGAAGGCTGCAAGAAGGTCTCCCTGGAGCCCCCTCTTCTCCAGGCTGAACAACCCCAACTCTCTCAGTCTGTCTTCATAGGAGAGGTGTTCCAGCCCTCTGAACATTTTTGTAGCCTACTCTGGATCCGCTCCAACAGCTCCATGTCTTTCCTGTGCTGAGGGCTCCAGAGCTGGACGCAGGACTCCAGGTGGGGTCTCACCAGAGCACAGTAGAGGCGCAGAATCACCTTCCTCGACCTGCTGGCCACACTGTTTTGGATGCAGACCAGGATATGGTTGGCCTTCTTGGCTGTGAGTGCACATTGCTGGCTCATGTCCAGTTTTTCATCCACCAGGACACCCAAGTCCTTCTCGGCAGGGCTGCTCTCAATCCCCCAGCCTGTACTGATATTGGGGGTTGCTCCAACCCAGGTGCAGGCCCCTGCACTTGGCCTTGTTGAACCTCATGAGTTTCACACAGGCCCACACCTCGAGCTTGTCCAGGTCCCTCTGGATGGCATCCCATCCCTCAGGCATGTCAACCGCACCACTCAGCTTGGTGTTGTCTGCAAACTTGCTGAGGGTGCACTCAGTCCCACTGTCTATGTCACTGATGAAGACATTAAAGAGTACTGGTCCCAACACAGACTCCTGAGGGACACCACTCATCACCCATCTCCATTTGGACATTGAGCCATTGACCACTACCCTCTGGATGTGACCACCCAACCAATTCCTCATCCACCCAACAGTCCACCTATCAAATCCATCTCTCTCCAATACAGAGAGAAGGATGTTGTGGGGGACCACATCAAAGGCCTTACAGAAGTCCAGATAGACGACATCCATAGCTCGTCCCTTGTCCACTGATGTAGTCACTCCATCACAGAAGGCCACTAGGTTTGTCAGGCAGGACTTGGTGAAGACATGCTGGCTGTCTTGTATCACCTCCCTGCCCTCCACATGCCTTAGCATAGCTTCTAGGAGGATCTATCCCATGAGCTTCCCAGGCACAGAGGTGAGGCTGACATGTTGGTAGTTCCCAGAGTCCTCCTTGCTACCTTTTTTAAAAATGGGTGCAATGTTTCTCTTTTTGCAGTGTCCAGGGACTTCACCTGACTGCCATGACTTCTCAAATATCATGGAGAGTGGCTTGGCACCTATATCAGCTAATTCCCTCAGGACTCTGGGATGCATCAGGTCCCATAGACTTGTGCATGTTCAGGTTCCTCAGGTGGTCTTGAACCTGATCATCTCTTACAGCGGGAGGAACTTTGCTTCCCCAGTCCCTGTCTTGCAGTCTATCCCCTTGAGAGGTGTGGGAAGAGACACTGTCAGTGAAGGCTGAAGCAAAGAAGTCGTTGAGTACCTCAGCCTTCTCTTCATCTGTTGTTTACCAGTCTGCCAGTCTTGTTTATATATATATACGAGGGGTATGCTTTCTTTGACCTTCCTTTTCTGGCTGACACACGTGTAGAAGCACTTATTATTCTTTGCACCCCTTGCCAAGTTAAGCCACAACCACGTTTAGGCCTCTCTGACCCCAATCCCTACACAACCAGGCAGCATCCCTGCACTCATCCCAGGATACCTGTCCCTGCTTCCACTGCCTGTGCATTTGCTTCTTGCTCTTTAGTTTTTCCAGCAGGTCTTGACAGAGCCATGCCAGCGTCTTGCTTTCCTTTCCGTATATCTTACACCTGGAGATCCAGAGCTCTTGTGCTCTATGGAAAGTGTCCTTAAAGATCTTCCAGTTCTGTCCTGCTCCCTTGTCCATGAGGGCAGTTTCCCAGGGGGTCCTATTCACTAACTCCTTGAAGAGATGGAATTTTGCTTTCCTTAAATTCAGGGTCCTGACTTTACTCTTTGCCTGCCCCATATCCCTCAAGACTGCAAACTCCACCAGTTCATGATCACTGCAACCCACGTACTTGACAGCACCAATTAGCTCACTTGTGTTGGTGATCATTAGGTCCAGTATGGCATCCCCTCTGGTGGGGCCATCTATTACCTGGCATAGGATATTATCCTCAATGCACTCCAGGAGTCTCCTGCATTGCCTACAGCTCACCATGCTACTTTTCCAGCAGATGTTGGGGTCGTCGAAGTCCTCCAGCAGGATGAGAGCCTGTGAGTGAGTGCAATGCCTCTTGTAGCTGGGGTAGGAAGGATTCATCAATAGTCTCCCCTAGATCAGGCAGCCTGTAGTGGACACTAACCACAAGGTTCCTTTTGTCCCTAATTCTTACCCATAATCTTTCAACCTGCTTGTGGCTATTCTTCAGACACAGCTCTTCACACTCATACTACCCATTTCTTGACGTAGAGGGCAACACCTCTGCCCTTCCTTCCTTGCCTGTCCCTTCTAGAACAGCCTACAGCCATCAATGGCCACGCTCCAGTTGTGGGCTGTGTCCCACCAAGTTGCAGTAATGGAGACCAGGTCGTAGCTTTCTAGTGGCACAGTGGTTTCCAACTCCTCCTGTTTGTTGCCCATGCTGTGTGCATTGATGTAGAGGCACTTCAGCTGGCCTGTCAGTCATGTCATCCCCTTAGAGGAACCCCTTTTAGTTCCTCTGAGGTCTTTCTGTGGTGCAACAGGCTGAGGGGCCTTGCTAGCATACCGTCCCTCTAACCTTGGCATGTCATCCCACAGCGTGTCATGGGTAAGCTTGATATTATCCCCCTCCCCATGCAATTCTGGTTTAAAGCCCTGCCAATATGCCCCACTACCTTGTGAGCAAAGACCCTCTTCCTCCTTTGAGAAAGGTTAATCCCAGCCACTGCTACTGACTTATAGGAGTTACAAGACCTACATTAGCCCCAGCCGGCAACTAAGCCCCACGCAGCCGCTCGCTCACTCCCCCCTCCCCCAGTGGGACGGGGGAGAGAATTGGGAAAAAACTCATGGGTTCAGATAAAAAGAGTTTAACAGGACAGCAAGAGAGAAGGAAACAACAATGATAACAATAATAATACCGACAAAGGAAGAAAACCAGCTCTATCCTGGCTGAACCAGGACAAGCAGACGATTAAAATTGTCAGGTATGATGTCTTGCCAATTGCTTGCCAATGTGACGCCCGTCTACAAGAAAGGCCGGAAGGAGGATCCTGGGAACTACAGGCCTGTCAGCCTGACCTCTGTACCAGGGAAGATCGTGGAGCTGTTGGTCTTGAGAGTGCTCACAGGGCATGTGCAGGACAACCAAGGGCTCACGCCCAGCCAGCATGGGTTCATGAAAGGCAGGTCCTGCTTGACCAACCTGATCTCCTTCTATGACCAGGTGACCCGCCTAGTGGATGAGGGAAAGACTGTGGACATTGTCTACCTGGACTTTAGTAAAGCCTTTGACAGCATCTCCCACAGCATTCTCCTGGAGAAACTGGCGGCTCGTGGCTTAGACGGGTTTACTCTTTGCTGGGTGAGGAACTGGCTGGATGGCCGAGCCCAGAGAGTTGTGGTGAACGGCGTTAAATCCGGCTGGCGGCCGGTCACAGGCGGTGTTCCCCAGGGCTCGGTTCTGGGGCCGGTCTTGTTCAATATCTTTATTGATGATCTGGATGAGGGAATTGAGTGCTCCCTCAGTAAGTTTGCAGATGACACCAAGTTGGGTGGGAGTGTTGATCTGCTGGAGGGTAGGAGGGCTCTGCAGAGGGATCTGGACAGGCTGGATCGATGGGCAGAGGCCAACTGTATGAGGTTTAATAAGGCCAAGTGCAGGGTCCTGCACTTTGGCCACAACAACCCCATGCACGTTACAGGCTTGGGGAGGAGTGGCTGGAGAGCAGCCCGGCAGAAAGGGACCTGGGGGTGCTGGTTGACAGCCGGCTGAATATGAGCCGGCAGTGTGCCCAGGTGGCCAAGAAGGCCAACAGCGTCCTTGCCTGTATCAGCAATAGTGTGGCCAGCAGGAGTAGGGAAGTGATTGTGCCCCTGTACTCGGCACTGGTGAGGCCGCACCTTGAATACTGTGTTCAGTTTTGGGCCCCTCACTACAAGAAGGATGTTGAGGTGCTGGAGAGTGTCCAGAGAAGGGCAATGAAGCTGGTGAGGGGTCTGGAGCACAAGTCTTATGAGGAGCGGCTGAGGGAACTGGGGTTGTTTAGTCTGGAGAAGAGGAGGCTGAGAGGAGACCTTATCGCTCTCTACAACTACCTGAAAGGGGGTTGTGGCGACGAGGGTGTTGGTCTCTTCTCCCAAGTAACTAGTGATAGGACAAGAGGAAATGGCCTCAAGTTGTGCCAGGGGAAGTTTAGATTGGATATTAGGAAAAATTTCTTCACCGAGAGGGTGGTCAGGCATTGGAACAGGCTGCCCAGGGAGGTGGTGGAGTCGCCATCTCTGGAAGTGTTCAAAAAACGTGTGGATGTGGCGCTTCAGGACATGGTTTAGGGGACATGGTGGCGCTGGATTAATGGTTGGACTTGATGATCTTAAAGGTCCTTTTCAACCTAGTCATTCTGTGATTCTGTGATTCTGTCTGCTGAACATTTTCCCAATTCATAATTTGTTATTTGATCTATATCCATTCCAATCATTCCTAGTGTTCAGTTTGACTGCAGTTACTCTGTGTGCTAAGCAAATCTGCTATATATAACAGTTCCTGTCCCAAAGAGCTTCCCAGTATGCTTTGTCAAAAGCAGAAATGTTTATTCTGCAGAAAATACCAAAATTCAATTTTTTGTGAATTAAAACTGAAATCTGAAATACAGCTTCAAATAGTTCCCAAGAACCTAATTCAGGAAACCTTTTTTTCTTTGATACTAGTCATCTAGTAAAATCCAAATATTCAATATAACTAAAGAGCTATCTTTCTATTGCAGTTGGTATTCCAGTGTCAAAACGAAATTGAAATTACTTAAAATCTATTAAGTATATATACTCTGTGCATGGATCAGAAAGAAACACAGTCACCTTATTAAAATTTCTCTTTAACAATGTTTCTACTTTAAACTATCAAAACTGATGTTGTCTAATTAAATGCTGTGGTTTTTATTCAAGTGTTTTTTTCCTGTAAATACTAGTCACGGTGTCTCTTTGCATTCTTATATAACTGATGAAAAGTAAATGAGCTAAACAGGCAGGAATGATTCATCAAAGGCAATCAGTTGGATGCAATTAGCCAATTAAAAGTGACTGTTACTGTGTTTCTCCTTTGGGATTTTTTGTTCCTCCTGATCTGTGGACACATGCACTCATGTTCTTCATTCATAGCTGAGGACCTTACTCTTTGAGTTCACATTTCCTCCCACACTAATCCCTTCCTAATGCCGACTGAAGATGGTGAGTGTACACAAATGTCAATAACTTCACTTTAAAGATAATAGAAAATGTATTTGGCTAGCTGATCAGAAGTAGAGCACTAGTGTCTTGCTCTGTCACAGTTCTTTGGTATTCAGTGGTCTGTGATATTTTGGTTTCTGCAGGGATCCCCCGCAGCCCCGGAGAGAGCCCGCGGGAGCAGAGACCCCCCCGCAGCCCGGGGAGGGCCCCAGGCCGCAGCAGGGGGATATTTCCTGCAGGAGCTGCGGCCGTGGGGAGCCCGGGCGGGAGCAGGTTGTCCCTGAAGGGCTGCAGCCCGGGGAAGGGCCCGCGCTGGAGCAGGGAGACCTGGGAGGAGGGAGGAGCGGCCGAGAGGGACTGTGAGGGGCTGACCGCAACCCCCGTGTCCCTTGGAAGGAGAGGAGTCAGGAGTGAAGCAGTGAAGTTCGGTCTGGGAATAAAGGCATGGGGAATATGTTGTTTTAATTTGCTTTTGTTTCTCACTGTATAAGCCTATTTTAATTGGCAATTAATTAAATTAATTTTCCCCAAGTCAAGTCTGTTTTGCCCATGACAGCAATTGGTAAGTGTTTGTTTTGACCCATGAGCTTTTCCACCCTATTTTCTCCTGCTGTCCTGCTGAGGAGAGGAAGTGAGAGAGCAACTGGGTGGGCATCTGGCAGTTGGCCAAGGTCAACCTGCCACATTGTGGTGTGCCACAATATTATTTATCCATATTCAGGAACATACCTATTTTCTCTCTTACTGTTAATTTGTCAAGGACTTCATTTGTAGCATGTCTTTTAGATCCCAAAGGTACTGCCTGTGAGCTGGAGCCTGCTCCTTCTCTATAGTCAATGGAGAGGAGGAGGGTCCTCCAGAACAGGTTTGGTGATTCATTGCAGACGATGTCAGATACTCTGAATTTCCTTCTAGAAGAAAAGAACAGACAGAGGATATGTGTCTCTGAATTGCATGCAGAGGGAAGTATTAATTCCTGCATTTAAGCAGTAAACAAAGTGTTTAATGCTAGATACTGTAAAAATTAGGCTATGTCTGTGTTGGTTAACCATTACAGCACCCTCTTTGGCACCAGATGCCAAGCGACGTGAAAGATCATAGAGCTATACTTTTAAACTTTCTTATATTTTAAAACAGTGAGAGCTGTATTCTTTTTACTTAATGTGAATGGCCTTTGGCCCCACTGTTCCCTAAACAATACTCACCATTTTTTGGAAGAGCCTGAGTTGACTTGCCCCAAGGCGTTGCCAAGGGCCATTCTAACAGTACAGCAATATAAGCAATCAAGCCCCAGAGCCCAGGAACATCCCCGGTACTGTTTAATTAACTAATACGTGTTTAACTTCAGAGTCAAATTTTAATCCCTACATCAAATTTGAATAAATGTGTTGAGTCAAAGAGGTTTTGCAGGAGGCCACAAGGGTGTGAATCCCACACGTGACCCACAGAACACATTGCCCTGCAGGTTCACATCTATTCTGGGGCTGCTCAGTCCATTTCTTGTAGTGGGTGAGGTCGCTCTGCTATCAACATCTTCCTGTCAGGGAAAGCAAGTGATCTCCAGAATTTTGATGTGCCATGTCATTTCCTTCACAAGCTGCTCCTAACCTGCCCCTCACATCTTCAAACTGCTATTGATATTAATGTAGTATGTACAATACTGGGCAAATCTTACCATTCTGAAACCTCTACGGTTTTCAAACATTTTCAAGTTTTACCAAGAAACTAATCAACATCCACCACATACGCTTGAAAACTTTATTCTGTCTCTCTGTAATTGAGAACTTGCTTTCATTCAGTGTGGGAAGCAGCATGAAGATGATTTACTGATTTAGGAACTGGGTGGAGTAGACCACAAAGGAATAAACTGAAAACATGTGGTGTGAATTATTTGCAAAAGAGGAGGGAAAGAGGGAAAAAATTGCCTATAGGTCTGTATAGATAGATTGGATATATAAATATATAATGGAGAGTACCAGTGAAACAAAGCACAGATGATTAGGCCAAACCAAACATTCACATTAAACATTGCACTTGGCCTCATTTCAAAACAGGCAGCAGTAACAGCAGGGAGAGACAGCTTGCCAAAATTGCATCAGACACACATTAGGGAAGGAGGAAATGAGTTTACTTGAGCCAGCTGTGACATCAAAGGGGTTGGTCTTGAAATGGATTGTGGGAAAGGGTTCCCCCTTCGGTAAAGTTTGCAAAGTTCAGCCAACCCTTTGTAAAGACACCCAACTCCAAAGACAACTTGCCTTTTTTTTCCCCCTTCCTAAGGAAAAATAGCTTTCTCAGTCAGTTAGAAGTGTGAGACTGGAGACTGCTATAAGAGGGGAATAAACCTTAAGGGAAAGGGTGGAGACAAGGTGTAAAGATTTGTCTGGAAGAAGAGGATTGAATCCTAATTTGAATATTCTTTCTTACAAAAAGTGCCTTAGTAACAAGGATTGTTCTGTGCTAAAGTAATTGCAATAATTTTTCATTAAGAACCGTCTTACTGAGATGAATTAGGAAGGAGAAACTATGAGAAACCATCCACTCATTCAATAATTTTCCTAAACTGTAGCCAGCCTAAGGGAAACTGTAGATAAAACTTTGAAAACAAAATAAGATGAGACAACTCCTGGCATCAATGAGATCAGTGGCAGAAGCCCCACTGACATCAGGGAGACAAGAACATGTATCAGTCCACCAAGTGCTCAGTTAAACCATTCTCCCACCTACCTTGCAATCCTGCTTTAAGGCCTGTTGCAAATTTTCACAGCTGTAATTACTACCCCAGGATGTTCTGCAAAGAGAAGTCCAACCTCACTGATGACAAGAGCTGCTTCAAACAATGCACTTGCCACATTGCTGCTCTTTGGGACACTTCACATTCAAAGTCACATGGAAAACATGTTCTATCCAAATACTGTTTTGCCATGGGGCTTGTTTAATCTTTAATACCACTTAAAAAGCTTAATTCCATCTCTGCTGTATCTCTGTTGACTGTGTCCTGGAGCCTGAAGTTGTAAAAGTAACTCATTTGATGGAATGTTTCCCAGTTTTTCAAAATATTTTTTCTTGTTTCTCTTGACACTAATTTACAACATGTTTATGTTGACAAAAAAAAACAAACCAAACCAACAATGCTATCCAGAAAACTTCATCGTATTCTTTTGAAGGCAAATTTGGTCAATATCTTTGACAGTATTCTCTTTACAAACAAATAGTATTTTAATTTTTTTTTTACCAAGTATTTTCCTAAGATCATTCTTAATTTGAATCTGCCTACCTGTACAGTAATTTATCCTCACAGAGAATGTGTTAATGTACTGTAACAAGTCCATGCACAATACATAATTTAGTGGATTCACCAAGGTATCTCAGAAGAGAGGTGTAATTTAGGGTTCCTCAATATTAGGGGTTTCATGTGTACTGTTAAACTAACAAGTGCCAGGGAATGTTTTCCAGCATTGAATCTCCATCACCTGAACTGTTGAACAATTTTGACCTGGACCAGCAGGTGTTTGTCCAAGTAGCTCTGGGTGCAGCTGGGTGTTAAAATTGGTGGAGAACCCTTGCCAGTGTGAAATTGTCTTCCCAGTGGCAGAAAAAATTTGTAGACATATATATAGTGTAGCGTATAGCAGTCTTAAATTCCAACTGGGATATTTTCAAGGATCTTTTCAGAGATCAGCAGGAAACTGAACTGTACCAAGATGTTTCTCAAAACTGAGATCTCAAAAATTACCAGTGCTTCAAAATATCTCCACTGGAGTCTATGCTTTCTGAAGTATTTTAATGCAACAGCCCCAGCCCCTCTTAGATTTCTCTGAGAAAAAAGAAGACATCCACATAGTATTTCAACTTTCTTAATAATCATCTTTCTTTCCTGATAATTGATGTAGAGGCTGATGGAGTCACGAGTCCTGTGGTTCATGTCTGTCGTCTTTAATTCTGTGGTGCTTTAAAGGATTGGCAGATTATGACTGACTTTTACTGGGAATAACATTAACAATACCTTTGCATTTTTATATTAAAAAAATATGTATCTTCTCCTTTCTAGTTTAGCTGCAGCGCTTGCAGTCACTCTACCATCTTACAGAAGTCACTTGTATTTTGTCATGACCTAAGACCTTAAACATCTCTAACCACATTTAATAGCACATTTTAAGGGGAAAAAAAAAAACAAACAACGTAGCAGTTCTCTACAGTAGCTGGATCACAAGGTTCATCTGCTTCCTCTTTTTACCTGAGATCCTTATAGCAGCTGGGATCTAATGTTGTTTGTTAATATTTCAGGGTAAAACAGTGTGTGAGATATAATTTGCTACCTCAGAAAGGGCCCAATTATGAAGCATAATCAACGTTTACAAAGTGATTTGAGATCTTCAGAGTGCAACAGTTATAACACTATGTACAAATATTTATTATTGCTAATATTGTAAATCTCTCCTGTCAATACTTTATCAGTTACACACAAAATTATTTCAGGTGACAACCCAAGGACAGTAGCCAGCACTGGTAGTTGAAAGTATTGAAACCATTATGATAAATACAAAGAGAGAGGATGAAATTATGTAAATCAAACATGGCATGTGAGGTGGTTGGAATAACCAATTTATTTTCACTTGAGGGATATAGCCTTGTGTAATTGGCACTGATAGTTTCTCCGCGCTTCACCACTTGAGAATTTTGTGGTCATCCCTCAGTCATAAAGATAAACCAATCTACCCCCATATGTAGTAAGTGAAGTTTAAAATAATTGCTGAACATTTTGTTTCAATTATTGTAGTTGGACTTTAGATTTTTTTGTAAGAACTTTAAAACAAAAGCTTTTGTGCTTTTTGGAATATCACAATAAACAAACAGCAAATGTACGCTGGTACTATGCTGTCCTCATGTCTCATTCTTCAACTTCTGACTCGACAGCATAATCTATGTATTTCTCAGATGTTACGAGTGAATTCCTCCATCCCTATTTCCTAACAGGTCTTCCTTTCCATGACTCCTTTCAGACAGAGCCTCTGGCAACAGCATAAGGTTGCAGAGACAGACACAATGGTTGTTTCTTTGGGCATGACCTCACCTTCTTAATATAATAAGTTGAAGAAATACTCATGAAATTCTATGCCTTTCAGGTTTTCTATAGTATTTATTTGTATAGAGACTTTTGCTCTTGGATCCACATTCTTCTTGGGAAGCAGGACACTAAATTTCCCAAATAGGCTATTAAGAAGAAAAATTGCATTCAAATGCGAACAGAGGGTGAATCTTATCTTCTAACATTAAGACAGCTAGAAAGTTTAATGATGTGCTTTCTTAAGAAACAGAGGGAGAGGCATTTTAAAAATACCCTAACACTAAAGTTTGAAGCTTGTATCTTGAGTCCTTTTCAAATTTTAAATATTACTTCTTCTATCTTTGTTTAAAATTAGGTGCAGTAAATTTGCCTTTGCCCTCAGTTGCATAATTAAGTTATTTTTTCTACTCCATTTAGCAAGCCTGGAAGCCTGGTGTATTCCTGAAGCAATTTAAGTACAATGATGTCTGTAAAATGTTATACTTCAGTGCGCTCCTCTGATCATCAGGTTTTGAATTAGAACTTCAAATACTTGCTGTGCAAGTTGTGTCCCGGTGAAACTAAAACAAGCTAAATTTCATCTTCACACATTACTGCATGTGATTCAGAGCTGGGTTGGTGAAATAACATAATGTTTCAGGTAAAAAAATACAGGCACTGAATTGAATCTCCTGTTCAAGTACATGTTAAGTCATCTTTCTCTTTTCTGCAGTCAGCAGGCTCGTGACTACTTTGTATTGTGTATAGATCTCAATGCTGTTAACACCACCATCGTCTCCTGGCCACAAAGTCAATGCCCACTTGATGAGATGGAGATCAACAGTGGGATTTACAACTACTTGCTTAAGCCTGCTATTAAGAGTAGGTGGCAAGACTCTTCTCAAATATATAAAAACAGTGCCAGACCAAAGAGTCAGCAAGCTTAAACTCTATCTCAATTGTCATTAATCTAAAAGAATTCCTTGAAATCCAAAAGACATGTTGATTTTCATTTAATAATTAGGTTTTGTAGAAGATGAAGGTGTACTGCCTGGTATTCTGTTAAAACTGTTATTTCATTTTATGACTTGACTTTGCTTACATATTGATCCTAAAATGGAGTATTATGTCATGCCTGGACATGCTAGAGATATTAACAATATCTAACTTAAGGTACATGATCCAAGCATGAGATTAAATATCAGTGTCTCAGGTCCAGGCACTAATACTGAAAAACTGAGACTTCCAGAGGGCAATGCAGGAAGCTTGCCTCTCTTTTTCGCTAGTGAAGAGCCCAACGAAACTAATAGAAAGATTCTGAGCATATGGCTTTATGAATATCCATGTTTTTTGAGTATTAGAATGATTACTCTGTTGACCAGAGATTATTTGTGTCAGATTCTTCTGTAAATTATCTTATATCTAGAAGGAAAGAGGCACTTTTCTCTTAGTTCATAATTGTTTTCTTACATCAATCCTATAAAGGGTCCAGTACTGAACTTAACTGATCATGGTAATAAGGATTTTTCCTGTTTTCTGAAAGAAGCTTTCACTGTTAATCGCAAACCTACTTAGACATAAAACTTTGCACAGGATACAAAAAATGAGTCAGAAGGGGAGAAATATTTTATCTGGAAGAAACCATTATGATCATCTGATCTGGTCCATTTTGTAGCTTGGGCCATCAAAGTTTTCAGGTTTCGTATCTGTTTGAATGGAAGCTTTATTCAGTGTACATATAGGTGTGTGTACAGGGGTGAGATGAGGAATTGTACTCTGCAACTTTCAGGTCTGCAATATAGCAGAAAAGATCAAACTGTATTCAGTCTGAATTTACCAAATATTTTTAATCCCTCTTCAGTCAGATTGGTAAAATACTTACAATGAAGATGCTGTCCTTTTATTGTCTATTAGCTGAGCAGTTAGAACATTTTCCCTGAATGCAGGAGAACCTGCTTCGTTTCCTTCTACACTCTGAAGTGATTTCAGCTTGATAGAGAGAAGAGGTAGATACGGACTTTAATTTCCATTTTCTGATGTCAAACACTAGTTTCTTGTGGGGTTAGAAGGAGGATGCTGGCTCAGCAACTAATGCTCAGTATTGTTATTGATGTCCCTCCCACTTTGTGTGAATAATTAACCCTTGATTAGGGCTGCACATGGAGTCCAGGTGTTCTGTTTCCCAGATGAAGATCTTGACAACCAAGTCTGAGCTACTGGTTGACTCTCAGTGTATATGACTTATCCTCGGGTGCAAGGACATTCTCGTTTGCCTATCCTGAGGAACTCAATCTATTCATCCTCAGACAGGTCCCTATGTTTCCTTTTAAGGCAGTAAGCAAAGCAATCCCAAACTGGAAGAGTCATTGAGACTTTCCCAGAATATCCTAAAAATCTTTATACAAAATGGTGCCCCTGACCATGGTTCAGACCTTATCTTAACTTGGATGTTCATCTACCCAAGTGAGCAGCAAAACAACTGGTTAATGTCTTGTTCTGAAGCAGGGTTTCCACTGTCTCTATAATGAAAACTGTTTTCATGTGTATCAGCAATTAAGCAGATGTTTCCAATAAAAGGCTAATAATCTAAGTAGTGGTCATTATAATAAGTTTTACTGTTTGCCCCTCAAAAATAAATGTTCAAAGTTACAATTCAGTGTTCTGAGCCTAGTCAGATTCCAGATAAGTTGTCAGGCACAGAAAATAGACTTTTACAATGTAAAAGGTATTTTTCTGCTCTTCTAGAAATGAAACCCAAGAGCTGTAATTTCCCTGGAGTGTTTTTCTTCGGTCCTGATTAACGCAGTCCACAGGAAAAGAAATCCGGCAAATTAGTGAGTTAATAGTGCTGAGGAAGTAAAAGTAATTTATTTGTATGCTATTTTAAAATATTTTCATTAAATTTTAACTCTGTAAGTACACAAATGAAGCTACATCCATGGGACATTTTGCTATGTGTTCACTAGAGCCCAGTCACAGAGGGAACTCTGTTGCAGTATCTGTGCAGGAGAGAAATTTGCAGTGCTGTAGTAGTAGTCCTTGTACTGTTTATTTGTGGAAAAGCCTGCTAGCATTTCCTGATTAAACTGACTTCTTAAAAGATACTTAAGTCTAGACAATGATCTCATTGTCACTGTGCTTACTTACACTGTGATTTTTAAAATTATTTAAAAGTCTCTTGCCCAGGGCTAGTATTAATATTTATTTCATCTCATACATAACAAAAATAACTTCGTAAAGTAATGCTATACATGTGTTGATTAAGATTTGGTTTCTGGAGTTACGTCTTTGTTTCTGAATAAAAGGTAGTTCAGCCAAAGAACATGCACAAGATCTACCCACAAGTATCTTCTCTTTTTGTTCATACAATAAATAAAACATCTCTCTTTCTTTAAAGGAAGTTGAGAAGTGGGGAATATTTTTTCCTTCTTTTCTAGCTTCTCAAGGGCAAAATAATAGAAAAATGTATTCAGATCAGATGTGAAAATCTTATTAGGAACATCTGTGCTAATCAATGTTTATAAAAAATGTAAATAAATTATACAGGAAGGGAGTATTAGAAAAGACAGTTCTTCATTTTCTCACTCTTCAAGCTATTACATAAATAAGACCTGATCCTCCAAATATGGAGTCATGTGAGTGAACTCTTTGAAGCTTATGCATTCACTGAATTAACATGAATAAATTGCTACTCACATGACTCAGAACTTGGATGACTGAAGCTCCAATATAAATAATATTCTCTCTTGCACATCAGATTGAATAAATCAGCAAAAGGGTTCTTTTTCAAATTTTTGAAGAATAAGAAATCAATTTTAAAATTGTTGAATCCCTTCACTATTCCTAGCCTTGACTTCAACTCCAGCCATAAGGCTGCTCCTACTTCAGAGACTACTAGCAGCTCACAGAGGTCATCTAGCTCGTTGGAATCAGAGAACAGAGCCTTTTGACTCTTTCCACCTGACCCCAACCATCCCATGTATTAAATGACATCCAAAAGCCAGCACACTGAAATTGGGTCCACCCTAACAGGAAATCCTTTTGTGCCAAGGTTTTTATCTAGCCCTTACCTGGGTGGACGTTTTGCAAGTGTAACTAATCTATCCTAGCTGAAATTTAGCTGTGTTAAAGGCAACTGTATAGTTACAGTCTTCAGAAGAACTGGGAAATCTCTTCCTAAAGGAATGTTTTGGCTCTCTCCACCAACCGTGGGATCATTCTTCTGCTCTAACTTTCACTAGCCAAGAACAATTTGATGCCAAAATATGTAGCATGGGAAAAAAGCAGAGAAAACTTTATCATATATCCTGTAAGATCTTGCAAAATAACATGACGTAACCTGACCATTCAGAAAGCTTGGCTTTGGTGGGCTTACAAAACACTTACAGAAATGTAGCTACTGTAATTCCACAATGCTTATGATTAGAGTAGCATGGTGGTCAGACTTGGGACAGTACTTCTATCAATTGCCTTGTACCTAGGTTACTTCTGGGATGGGTGGCCACAGGGCATTGATAAACATCGGTATGGACCGGCTAGTGATGAAAGGCACCAAAACGGTGTTTTCAGCATTTTCCTGGGAACAAAAGTTCACTAAAGAAAGATTGATCTGTCAGAGGAAAAATATTAATTCTCTGTAAATGTGAAAGGTCAACCACTAACACCCTTAAAATGCATCCCAAGGTAGATTCCCCAAACACTTTGGAGCATTTAATGTCTCTTGCAATTTTTTTAGACATAAGCCAAGACCTGTGTTAAAATTAGGTGGAATTCCTACAGCACAAGATTTTTTTTTCCATTTGCTCTCCTTCAGATTATACTACTTGACCTCTGTTGATATTTATTTTAAGGATATTCACCCATATGATTCTAGATTAATGTTTCAAGTTACACACTCAAGAAAGGAGATGTCATAGTGAAACAGACCAATGACTGTAGGTCTCTTTCCCTCCAGCAGTAGCCTACACCTGGTGCTTCAGGGACATTTGAAAAGCTACCACTATACACAATGCTGGTAATGTAATACCCTGTTAATCATTTATTTTACCATCATTTAAAACAATGTAGCATAATCCCTATATCATTCAAATTTATTCTACTATTCAGCAGTTGCACAGTTATAGAAAGTCAAGAAAAGTACATTGTAATTTTAATTCAAGTGCTGTCCTTTAACATTACTCTTGACCATTTCTTAGGTTTGTTCCCAGGGTACATGTTCAGGTTACTGAAATCAGCTGGTCTCATCTGTCCTTCAACAGCCATTTTCACGGAAGAGTGTTGGGCATAACCTTCTGGAGGTGCCAGTGCTGATTTTTAGTACCATTCAGAGATGTACAAACCATGTGTGTCTCAATACATGCATACATTTAGCATTTAATTAAAGGCTCTGAGTTAATTACTGAGGTTTATTCTGACCGAAACTATTCTTTTCTGTAAAACCAAAGAAGATGAGGAAAGTTTTATTGATCTTATCCAAGGATAAGAATCTATTATCCTGAAATGAATAATCCTGTAGTAGCACCTTCTCTGATCAGACTGACTCTCATGGTGACAGTTTTGTGCAGAAGTCCACCTTTACATCACACCCTGGAGCACCAGGTATTTGGGTGGGTTTGGAGATAAAGATATTGGAGGTCTTCCATATGCTAGGGCAGATTGTTGCCAGCTACGCTACGATTTCACTGGATGCTTAAGCAGGTCTTGGGTTTGACTTTCCATCCAGCATTTAATATTTCCCTTCTCCAAATCAGGCTGTTAAATATTCCCAACGTAGACATCCAAGGTTAATTGTGACTATTAAAAATATGGCCACCAACCTCATATCCTGTGCTTTCTACTACAGATATTACTGGTGTCCTTTTCTGAAAGAGAAAACATGAATTTGAACCTCCTTGCCTCTTGGTTTTTGACTGCCTATTACGACCAGCTCTTACTTTTGAGCACAACTACACAACCACTACCAAGAGGTTTTGTCTGTTTTCTTATTCATCATTAACTTCAGTTTCCACCTGCACTTGCGGAGTGCAGAAGCAAACAACTGAATGGTGCTTAACTCAGAAGAGCACTTAGCCTTGAGGTTGATGGCACTTTGCAATCACAGTTCATTCACGTTTTAGATACTTATTCTATGCACATCCTTTGCAGTGAAGCATTTAGCCCGTGTTGTGTTCATAAACAAGGTATGGTCACTAGAATCCTCATAGTCACAACTCTAAAATCAATTTTATTTACTGGCAAGTAACGATCAGCTCTTATTTATGAAGCTGGATTAAGGATTGTTGAGCCTTCTCAGAATATAAAAGAAACTATAATCAGTTACAGTCCTGCTCTGGATCTTCCAGCCAAGAAAGTTTCAAGCCATGTGATTTGCCTGCACTATTTGTCAAACATGTTTCCATGCCTCCTAGAAACAAATAATCTTGACGCAGTGGAAACATAAGGGATATTCCATATGCAAAAAGGAGAAAACCTGTCTTAGCCAGCTTCATCCGAGCTGTAAACCTTTTCAACAGGTTGGCTCTGTGGCATGCAGAAAACACAGGGGTTGCACTGTACATAGGGCCAAAACTCACTGCTCCTAATCCCACTGCTGCCAGTGCGGAGGGACTCAGTCTCACTCACTTCATGGCCTGAGGCCAGGACCTTGCACCCTGGGGAGCTGTGAGGTGTTTTGGCCCCATGTTTCTACTCCTTTCTTTAAAAAAATAATTTTTAAAAAAGTGGTTTGTGCTTAGCAGCTTTAAACCCTCCAATAACCTAATAAAAAAGAAGTCTTTTTTAACAAGTCTAGCACTTTGTCAAGTGAGCTAGCAAGAGGAAGAAAAAGCTCTTCATCCCATATGGAAGCACGTTTGGCTTCCCCGGAGAGCACTTGAGGGAGCAGCTGGCTGCAGGGCCTTTCCTCGGACACCTATGGGAACAAACAGGCCAAGGGCCACCCTCAGGTCCTGGGTCTGAAGGAAAAAATCATCATCAGCTGCACAACCAAGTCTCCCTAGATCCCTTGGCCAACGTCTGACATAAATCAAGTGCGTTACGGTGGCAGGGAGCCCAAGACTTCTGGGAAGTATGTTCAAACAGCTGTTGTGCCAGGGAACTCAGCAACACTTCAGAAATGGATGGCGAGCAGGCTATAATTAGCATGTCGAACTACGCGTGGTTGTTTGCTCAGAACTCCTTTGGAAACCTCGGACAATAAAAAGACACTCGCAGTGTACTTTGTTCAGGGGCAGAGCACTCCCACAGATCTCCTTCAAGTGCGAGCTAATGATTACTTTCTCATCTGGCCCTTTGTTTTAGTTGCCTTGCCCCACTTTGCCCTTTTCACCGTGCCCCCTCCTTTCGCTATTTACACAGATTTTCGATAATTCTCCTACAAGACAGAGATACTCAGAAGCAAACTTCCTACTCTCCCTAGTGCACTGTCTGTCCAAACAGAGTCTGCTTCCCTGCAGCAGGACATCAAAGTCTTCTGACATGTTTCCTGTATGTGCTTTGGGTTATTGTTTTATCTCTTACAGTCCCTTCCCCCCTCCCCCCCCGCCGGTTGTCTGTAGTTTCCATTAACCAAATCTCAGAGGAAAGACTTAATGAGCAAAAATCACCATCATGAGCCTTTAGTCAGTTGAATCCTTTTCTCTCAGTAATACCCTTTTTCCAACCGATGAAAAACGTGTAAAGGAAAGGGCTCTCATTTGGTATGGTACCTCATAGTGAGGTAATTTCGGACATAGCTGTAGTAATCCATTGGAACATTTCTTCCGCTGTCTTTGAACTGATTTTTATAAAAACAGCGGGCACAGCTCCGCTCCACAGGTTTTCTGTTGGGATCACTGCACGGCTCGACCTTAAGGAGAAGGAGCTGTGGCATTGGGAAGCTGGTAAACAGCTGGATATCTGCACAGCTCGGCCTTGAGGAGAAGGAGCTGTGGTAAACAACTAAGAGGAAGCACAGGAGCACGTGGACACCTGCAGGCAGTGGATCCTGACTGTGTGAGAGGCGCCTGGACAGCGCGTGATGTTTTGTATATAGCCAATGGCAATAATGTGTGTAACAAGCTGTAACCAATCATGAGTGTGTGCGCGGTGACTAAACAAAAATTATGATATATATTGGAGTCAGACAAGACAATAAACGGCTTCAGAATATAACTGTCATAGAGTTGTGAAGTCCATCCTTCTCCCACAAGGAGAGCAAGGAAAGCATCCTAGCAAACAGACCTGGCAAAGCTGACATGATCTGCATGGTGTGTGAAATTTGGGATGCCACCTCTCAGTCTCAGCCCCCTCAGCCATGCCGTGTCCTTGCAGGGACCATGGGAAAAGCAAGCCTGGCTCTCCTGGACTCTGCTCTCCTTTCTGGACAGGTCCCAGCCATTGACCCTACTGCAGCCTTCACTGAGCAGCTTTGCACCAGCTCTGGAGAAAAGTTAGCACCGGAGAGCCAGGGTGTGGATTTACAAAGCACTAGCTGCACTTTGGTGTGGGTGTTCCCAGCACACGGTACAACGCCTTTGCACAACACGTAGTGAAATATTCACAACACGCCGTTATCTTCCCCAGAGGGAAGGGTTCCTTAGGGGGATATTCGAAGTACCAAAGGAAGGGTCTTGCTTTGAATCGTTGGCTGTGAGAGCCTGACTCTTTCCTTTGAATAGAGTGGAAAGATGCAGTAAAAATTTTTAGGGGAAGTACACACAGAATAATATCACCCTCTTGTAATATCTTCTATTAATTTCATCAGGGTTACTTGTAGTAAGTTCCTGACCAGATTCTAACCATAATATTTTACACAGTCTTGATGGTTCAGTAAGATTTAGGTAGTCATTATAAATATCTTTAAGCTAGCAATAGCCAGCGTGTCTGGTTGTGTGTACTAGCGAGCAATTTCAGTGTGTGACCTTTACCTGCTGCTCCCAAGGATATGGTGAGTTTGTATCCATTTCAAAGATCAGGTAATTATTAGATGGTTCTCTAGGAGTAATTGTACAATAAAGCCTTTGGGTTTACAGTCTAAGGGCATGACTGAGGAGATTAGAAAGTAGTAATTCACACTCTTGATACCTGAGATTGATCTTGAAATGAGCAGCTGTTTCCCTCCCACAATTAGACATTTGCATATATATCATACTGTTAGTTGCCCTCAACAGTGTTATCTTCACATGTGCTCTAAAGAAATAGTCATCCATGTTGCAGCTAGAAATATAGTGAAAAAATAAACACACACAAACAAGGCATTTATCAAGCCCATCTTTCATAACATCAAATCAAAAACCTCAATGCACAATTCATAAAATCAGTGTTAGAAAAGAGTGGTGAAATTTGCTAATCCATCACTTTGACTATGTGAAATTGTTTCTGACATTCTGTGCTTGGTAGTGCTCTGATACTCTAGATTTACAGAATGAAATGATCGACTATCTGTGCCAAACTCAGATCATTCTGTGAATGTGTTTGTATATATGTGTCAAAAGCATGATGATTTCTAGTGTTTATCCCACTTATTTTCACAGTGAAGACAATTTCTTCGTATGACAAGAACATGATAAGCAACAATCTTGAATAAGCAAAAAGGTTTGGATGTTCAGGTTTCTTATTTTATGCTTCAATGAAAATATTTTGCATGCTTCTTGACTTGTGTTCTGGAGTCAAGGAGTTAGAACGTGACTTTACTGCATCTGTTTGCCAGGAAAAACAGCAGCTGTTTGCATTGAAGGCCTGTACTACCGACTGCTAAGAGAGATTCATCACTGGCATCTACGAACTTAGAGTAAGAAAATGACTCCCATTGATTTTGAGAATTTAAGTTGCCATGAAATGGCTAAAGATTCTTTTTGAACACTCCTGCAAGAAGTAAGTCCCAAGTCATCCTTGTTCAAGTTATTACCATGTTAAAAGCATTTATTACATATTAATATTAATAAATTCTTTTCCACTTCTGAGCCTTTCAATTTCTTTTTATGTACAAGATTTGTACTTGTCTATCATAGCGGCAAGAGTATTGAGGGCAAAGAGTAGAATTTAATGTTTCTGTGACTATAGAAATGATTCATAGTTCTACTATAATGAAAAGCATCTTTCAAATGTTGTTCCACTATTAAATACTGTTCCAGCCTCAGACTGGCTTCACAATTGTGTATGATTTACTAATTATATATGATGAATCTCCTTATATTTGGTTCTAAAAGACCTGGTTTTAGCACTCTTGGACACCAGACAAGAGAGAACTCAGTGCTGACACTGGAGATGGCAATTCTTGCATCACTTCTATACCATGCCAAACACCTGAGACTGACCAAACTAGCAAACTGAGATACCCCAGTCTACTAACTGTGGTTTTAATGGCAATCCTTGAGGAACAAAAGCCCAGTGACAGAAAACAACACACTGGTATCAGTGTATTTCCAAGGGCTGGTCAGAAATAAGTAATCTGAAATGTTATTTTATTCATGTTGTCATAAAGATTAAGAACAAATCAAAAGAGCTAAGGCAGCAGATTCCATTAATGCTAACTAGTTAGAAGAAATGAAAAGAGACCACAGCGACTGCTAAATTGTGAATTACTTTTGTGTGTAACTGCAAAAGAGGACCCAGGTCTTGTCCACTCCGAAAGATTTTTTCTCTTTAAAAAAAATTAACAAAAGCTGATTCTCATCTATGTCAGGGAAGGGCTACGAGGTGTTTTCATAACTGAGAGCACGAGTAAGAGAGTGATAGCATATATTTCCAGTTGTCATCCCAGATTTCTGCTTTCCTTTTGAACAGTTTTCCATTTTAGTCTCCAATTACTTTAGCTTTTTTTGCTTGGATGAAAAATACTGATCAGCTCGTCCAACATTCAAATGCATAAGGGTGAACTAAATGTATAAAAATATATTTGATGTATTGACATATTTAACAATCCCAGTGCTAAACCTGAGTGGGCTTTGTGATCTGGAGTTGGAAGCCCAAGTGCTGCAGGTCTCTGATGATGACTTGTCATTGTAAAAGCATCTTCTGTAAGAGGATCTTCTGCTCATTGACTAAAAGCTTGGAGAGCAAAGGCATGAGAGATGGAGACATCCCAGAGCTTGCTTCCGTGCTGAACTCACTGATGGGAGGACAAACAAGGAGGCCAAGGAGGAGTAGAAAATACTTGCCAGCCTCCATTTAACTGAGAAGGGGGGTTACCTACTAAGATTAACAACTATTCAGGATCCAGCCACCAGTTCTACTGCCCTGCAATGAAACACCTCAGGCATAGCCTCAGTTAACGTTTCTGCACCCAAGCAGATGACCAGTGTTTCTAGTCTCCATGGAAATTTCCATTTTGCTTTACTCAAAATTAGCGTGTGAAAGGAAGGAGAAGAGGAAATCCCTGTGGAAGATGATCACATACATTACCTTTTTGGTGTTTTCAACCTGCTCAATAGCCATTTGTTTGCTTTGAAATGGAGCCATTGCACTGTGAAAGGTTGGATCCTGATACAAAACCGTGATGATGGGAGCAAAATTACTACCTCCATGGGTTCTGGCCCGTAGTTAGTGGTATATTAATGAGAAGTAAAAATGCCTTTTGGGATCCAAACCACAGAGGTACAGTTGTCTCTCCTAACCTCCAGGAAGACAGGGTGGCCATCAATGTCTTAGGCTTAGTTAAACAGTGTTACACCATCAGTGTATGAGGTATACCACCCCTAGAACCACACGATTTCGGTATTGCTGCACGGGGCAGATCCTGGCACTTAGCATGACCAAGGACAAGTTCAGAGGCATGCTCTGAAGTTAACAAATACATCCCCTGATTGCAAATCTTTATTACTTTTTAAGTGAGCCAATATACTGTAATGCAAAATGGCATTATCACTAATGAAATAAGATAATTACACTAATGGCATGACCGGTGATGGTAAGTTCACGTTGTACAAGTTGTAATGAGGCTTCTGGATCAATAAGCAGCTCTTTGGCTGGTCACATCAGGCACACAGGGTATAACGTTTGTGAGAAAAGCTCTGAGGAAATGCAGACGGTTAACTCCAAAGATGCTGGAACAATTCTTCTTTAAAAAGTCCAGATTTTCTTCCAGTTGCACTTATCAGTCTTATTACATGTTTCATTAAACAAAGTGATACAATTCTACATAAGAAATCCCAGCCAGATAAATGGTGCAGTTTTCTTAAATTTCTTGAAAATTATGAATGGAACTGGCATTGTTATTATTCTTTCAAAGAATTAAATTCTATTCTTTTATCTAGGATGGAAAATTCAGTGATTTTTTTGGTAAAGTCTTCTTTACGGGAACTTTCCCAAATGGTGAAATATTTTTCAATGTTTTACTATTTTCTTTCAAAAAAAAAAATCCTGTGCAAAACTAACTGAAAAAAAATCATATTTCTCTGACACATCAACTCAAGTAAACAAAGCATTTCTCTATGCCTCTCTCAGCTGACACTGCTGTTGGGCAGGAACACAGGGACAAAGATAGTGAAATCTTTTGTCTACCTATTTCCCATAATGGTAATATTTTATTTTTTTTCTTCCAGTGAACAAATTGTGGACAGTCCATAAAACCATGCTCTTCTTCTTCAGGAGCCAGACAAGAAACAAATAAATATCAAAAGTGACTGGTTAGAAAGCAGCTTTGCAGCTGTTCCTGCTCCTACATCAGAATATCACAGTGTACATGCTACGTCCAACTCTACATCGCATCCTGGCAGCAGCACAAAGGGGACATAAAGCCAACAGACTGGTCCTCCTGGGGTTTCCCCTGGCTGTTCTTGGGGAGGGGGTGAATCCCTAAGGAGTCAGAATTAGAGGGAGAAAATGGATATGGCAGAAGGCAAAACGATCTAAGCACAAGAACTGTCTCTGCAGATCAAGATGACCCAACAACAACCAGCCAAAGTCATCTCCAAGCTGTTATAACTGCTAATCTTGGATGGTCCTGGGATATTGTTATTGATGGAAGCAACATGAACTCCCCTGGCAAGTTACTCATGGGACTAACCTGATGGCATTCACAGGACTTACGAAGACTCCATTTCTATCACCAAACAAAACCAACAAAAATAATTAAAGGGCAGAAACTGAAATATTCCAGGAAGAATATTTTTGCTGAAGTTCTTCACAATATACTTCCCATGATGCAGAAAAATTTACAGCCTTCTGCCTGAGGAAGGTGTTAATAACAGCATGCTCCAGACGTTGTGCTGGGGCTTCGTGGAATGCCTGAGAGGCAGGAGCAAAATATAATGGACAACTTTATTTAATAATAAACGACACTAAAACGTGTTCAAGTAATGTTTTGGTTGATTTTCAAGCCTTTATTAGCCATTATTGAACTGGGTTAGAAGATGATGGCTTAATTGCTGTCCCGCTGGGCCCATCTTAGAAATGAGATGTGTATCATCTCATAAGCCTATCCCTCAGAGTTATGTTTTAAATAAGTTCCATGTCAGCTAGGAGATTTAGATGTATAACTGATGCTGGGTAAGAGCTTACAAAATGAAACTGGTAAAAAATGGGAATGTCCAGTTTTCTGAAGAAATTCTTTCATGATGAGACATGTTTTCATCCAGTGTCAAAGTAATTTAGTGACAGACAATCAGAATGTTTTAATTTAATATTTTAAATCTACAGTTTTATTAATTTTCAATGTTATTAATATTAATTTATTATAACATCACTACAGGAAATTTCTATTTAATGATGATTGTTCAAACTGGAAAGAAAATTTGTTCCCATGTCCCTTTTGTTTATGTTCTGTGTGTGGAGTTTCCTACAATTTAATAAAAAGGAGGTAGTTTGATCTAGAAGGACAAATATTAAAACATAAGTAGCTATTCCCTAGCGATTCTCAAATAAAATTAAAATAATATAATCTGTCATTACAATAAGAGGCTGTAATTAAGTAACATAAAATAGAATGAAAAAGGTTCCAAGCTGAAACTAAAAATGTCAAAAAAAACCCTTAAGACTTTTCCCAAAGGTAAACAAACCCTGGAATTTTTTTGGTTTGGAGTTCAATTTACAAGTTTTCCCAGATGGCATTTCACTGAGGTTGACATGATTTGAAAAGAGTGTCCATTTCAATAAAAACTATTCTTCAATGCAAAAGAAGACTTCAGCCCCACTACTATTAGGAGGCACAAAGAACCATGGCAATGCCTGTAGCATGAGATGTACAGCGTAGCTCAGACTCCTGAACACTGTCCTGCCCTTCTTTGGAGCGGGGGAATCAGGCAGAGTTAAAGCCAGGCAAGGTGTAATGCAGGCAACACATGTTTGAGTCAGCGAGATCCTCCACTTGGACAGACTATTACCAGAAGTTTTGGACTTTTCTCCCTGAGGTCTGCACAACGAGGCTGACTGACGCTGGAGATGAAAGCGTTGTACGCAAAGATGTCTCTGAAGATAAGTCAGTGAAACGCTGAAGTGTTACGTGGGAGGCTGGAGGAGATGAGTGATTAGTCCTTTGCGATTGATTAATATCAGCCAGAGGATCAAAACAATGGTGTTCGCTTACACCGAAGAGAGGAACCAGAATCAAATGCTTAACTTCCTAGCTAAGCATTTTGCTAAGCTAATAGCAAGTTATATATCGAATTGTAACCAGTGCGATATTTCTCCTAGGAACTTCTCGTCTGAAGTCTGTGGCTTAAAGACTTTCCAAATCAGAGACTGTACTTTGTGTGTTCCATAGCTTTTGGGTGACTTTTCTTCTATGAAATTCTAATTGAATTTTTAACCAATTTGTGAGTTTGTTGTCCAGAATCCAGTTTGTCATCCAGGTTTATTATCCAGGATTTTCATCCGGAATATCATTACAAAAGCGTTCAACAACTGACTTACTTATATTCCCTGTATAAAATAATAAAAAGGATTTTGTTTTAAATGGACAACCCCAAAATTTAATTTTTTAGATTCCAAGTCTCTTTAACTGCCATTATTAAAAGCTACTGCATAGACACCCTGATGCCAATAGCAATTCCATTACATAAAATTAAAATATATGAATTTAAGCTGGTTGGTTTTTTTCCTCAAACTGGAGTTTAAAGAGCTTTAAACACACCTACTATTTCAATTATAACCTGTTTCCACAGTGGAAGCTTAATTTGTGAAATATGAATGTGAAGCTCTGTAATTCTAGGTAAAGTAATTTCTGAATTGAGAAAAAATCTGCTCAGGTCTCAAGTGGAGGAAGCAGAGTAAACCTTGATTGAAGGGCACTAAGCTAATCACATTTTACAGTTACTGAGGACAGTTAAAACATCATTTATAAAGTAATGATTGTTTAAATTATCTTATTGAATCCATTTGCCAATCCCTAATTATTTTTTTATTGCTGATCAGAGGAAATAGCTTTGCTGTTGGCATCAGCCTATCTATGCAATAGATTTCAGCAAGAAGCAGTTAAAAATCTATACTAATCTATCAGCCTTCCTTTGCTTTGGTTTTTTTTTCCTTTAAAAAAGACTTTTCAGGTTCAGCCTCTACAGTTGTTCAAATCCTGTTGTAAAATAATTTTAAGGTGCTATTTTTTGTTGAATATTGTCAAACAGATTAATGTTTATGGCAACTCAGATCATGAAACTGAGAAAATATCTTTTTGTGAAATACGCACAGATTAACCCAATCTGACTGGTTACTGTTCTACTAAATCAGCTGTTTCTATTCCCATGGTAACAAAAGGAGTTACCCCTGGGCAGCACTTCTCACTGCAGATAAGCTGAAAATAGACTCATGCAATGTAGCTGGTTTAACCTCCTCGTATTTTAAATTTTCTGTATTTTCCAGCATTCACTGCCAAGGTTATTCTTTTCCAACCAATTCAACCGCCTTGCCTGTGATGGCAGGCCCCTTTGAAGAGAGGATGGTGGGAAAAGAGTCTTTAGTTCTTCTAGTTTTACCCCAAGATTTTTCTACAAACTTTTTTACCATCACCGGCAGATAAATTCTACCCCTCCCATGAGTTTTGCTGCTGTGCTCCATGCTGTGTTTTTTTTCCTTCTCCATGAACTCCAAGGAACTTTCCTTCCCACCACTGGCCTGGACATTTGTCCCCCCAAAGGAAAGAGAGTATCCATGGAGGCCTTGCTCTCAAATCCTCTCCCAGCTGTGCAGAAACTTCTTTATTTTCGCCGACAAAGGCTGCAGCTTATAATTAAATTATGGTTACTTGGTAGTTAGTGTAGAAGCCAGAAAGTACCACTCTAACAATGCAGATTCCCACTTCCTAGACTTAAATACCTTTGAACACCTGCATTATGGTTGGTATCCTCTGTCTACTAGCAAGATATATGAAAGATATATATGTGTGTGAACAGTACAGCTACGTGATAGCCAAGAATGAGCTCTGTTGAACTAGGCAATGTAGATTTTGAAAAATCTTGTGTCTCAGAGGAGCTTGAATGCCAGGAATTGGTTTTCAGATCCAATTAGCTCAGTGAGAGACACAATTTTAATGAATATTTACAAATGACAGCAGAAGCAGAAGCATGAGCTGAAAAATACCTGATTAGCTACATATGTATTAAAGTCTATGTTCTCCATAGACTGCAGTCATGTATTTTCACATAGTGAAGGTTATCTAATTTTGCCTAAATGGGGAAAACAATGCTAGAAGTAATCTGTATATTAATGACGTATGTAGGTCTCTTCCATCATTTGATTTCACACCCCCCTCTGAAAAGCAAGCGTCATCAGCTGACCCACGGCAAAAAAAAAAAAAAACAAACATTTGTAAATAGGTGAGAAATGTGACTCAGCTCCAGGAAACAAGGGAGAAAAATTCAGAAGGAAACAAAGACCAAATAAAAGATGTCAAAGTTATCTTGAGTGATAGAGCTGAAAAATGACAAAGAATGGCAGCCCTCAAGAAGAAACTGCAGACTAAAACCTGTCAGCATGATGGAGACATCGGACGCTGGGGTTTTCAAAGCCACCTAAGAGAGTTAAATGTATGGCAACATGAGATTATTCTGACTTTTGCCAGGGGTTACGGAGCTGCACTTTGAAAAGCAGCAGGGACTCATGAGAGTATATTACTTTACCATTCAGTCTCAACAGGCAGTTTGCAAGACCTTGCAAACTTTCCCGTGAGTGATCGTCACGTTTTAGTGAATGGTACTTAGTGGAGTAGCTGGAGGCTAATTTTTAAATCCTTCTGTGTCATGGTGAATTGAACTGCTTGTAGCTGGCAATAAGATGATATACAGAGCATAGTCAGGACTGGCACATGTGGAATTAGTGAGACTTAAAGTGACGTTATGTGTATTGCATCATTCTAGTTTTCTTCAGTATTAATGGTGTCAGTAGTTCATTTTTACTTTGCTTTGATCTGTTTGGACTTAGGGTGACCTTGTGTGGTAACATTAACTGAGCACAGTATAGGATATTTTTTTACAAGCTGGGAAGCCACACACACGATACATTTTATCTTATAATAATGGCAAAGAACAAAGAAATAGTCACTTTCCTCCTAAAGATGAACAAGAAAGAAAGAAAGGAAATGGTGCATAGCCTTCAGGTCTGCTCTTCTTCCTTTTCACTATATGTGAAACCTTTTTGTATGTTTTAGATATGCAGGAATAATAAGTGGCTCCTATGAGAGGTAATATTTCTGGAAATCTATAGAAACAATCAGTAGCTGCTGGATAATTTATGTGCCTTTGCTTCAAAATGGCCCAAGTGTTTTTTTTTCTAATGTCTAACAAGCACCGTTAGAATTAGAAGCTTTTGAAGCAGGCAACCTGGTCTTTTGGTGGTATTTGCAGGGTTCCACCTCATGTGTTAGTCTGCTCCCCAAACTTGTCATCCCAGACTTATTTTTATTGCTGTTTTTATGTCTCCACCATGTAACATTATTTTGATCTATTTTACAGGCCATAAAAACTGTAAAAAGGCTTTGCATGTGCAAATTCCTTTGAAATCATGGAAGCTGAGCTCCCAGGACTGCGCATGCTGTGCCGTACCCTCAGTCCTGAGCGTGTTCAGCATCCCTCTGTAGTCCTGGATGGCTGCATTGCTTCAGCTCCCTGTGGAGATGCATTTTTAATTCTTTGATGCCAGAAAAATTATACAACTCTTCCCTGTTCTCCCAAAGTAATGGTGCAGAACAGAGAGTGCAACAGATTTTGTGTTAACACCAAAATTAAATTAATCACAGGTTTTTATTTAAAAGACAATTCACACCCCATCCATAAAGCTAGTCTTGCATCACAAAGACTGTGTGAGATTTTTTAAAATAAAGTAACAAAATGAAGTAAAATAACACTCTGTCCAATCTGTTGATCTCATCTTTGTGCATAAAAAGGAAGGACAGGTTTTTTAATACTTTGATCTAATAGCTTTAATGTGAAAAAATGGAGAGGAAAGACCTAATTTGTTGGTTTAGAAAAGTAACGCCACTCATTAATCAGAGCGCTGATGAGAGAAAACATAAAGTGACTTGTGTTGGCTTTTATCACACAGGCCTGATGATAAAATATACACTTCTACTGGAAGCCCTGCCATCCCAGTTTCATTGAATACACAGTAATTTAATCATGACTAGGAATAATTTATTTGTAACAAGGAAGGCTTCTGTTTCTCTATAATGAGTTGATTATATCTTGTCAGTGGAACCTTAAACCCATCAAATGTCAAATGAATTATATCAAACATATTATTTTCATAGCAGCTGGATATGAGTAACTGATGAAACAGAGCTCTGTATTTTCATTTTTTACTGTGAATGATAAAATGTAACTCATAAAATGGAGCCTCTGACACAAATTCATGCAGGTCCCTAATTTCTTACTTTTAAAAGGTCTGTTTCATAAATATGATGTACTCATTTACTTTAAATATTAAGTCATAATTTGCTGAGGGAATTGTACACCAGAACATTCTTCTATAAAAAATTTGTACCTTGTTTTTTTTTGCCATGCAAATTAAAGTAACCCCTGTTCACGACACATGGCCTGACAATGCACTTATCCAAAAATTAGATCTGAGATAGCATTTGATCCCATCTATCTCTAAAAGCACTTCCAGGAAAACGAAGTGTGGCAGAGGGTCTGCTGCAGGGCCAGAGGGTGGGAGGCAGCCACAGGAATATCCAGGTATTTGCCCCAAAGAAAACGGATGTGTTAGTGGCCCACAGGGATTAGCTTTACCTTGCAGCCAGACCAGGGCTTAGGGTGCCTGCCTTCATTGCTATATGGTCTTTGCCTATAGCTAGACCTCTTTGACCTGTCTTGCTGTTCCATCTCACCAAAGCCACCAGCACGGGGGAGAGGGAAAGGAAGACGAGTTTCCTGTGAGCGTTAACAGATTGAATACAATCTGCAGCAGTTGCTGGTAGATTAATAAAACAGATCTTGACCAGTTTCAGTAGCATGCAGTCCTTGCTTACTGTTTTACGAAGCACCCTACTTCGCTAAAAATTTTGGTGTATCAGCGACAATCTTGTTTGAAGTGGACTGGGATCAAATGTCAGAAGGAAAGAAGAGACTGCCTATATATAGGGAACAATTTTCCCTGGATGAGAGCTGAAGAAGGCAAGAGAGAGTGGGTGTCTCATACCCATACACCTTGGCAACATGCCTAGCTGAACTTGAACCAGATTGCCCATCGTTCATGGGCACTGGTATCCTGCTCTTTCTTCACTGTTACATCTGAGTGGATAAAGTTTGCTCACTTTCTAAGTAAATTTAAAATAGGTATAAATTTTGACATTTAGCTCTCCCATAGAAAATGGCTGCTGTGGACAGATAAAAGTCATAATCTCTCTTTATCATCCTGGGAACAGTATCTTTCAAAGGGGATCTCTTTGTACCTTTGGACGTCTCTGTGTCCTTGTGATGCATAAAATGGTGAACTTGCTGCTAGCCTCAAAGGGTAAGGGGGGAATAATGGGCAGAAGTTGCAGATTGGAATGAGTTTTGTTGTCGCTCTGCATGGGGACAGCAGAAATTGCATCTGAGGAGATGAAATTTTCTTCCCTTTTACCTTGACTGCTAATCTGAGGAGCCCCCAGAACCGACAGAAACTCAGAGATGGGGAGATAGCAGGACTAAGCAGGGCAAGGTAAAAGACAAGCAGGGACTCCTACCTTGATGTAGGAACCAACTCTGACAAATTATTCTTTTGATATATCACTCCTGAGAGTTTACTAATGGGATTTTCTAAAGATGGCTGGGCAGCAGGAGGTAGCATCAGGTTTCTCATTCTCATTACAGATGACTGCAACAAATCTGAGTAAATCCAAGTAAGAATTCACACTGAAGTCAGTGCAACTGTCTCTGATGGTGATCCAAGCAACACTTTCAGAGGCTGAAGACAGACTCTGAATACTTGGACCATGCTGAGAACTGCCTCCAAAACTGTGATTGAATGTGGCAGAGACAAAAAGGAAGCAAGTGGGTTCGTTTCTAGGAAATCCACACCCTTGGACAGGGAAATGAAGTAATATCAGAACACCATGTTTTTCTTTTCCCAAATCCCAAGGTCCTTCTTATTTACAAAGTATTTCCTTGTTTTAAACAGAATTCCTGTGCTTATGGCTAAAGAAACACCACTTATGAAGAGAACATGGAGGAGGTATTTGTTTTCCCTGTGTTTCTGGGTGTGAGATTCAAGATACTGGTATTTCTTTGTTTTACGAAGAAAGGTAGGTGTTTGAAATTCAGCTCTTCTTGCTTCAAATAATAGATTGTCAGAAAAGAAAATATGTCTGGGGTTATTAATAGAATGCTACCACATTCTATTAATTAATAGAAACTGTCCCGTCTTATTCATATGTACACACTGCAATAAGTGTAAATGGTGGTAAGTAAGTAAGTTGAATGAGGTTGTTGTCATCAATAGTGGGTTATAGCAGGTTGCACCTTCCACCAGGTAGTATGGTATTTGGTTTTAGGAAACAAAGCAAGATGACATAAAGGTTGTTACCCAGCTCTTTCCCTACTCCTCCCCAGCATTTTAATAGGGTCTCTGGGTAGACCCCAGAAGGAGCAGGGAGATGTCTCGCTTCAGCAATTCTTGTTCGTTTTCAGACTTGAATATCTTACTTGGTCACAGAATCAAATATAGTGGCTAGTTTATAAGGCACCATAAGGTAAAGGAATCACAGTTGTAAAGAAAGAACAAAATTTCCTCCAGCCCATACTAATAGCACTGAAGAAAAAATAAATTAAGAACAAAAAAACATATATACATTTAATAACTGTTATTCTTGGTCAGAATGCCAGATCTGAAACCCAATGGATGGAACTCCTAAGTTGTTAATTCTGTTCCTGTTAGAGTAAGGAGATGAAAGAATTTTATTAAAACGTATTTCTGTTTACAAAACTGCTGTATTATCAGTGTGATCATTCTCTCAGTGAATGGAAATATTTGGGAATTTCCCAAAAGTTTAGTATTTTAAGACAAAGTTCTAGAATAAAGTTGTGTTTGAAAACTTCCTAAGGGCAATATTATTGTTCTTCTTCTCATATTTGATATCCCTTTTATGTTACCATGCTACTTTCTCAATTTACAGGTTTATGTGTTGCAAAACCAGTATGCTTTACTGTTTTCTCAATGTATTTCTCACTCATGTTGTCCTGTAAGATCAAACTACCTATCCCAAGAGGCTGTAGTTATGAATGCATCTAATATTTTTTATTACGCTGGTAGACTCAATTCTTCATTAAGACCAGTGAAAAGTCAGAATAAGTGTGTAGACTTCAGTGAGAGCTGTTCCGTTTCCTACACCCGGAAAGTAAAGTGGGCCTCCCACTTCTAGAGTCAGCTCTTCAGGAAACCTAGACGCCACTACACTTTAACTGTCTAGATCTAACTGAACTGTGGTTATAGTCAAGTATTTAACAGCATTTCACACTTCTCCTGTCATCTGGATTACATAACAATGTGCTGATTTTATAAACAGCAACTACTCATTTTTGTGGTTGAGTTTTACTGGATGCACAAGGGAAACATCTGACTAAATAAAGCTGGAGACAGGAAAATTGAACGCAGGGGAAGGGCAGGCATTCCTAGGCACATGCAAAACCAAACGGTGCCAGGATTTGCGGACTGCAGTGCCACCATGCAAGGCCCCCGCATACATTTCCAGCCAAGAGACTGTAAGAACTCACTTTCTTGTGGTGTTGAAAGTGCTTTTGCTTGGCACGTGCTCTTAAAAACCCTGTGAATGCCACTTATGCAATTAAGTGCATAAGGGGGACGGTATTTAACTATTCAACTGCAGGAGGTTAGCAATGCCAAAAAGCGTTAAAAATGAAAAGAACCCACATGTATAAACACAAATGTTGGAAGTGTAATAAAACTAGTGAGGCAGACACTCAAGCGGTGTAAATCAGATGGCTCCGCTGGCTTCAGCAAAGCTCTGTCAGCCTAGGCTAACTTGGGCTCTGCTCTGGTAAATACCTCCAAAGAAGACACCTGTATCTGTGCTCTGCTCAAACTCTGCTGAAACAATTTTCTCTAAGCCATTGTTTTAAGTGTGGGGTGTGTTATTGTTGTTACTGCTTCAGCAATGTGCAGCAGCATGGAAACTCAGGGAGACCGTTTCTTGCTATGTTTCATACTATAAAAAAGGACTTCTATTCTTAAGTTATTGTACTATGAAGGTGGTAGGAGATACCTCTGTTGAATATAGGTCAGCTGAGAAGATGCTGGAGAACATTCACAAACTCGGCTTCCTACTAAAAGGTTTTGAACTACTATTTTCTGCAGGTTTCTTGAGAGCCATGTGGACATAAATATTCTGGATTGGAAACAACATTTGTGGTCTGTACTTAAGAAACCTTTCATGCAAGTGGGCTACTTCTCATTTAGACTGGGAAAAGTGAACACTGCAATTGAACAAGGCCAAGTTCAGAGTTCTGAACCTGGGTCAGGGCAACCTCGGGTATCAGTACAGGCTGGGGGATGAAGGGATGGAGAGCAGCCCTGCCCAGAAGGACTTGGGGGTCCTGGTGGGTGAAAAGCTGGACATGAGCCAGCAATGGGCACTCACAGCCCAGAAGACCAACCGTGTCCTGGGCTGCATCCAAAGCAGCGTGGCCAGCAGGTCAAGGGAGGGGATTTTGCCCCTCTACTCCGCTCTGGTGAGACCCCACCTGGAGTCCTGCATCCAGCTCTGGAGCCCTCAGCACAGGAGAGACATGGACCTGTTGGAGCAGGTCCAGAGAAGGCCACAAAAATGACCAGAGTGATGGAACACGTCTCCTATGAGGACAGGCTGAGAGAGTTGGGGTTGTTCAGCCTGGAGAAGAGAAGGCTCCAGGGACACCATCTTGCAGCCTTCCAGCACTTCAAGGAGGCTTCTAAGAAAGATAGGGACAGACCTTTTAGCAGGGCCTGTTGCAATAGGACAAGGGGTCATGGTTTTAAACTAAAAAAGGGTAGATATAGATCAGAGATAAGGAAGGAATTTTTTTACAGTGAGAGTGTTGAAACAGTGGCAGAGGTTGCCCAGAGACAGGCAGAAGATACCCCATCCCTGGAAACATTCATAGTCTGGTTGGATGCGACTCTGAGCAACCTGATTTACTTGAATATATCCCTGCTCATTGCAGGGGATTGGACTAGATGACCTCTAGATGTCCTTTCCAACTTAATCCATTCTATAATTCCCAAGGATTAGGCAGTACCTCTTTAAGGTTAAGGCCTTAGTAGTGATATAGAACTTGGTGTTTCAAAAGACAGATCAGTGTAACCCATGTAAGTGGACGTGTTCTTGTGTATCACGGGCAACCTCTCCATAATACTTGCTATAGGAATTGTACCAACCCTTACACAGTCCTATTTTCTTCCAAACTGACTGACTGTTCTTTTAGAAGTAGGGATAAGATAAGGCTAGAGTGTAGCTTATAGAATCATAGAAGAGTTTGGGTTGGAAGGGACCTTTAAAGGTCATCTAATCCAACCCCCTTCAGTGAGCAGGGACATCTTCAACTAGAACAGGTTGCTCAGATTGTTTTATATGATTCTTATATCATCCAACATGACCTATGTTAAGCCTCATGTTGTGAAAGAGAGGTTCATCTCTTTGGCCACCTTCTGCCTGTAGTGGCATATTTTGTATTCACAGCATACTGAAGGCTGCAGTCACAGTAAGGCCCTGCAACCAGCTTATGTCTCCCAGCACCAATGCGGGTTCAGAGATGATGTGCTAGAACGCACCTTGCCAGAGAGCAGGCCAGCGTCACAGGCTCCTTTCATCCATGCTAATTAGAGTATTTGGGGGTTATTCAGGATATGACCCTGCGAATACACGTACATAGCAATAATGCATGGTTCCTCATTCATTACCATGTAACCTGGCATGCGGCATGTCACACACAACAACAGGTAAGTCAAGAAGTCTGCATACCCTTAAAGCAAGAATGAAAAAGCAACATCATTGTGGGATGTGGGACTAAGTGAGGATTCCTACAATGTAAGTATTCACAGCTGAGGAAATCATTTTGGTTCCCTTTGTAGTCAGTAGAGAACCTGCCACTGAAGTGTATGAAACTATCTCAGCTTAGACAGGTGATGCTATAAGATCAAATGAATGCAAATCAGCCTCCATTGGCTCATATTGATTACACCTTAATCAGCTTTAACCAGAGCCAAACAAGTAGCTCAGGACTAGCCCAGATGCAAACACCCACGCTCTAGACACCTAAAGTAAGTTGAGATGAATCCCAGGTCAAATATGCTAAAGGAAACTTTAAATCCATGTAACTTAGAAGGAAAAAAGCCTTTTTTCCTATAGTCTCAAAGCTCAAGCAAGTGTTCAAATTCAGGAATTGAGGTGAAGTTTCTGTAATGTATTAGTGCAGTAATAGGTAGGGTGTAAGTGATTTTGACTCCCTCTTTGGCTCTCATTATTCCACTTCCATATCAGGATGCTACCTTGGGGATGTACCAACTTAACTGCCCGTTCCCTTCCCTCATTTACTGCAGTGCTTGGCTCTAACTCATATTTCAAAAATTAAACTCACCCATTTAGTTGAAAGTGTCAACAAAAATAACTTTAACTAGTTTTGCTCTTTGTTTCTTTTTTCCCAGAAGCACAGTGGATTGTTCAAAGATGGTGTCTCATTGCAGATTTAAGAATGGGGCTTCAGAGATCACTCTGGACTGGGCCACTTAGAGTTGGACGCTGCCCTTCCATGTGGGAAAGCTATCACACAAGTCTCGCTTACTCTGTTGTGGGCCAATGACTCAGAAAATACCTTACAGACAGTAACCCAGTGAGACAGTAAGCCTTGTGTGGATCTTTGCCACTTAATTGGACACTGTTTATCTGTAAAGTCATATTTAAGCTGCTGCATCCCCACCAAAATTCTTAAACTCGACACAGAGCTCACATCTGGGGCTTTTCCTTTCCTTTATTTTTGTGACTCATTGCCAGACAACATGGAAATGTTAAGTAATCTCAGGAAAGCTGGTAGGAAATGTGCTGCTAGGAGAACTTTCAACACAGCAGGGGGGATTTTTTTCAGCAGAAATAAACATTTTTTTTCTTTTTTTTTTTAACAACACATGGCTGAGTTTATGGAAAACGCTCAGGTCTATCATTAATACATGCAAGGGACTTCCACTTGTTGTCAATAGATTTCTCTTTGTTCCAGCTGTCTGCAGCTTCTTATCCTTACAACCCACTTTCTTTTGTTGCCGAAATTTTTGGCTGTGAGAGAAGGTTCCACCTTATTACAGTAATTTAAAAACACCTGCTGTCGTATGTTTTCATATGGCAGTTACACTAGAACTAATCCCCACCTAATCTTCTTAATACAAGATACTATGAGCTTACTCTACAAGATAAGGGTTTTGCATTTCATGTCTCCCTACATTTAGAACTTATTTTTACTTCTAATACTCCAATAGTATGTCTAAATGTGTCTTTCCTTGGCATGTTTGTTTTCCATCAGTTTTAGGGAAGAAAAATAGGCACTGTACTTTCTTTTTTTCTTTTAAATAATAATTATTCCCACCAAGTGGTTATCACTGGTCTTCCCTTTGACTTTTTTGAACCCAAGTCTTTGTAAGCAGCATAGTGCTCCCCGCTTGTTCTCCACAGTGAGATGAATAGTTGTGTGTTCACATTTACACTGTCTCAAGGATGAAGAAAAACACTTAAACACATGCTTGATTTTAGGCATGTGTCCATATCCTGTTGATAACCAGACACCTTCAGTGTTATGTACAAGCAAGTACACAATAGGATAACAAACTTTAATTTAGAAAACAATTTCCAATATGTCATTTGTTTTTCTGTGCTATTAATGTACCATTATCGCATTAGTATTTCAACTTGTTTATTTAACATCCTTTTGCTTTCCTTCCTGACTGAAAGTCATCAGCTACCTGAACTCTCATAGGCATCATTTTATTTTATCATACACAATGTTGGTCTCATCTTTATTTCTGGTTTATGATGTTTTGTGGGTTTTAACCACTATTTTAAATATTTATATATATTTGTTTATCCACACATTTTATTTATTTATAACTCATGAATACTTCCTACCTGTACATGGTCTGTACGCAGAGGGCTAGCTGGTTCACAGGTACGTGCATATTTTGGAGTGCATAAACACATTAAATGCAAACCTTTGGTTGAAAGAGCAATAAGGTGGTAGGACCAAGTAATCATCAATCAGGAAATGCCATCATTCAAGATGAATATACAACTCAGTTAAACCTCGTGTGCCCACGTTATCAAATAGCCTTTAATTACAGAATGACAGTTGTTTTTCCCCTGTGCCCTCTTTACTATGCAAACCAAATTCTATCCATTGAATCCACATCTTGCATTTCCCCCCTTCAACCTCACTGATCGGTATCTGCTTTCATGCTTTGTTTAGCACATCGTCTTCCAACACTGCTCCAAATATAGCTTCTCTGGCTTTTATCTGCTTTCTTCCCCAATATCAGAACACTGTGCATTTGCGATGCCTGTTAGAAGGAGTATCCCAAGTTGTGGACTGAGATCTTTCGAACACCTAGACTAAATACCAAATGAAACTGCTGCAAACATTGCTTCACTAAACAGCTGTTTGGAGAAGCAGCTGTTATTCTCCCTACAAGTAGAAAAAGTTACAATAGTCATCATGACTTCTTAGCCTCCTGTTGTCCAGCTATTTTTTTATACACCATCTCTCTCAGTCTCTGAAAACCAGTCTCAATTTCAGATCTCTCCTGAGAGCATTGGTTTCATTCAAAATCAGGAGCACATCTGTGGTCCATACATGCATCTTTGCCTGTGCCCCAACTCCAAACTGAGATGACACAACAGACAAACAGCAGCTCTCTGTACCTTCTTCTTCAGCTTCTCACCCGGTTTCCATGAAAGGAAAGCCCAAGTCGTAGGCCAGATGATAGCTGTGAGGCACTTAAAACAGACTCCTCACCTGGACAGTAAGGGAAACTGGACCATAACATTGGTCTACTCATCATTTCAGCCTTCTTACCTGCCAGTCTTACTGTTAACAGCCTCTTAATGAACCCTATTGGCTCTTTGAATAAGTTTCAGGACTAATCACCTCATTTATCTCTAGGTCCCCTGAGTCATTTACCTAACAGGAAAAAGCACTACAGGTTTCTTCACAGCTGGGAACAGTGACGACACACTGCAGTACTTCATGGTCAATAAGAACAGTAAGGGACGGATAGCTGAAGTCCTGGCATAAACAAGCAAAATTTGTTCATCAGCCATACTCAGACTAGAAGGCACTGCCCGAGTTGTATTGGTACATCCAGAGACATCCCTTGTACCAGGACACTGCCATCATATCTCTGTTGGTCTGGCTTTCATTCCATCTGAAGTTGAAGGAAGATACCCCTCCCTTCACCACACCAGGATTTGGGTATCAGACCAGAGGAGAGAGGCTCTCTGCTTTCAGCGCTGATGCACGCTGCCAAAGGAGGCTGGAGCAGAAGTTGTGGGGAGCCTGCTGCACCAGCTTAGCATGAACTCAGTGAGGAGAGAGGCTTTGGAAGGTCACCTGCCCAAAAGAAAATTCAGAGCATCTGTTAACTAGGATTTTTCATTTATTTATGGCTTAGCTACTTACGCTGGGATTTTCAGCTCGACAGCAGCAAGAGATCTATCACTAGCAAAGCTCAGAAACTGCCAAATTTGAAACACTTCAAAACATGGTTTCCATAAAACATGTTTCAAAGGGGGCAAAACTGCATATTTTTCCTCTAATCTTTTTCATGAAAATGACTGAACCACTTTTTGCTGGAACTTATAAGTAAATAACACTCAGACATATTCACAAAAAGAATCTCCTGAAAGAGAGAATTGTATAGAAACTTAAATAAAATTGCATACCCTTGGCGAAGCTAAAGTACTGAAATCAGAGACTTATAGTATGAAATGTCAAGCAAACGTGACTATATATTTTCAAACATCTAGTCCTTTACACCCCATAAAATGCATATAATATACACAGTTGAACCCATATGCACACACGCTTACACATTAACTTATGTGTTTAGGTTTAAATTAATAATTTTCTCCCATGTTTTCTGACTTTCAAGGTGCAGAAAATAAAGTTTTCAGCACTGTACGAAATGCTGTAGACAGATGCCTCATGTCGATGTGTATGTGGCTCTCATTTATTTTACAGCAATGCTATGCAGGAAGGGAATATTTGCTGGCAGCATTGTTTGAAACCCACCACTCCCCTGGAAGGACAGCTCAGAGCCATGAATGTCATTTCAGCAAGTGGCCACAAAAACGGTCCTAGCTTCTGCAAATGTACAAGTACCCACTATTGAACTCATTTTACAGAAGGTGCAATACCCTAAGCTTGTATTTTCATTGGAAATTATGACCTTTGCAACATTTTGGACCACTTCTCTAAAACAGCACCTCTTACCACCCTTCCCAGCTTCAGATCTTGAAAATTGTGGGACTCGGAGCTGGGAGTGGTCCTACCACTTTTAATGCAAAGCTCACCAAGCACCATATAAGAGCTTAGTTCAACATTTGTGAGTGTGGACCAAGGGCAGGTAGTACCCATAGGGATTTATATTCTTCATGCTCTTTTCCCCTTAGTGTCAGGGCCCTGAGCACACCTCTCCAGAGCTAGAAGTGATAGCCTGTCCCTCCTTTCCCTTGGGATTCACTTTTAAGCTGAGGCTTTACAGCTGGCCCTTGCCTGTGCTACATTGTGGGTGCATCACAGCTACATCTCTGGCTGGTCCTGTACCTTCTCTCTTCTGACTTTCTCCACAACAGCTCTTACCAACAAGGATAGACTCAGACAGATGAGCTCCTTAACTCAGAAAGGGGATGCACTCAGGATCTTGAGACTTAGCACACGCATGCATTCTGGTAAATTAAGTAAATTAAGTAAACGAAGAGTTTTACACTGCTGTCTTTAAACTGATGATTTTCTCAGGCTCCATTTGTACACTCTTTTGATATCATGTTCTTTATAGTTCATTTCCATGCTCATAGAAGCCTTGGCTTTGCTTCAGATTTTTTGCTATTTATTTTACTGTTGAATGAACATTCAGAGATCTCCATTGATCTTCCAGGACTTCATGACTGTTTATAAATGGTAATTTTTGCCACCTTCACATTATTTTTTTTGCCTGTACAACTAGACAGACTTCAGCTCTCAGCAGTAACCAAAATACTAAATTTGTAGGACAACAATGTCTTGGGGTTTTTCATGGTTTGGTTTTCATTCTCTACAGCACATTTTAAAAGGAGCTGTAAAGCCTAAGCCATTGGTGATTTAGAGCTATAACAATATTGATACAGACGAGCCTCTGTGGACATATTTAATGACACTATGTAAATGTAATCAATGGGCTCAATAAAGCACAACAATAATAAAATACGTTCACATTATATATAAATAAACTCACATGGACACATGTATGTTCTTTCTACATAATTACTGTAACTATGCCTATTTATACAGACTGACCACATCAGTAGACAAGGGAAGAGCTACTGATGTCAACTATCTGGACTTCTGCAAGGCCTTTGACATGGTCCCCCACACCCTTCTCCCTATATTGGAGAGAGATAGATTTGATAGATGGACTGTTGGGTGGATGAGGAATTGGTTGCATGGTCACACACAGAGGATAGTGGTCAATGGCTCAATGTCCAGATGCAGAATGGTGATGAGTGGTGTCCCTCAGGGGTTCGTACTAGGACCAGTACCCTTTAATCTTTTCATCAGTGACATAGTGGGATCGACTGCACCCTCAGCAAGTTTGCAGATGACACCAAGTTGAGTGGTGCAGTTGACATGCCTGAGGGATGGGATGCCACCCAGAGGGACCTGGGCAAGCTCGAGGCATGGGCCCGTGTGAACCTCATGAGGTTCAACAAGGCCAAGTGCAGGGTCCTGCACCTCGGTCAGGGCAACCCCCAGTATCAGTACAGGCTGGGGGATGAAGCGATTGAGAGCAGCCCTGACGAGAAGGACTTGAGGGTCTTGGTGGATGAAAAGCTGGACATGGTCATGTGCAGCGGCAGCCCAGAAGGTCAACCGTATCCTGAGCTGCATCCAAAGCAGCGTGGTCAGCAGGTCGAGGGAGGGGATTTTGCCCTTCTGCTCCGCTCTGGTGAGATCCCACCTGGAGTCCTGCATCCAGCTCTGGAGCCCTCAGCACAGGAAAAGCATGGACCTGTTGGAGCAGGTCCAGAGGAAGCCACAAAAATGTTCAGGGGGATGGAACACGTCTCCTATGAGGACAGACTGAGAGAGTTGGGGGAGAACTTCTTACAACCTTCCAGTACTTAAAGGGGGCTTCTAAGAAAGATGGGGCCAGACCTTTCAGCAAGGCCTGTTGCAATAGGACAAGGGGTCATGGTTTTAAACTAAAAGAGGGTAGATATAGACCAGAGATAAGGAAGAATTTTTTTTTTACAATGAGGGTGTTTAAACAGTGGCAGAGGTTGCCCAGAGAGGGGCAGAAAATGCCCTGCCCCTGGAAACAGTCAAGGTCAGGTTGGACGGGGCTCTGAGCAACCTGATATAGTTGTAGATGTCCCTACTCATTGCAGGGAGTTGGACTAGATGACCTTTAAAGGTCCCTTCCAACCCGAACTATTCTATGATTCTATGATGCTATACTACTGATCTTCCAGCTCTCTATATGCCATCACCATAGTATCTGTTTATACAGCTTTATTGAACCCATAACATTGAACTAACTGATTAGGATCTTGACTTATGCCAGAAAAGCACGAATCTTCTGAAAGGACGGAAAAAGAAGTTGAAATTATGGCAACTCAAAATTGTCAAATGTTGCAGTTCAAACTTCTCAATTGTTTCTTTTTTACAAGAGAAACATTTCAGCAACTTTTTGTCATATTCTGTCCACATTTTAACCTCAATAGAGGAAGCTGAGTTTATAGTCTTCAAAAAGAGAGAAAAAAAAGTATAAAACATTGTTTGAGTTTTTGTCGCCAGACTATGACATTAATGGTCTAATCTAAAATTTCTGCAGTTATGGGTTGGAGCTGGATTGTCAGGGAGTACAATATCTCAGCACACGAAGAAACAGCAAAGAATGGAGGAAGCTATGATAGACCAGAGCTTGCCCAACTTCAAGATACCTGTAATCTGCATAGACTTCTGGGGGAATATATAGATGTTGAAATGTTTATATGTGAATCCTAATCTCACAATACTGAACTAGACTTCTCAACTGGACCTCAAGCAAAACTCCGGTCCTTCATGTTCCATACTGTGGAACTCCTTAGGCCTCAATGTTATGTAGTGTTTCACTTCATGTTACTGCTTAGATTTACATTGAAGGTGATTAATAAGTTGGGGCTCAATGTGATCATAACTAGAAGATTACACAATATGTATTACATTATGAAAATACATGGTATTTCTCAAAACATATGGTATGATATGATTTCAGTCATGGAGGTCATAAAAGGATGACAGCCACATAATACTACTCCTGGGACAGCAATGGAAGAAAGCTAGTCAAGTGATGAAGGAAGAAACATGAGAACAAAGCTGGCTAAAAAAGAAAAATTGCATTTGGAAAAATGCTGATATTTCAACATTTTCTTCTATACTGCTTCAGGATATACTTTTCACAACATGTTGTAGAGTGAACCAAGATCACTCCATCATCATTAGTTTCAAGGAATGACAACTTTCATCAGGACGCCACTTCTCATCTGATGCAAGAACTCACAGGGGTTTCCCTGTGAATGAATTAAATCACAGGGTCTCCAAGTCCTAGGTGGTTAGTGAGGCTGTGCAGTCAGTCTCACTCTGGCCAAACTGAAATTTATTGCTCAAAAAGGAACAAATCCTAAAAGAGGGGGTGATGCCGTAGCGCACCAGTTAGGATGCTCAGGTGGAAAGTGGGAACTCAGAATTCACTTGTCTGTTCTGAAAAAGCCATAAAGATTATCCAGGATGCCTTGTGTTTATTTTTGAACAAAACCTGCATCTTGGCACAATTTTTACTACAACAATTTGGCATGTGCCCAAGTCTTTGTCTTTGGGATATCTGAGTTCAAATACAGTCTCTTCTTTTTCTGTAGGCATTTTATATAGGTGATGGAAAGAGATAGTAGGTGACAATTTAGGTTAAGATTTAGCTGGGCTGAGTAGTCCTCTGGAGATATTATTGCTTTCTGATAGCTGTTTAGTGAAGCAGTGTTGACTATGCTCATAACTTAGTTGTCTCATTTAGGTGTTTAATGTTCTCAACTTTATGACTTTCACCTCTCCTATTTAAATGTGTAATTCTCCCTCTCTCCCTCACATGGAAGCTATAAACAATCAATGTAAAAATGATCACAAACCAGATGATAGATGTAGCTGTTTCTGTTTTGGTACCAGAGTAGAGAAGCAAAGTATCTTTTAGTGTGGGGTACACAGCTGAAATGAACACTGGCAATTATTTTTCACATAGGACACAGGGGAAAAAAAGAAAAGTAAGAGAGGAATTCAGAGCCACAAAGTTCACAGATTTCTAACAAAATAGAAGAATGTGCACTTAAAAGGAGAAAAGCTGAACTGGAAGGAGAAAGTGATATGAAGGATGGACATGGGACAGCACGCTTAGTCTGACAAGAAGCAACCTCTGTTACCGTGTTTCAGTATCACTTGACTTCAAGTGCCACTAGGAATGTAAACAAAGGGAAGTGTTAACTAAACTCCCCTCCCTTTCTTCCAACCTCTTCAAAAAGTATTTGGGTCAAATTTCAGGCAAAGAACTGGAGTGACTTTTTTTCTCTACCCGAGTTGCTCGTTCATAGCACAAGTTTGAATTCATGAAGGTAGCTATGTTATTTATAAATACATTCCTCCTCTTTTCATTTTGAGTTTAATTATTATGTTATCAGCAACTTGGAAATCGGCATAAATCTCAGGGTAGAATGCTTGAGAAGAAGTTTGGTCCAGTGATTATTCTTTCTTTAAAAAAAATTAAAAAAAGAAGAGAGAGAGAGAAAAGAAAGCCATAGAAGTCTTTGAAACAGCTGGGGTCAAAGGAACTATGCTTTCTTCTAATTGTCCCAATAAATTCTAAAGATGTTATTACTCTATAGTGATTAAGAAATGGTAAAAGGAGATGCAGTGCTATAACATCAAGGCCATCAAGCTTAATAGTCCTTAACTGATTGTCACCCCGCCCCAACAAAAATAGACATGCTGTTCTCTACTTTCCCGTCCCTCCTCTGTTACCCTTCCCCCCTCATTTGAAGGCTTCTGAAAGCACCTCCAGCCAAACCAAGGGGAATTTATACTTCCTGCAATAAAATCCAAAGAACAGAACAGCTGGCAGCTGAACTTAAGATTGCTAAAACAAACATTGTGACATTGATGTGGGGAGGGATTTGGTTATTATTACAACACGGCATGACTGGTTCTGCAGGAAAAAGATGCAAGCAGAGCTTTTTTTTTCCAGCATGCAAACAAAAGGCTTTTAAAAAAAACCAAAACAGTAAAGCAACAAAAGCATCACTATTTGCTCTAAAAAAACCTAGAAGGGGGGAAAAAAAAGCAATGGGCAAAATGTTGGCTGCCTAAAATTTGGAGTTGAATTACATGAAGATTGTTCCACAGAGATGCTGTTGCAAATAGGCCAGACAGGATCGTTATTAATTCATCTACTCTGACAAGTACGAAGTATGCAAATGACTACATTATATCATAACGATCCTATACATATCACACTCCATTTCTCTGGTGTAGAGTCCCGTTGTCTGTGATAATTTATAGTGATCTTCCAGAAACCACACAACTTTAAGGTGAAGGCTTCATCAGAAGCCCATCACTATACAAGTTGGGGTAATGATGGAGTAATAATAACTAATAAAAGGTTGGATTGAGGACAATGGGTGGTAGATTTATAACAATAGCAAGTGGATTAATACTCCAACATTACATGCTTTTTTGGTTTTTATTTCACAGGAAAATATCTTACATTGTAGATCCCAACACGAGTATCCCTGCTTCCATAAGGTTCAAGGACAACCTCTAATGCTCTTTAACTTTCCCCTAAAATCTGGAATTCCCAAGACAGAGAGTTAGCAGAGGCAGATTCCTAACTGCCACTTCTCCCCACTGAGTTTAGGCACCTAAATTAGTAGCCTTTGAATTAGATAGTTTATTAGATAACTATAGTCACACTCTCCAAATAACTCTGCATTGAGAGCACTGACTGACTACTCTTGACTTTTTCACAGATCTGATGCCTTCTATTGATTTCTTCAAAATACAATGATGTTTTTGTCTGCAGGATCCATTATAATGAGCACTGTAGCCTTAAACGTTGTGTAGGGTTAAATAAACAATCTAAGTTCTTGTCGTTTGCGCTTGCTATTCTTTTATCCTGTGTGAAAAGCAATATTATCTGGCATAATTTGCACTGAGTTGAATCTATTTTTCCGGGTGGAATTAAAAGCTTGAGGTGATATTGCAAGATTGCACATGCTGAAAAATGTTACAGTAATGACATAGAAAATTACCAGCCATCCAAAAAAGTATGGGGGGAAAAAAAAAAAAGAAAGAGTGTTTCCTTGTTCCGTGCTTGAGAAAATGGGTTCAGGTTTCGGTTAATCAAAGATTTAATCAGAAGTTTCAACATCTCAACTGAAGAAAGATAAAAAGAATCTGAAATACAGGTTGGCATTGTTTGGAATGTATAAATTAAATAAATAAATAAAATCATAAAAAAAGTTTCACACTTTTTTTTCCTAAGGTGAATCTCTTTGTTCACACCTGTCCCAGAGCTAAGTAACTCTGGCTTCAGGGGAAAGGAAATGTTCTGCTTCAGATTCCAGCCATAACAAGCTGCCTGTTTATCACTATCTTCAGTTAGCAAAACTGCACCCAGGTCATTGCACATTGCACAGCCCTCTTCCTGGTAGATATAGTCGAGGGCAAAGATAGACTAATCTCTCAACTGTGCAAGAAAGGAGTGGTGGAACATAGGTTAGTAGCCTAGGGAAAAAATAACACCTCTACTTCCTAGTCGGGTGGTGAATCAGCAGTCCCCACAACTCCAGATGCTGCTTCTGACACCCAGATGGTTCCTTGGTGGTTTTCACCTTTTCCGAACAGGTGTGAAAAAACTGTTTGATGATGAATTGCACTGGGTTTCATGGTTGAGTTTTCAGTTAAAGAAGAGAAACCCACTGGTGTTTTTTCACCTGAGAAGTTTTGTCAGGAACATTGACATAACCCAACCATTAACCACATTATCTTCCATGTTCATTGTTTAAAATAGCTTCCTAAGTTTCAAAACAAATATATGGAGCTGAAGCAAGGCCCTTAAAAGAACATTTCTCAGTCATATTTTAATTTTTATGTAGCTGGATACAATACAGTCCTGCAAGTGTCCACTTTGAGAATGATACTTCCCATCACAGATCTTTTCACTTGTATCTTTGAAACTGGAGTTTAGGTTCCGGTTTAGCTTAAACGTGAGCTTTAAGTTTGGCATTAGTTTCAATGGAGCTAAATGTATGCAGGAAGCTGCCTACAGGTTTGACTAGCTTTCTGAAACAGAACACAAGAGAGACATCCTGAAATGTATAGTTTTACAATCGTTGTACAAGCTGGGCACTTTTTCGTTTGAGTCTAAACTAATTCTGTGATATAAGTACTCGAGAAACTACACCTTCTCACACCAAAGGTCAGTCTAGCCCTGGTGTAGATCCCCATGGAAGAGCTAGGGAAAGCATTCAGGGATACTTTCCCAGAATACTATCCCAGCTGCCAATAATTTGTAATTCAGTGGTGTTCTAAACCAGATTTAAAATTTTTGTACTTAATAGCTCTCAATGGATTTTTCCTTCATGAACTGGTCCAGTTCCTTCCCGAGCCCAGATCCCCCACATCCTGTGGGGAGCAGTCCTACAGCTTAACAACATGCTCTGTGAAGAGTTGTCCCTGGCCTTGCTTTCTGATACTTTCACATGACATCCTCTTGTTCTGCAAAAGGCAGTGAACAATCACTACTTTTTCACTTTCCCTGTATTGCTTATGATTTTACAGACTTTTTTCATTACTGCCTGTACTCTGGGCTGAAGAGTCATAATCACTCAGTAGTTACCCAACAGGAGCTGTCCATACATTTTATCATCCATTCTCCAACCTGGTGCTCTTGTGTGGCTGACAATGTGATCTCACAGATTAGATTCAAACTGTATGGCCAGATCAGCTCTGTCAGAGAGAGTTTTGGCAGTCCACAGAGGATCTTCCTATAAAACTCATGCCAATTTAGATTCTTTCGTGGAAATTATAAAAATGATTATATTCTAAATGAGTGTTTCTCTACAGGTCTTCATGGCCTGTCTTCTGCTGGGAGGAGAAGCAGAAACACACAGACCTTCCAAACTAATACTGGGAGAAGAAGAGGGAGATGGGACTTTGCTACCGTACTGCACATCACAATAATCATAGGAATATTTATTTTTTTAAGAATCTGCCACTGAAATGGGAACTGAGGTTGTTCAGTCTGGAGAAGAGGAGACTGAGGGGTGACCTCATCGCTCTCTACAACTACCTGAGAGGGGGTTGTGGTGAGGTGGGTGTTGGTCTCTTCTCCCAAGTAACTAGCAACAGAATGAGAGGAAATGGCATCAAGTTGCACCAGGGGAGGTTTAGACTAGATATTAGGAAAAATTTCTTTACAGAGAGAGTGGTCAGGCATTGGAACAGGCTGCCCAGGGAGGTGGTGGAGTCGCCATCACTGGAAGTATTGAAAAAATGTGTGGACGTGACACTTCAGGGTATGGCATGTTGGTGTTGGGTTGATGGTTGGACTTGATGATCTTGAAGGTCTTCCAACCTTAATGATTCTGTGATTCTGTGATTCTGTGAAATGGCACAAAGTTACCTACTATGTCTAGTTCTATAACTTGCACTGCCTCAGGCTTTTATTCTCTCTGTATTTATGTGTTTTCTACGTTATCCTTTGTTCACAAGCTGTTTCAGACATGTAGAGCTTTTTGCTGCGAGGCCAGTGTAAGCTCAAACATAAATAAAAAAGTCAATAACAAGTGTTTAACCACTCAGTTGTTTCTCTGTATTCAATGGAACTTCTGTAGCCCAGGAACTTCACCTACTCCTGCAAGCTTGACCATGTCCTTTCCCTTCCAACAAGAGTCTAGCATTTTACACTGTCACTTCCTGACATCCTCAATCAGCCTGGCCAAATACTTCCTTGTTTACTTATAGTTTGGAACGGAATAATATAGATAGTATAAGAGTTATCCAAACGACAGCAGGAAATTCCTTACGATTTTAACAAAATGATGTTCCATAAAAATATTGTCCGTTCTCATCAATTCCATGTTTTATGGTTAATTTTAGCAGGGACTGTTGCAATAGGACAAGGGGTAATGCTTTTAAACTAAAAGAGGGCAGATTTAGACTTGATCTAAGGAAGAAATTTTTTACAAACAGTGGCACATGTTGCCCAGAGAGGTGGTAGAAGCCCCATCCCTGGAAACATTCCAGGTCATGTTGGATGGGGCTCTGAGCAACCTGATCTAGCTGAAGATGTCCCTGCTCATTGCAGGGGGGTTGGACTAGATGACCATTAAAGGTCCCTTCCAACCCAAACTATTCTGATTCTATGATAATAATAACTAATGTCTTTCTGTTAGCAGATTGTGATCTTAAACCTATGCAACTTTAACTAACTTAATAGGAAGATATACTTAAGCCTTGAAGGCTGACATATTACAGAGGCACCATGCTGTGCATAAGGATAAACCATTTAGGGGCTGTTTGTGTGGTCGCAAAGAAAAAACATAAGTCATCACATCTCAGTGCTGTTTCACACAAGCCTGTGTACAAAACTCATTCTGTCCCTTGTGGATGTTGAGCAATAATGATATAATGAAAATTTATATATGTTCATATAAATGTTCATATAAAATATGAACTTATAAGCTGTTATATATATATGTCACTATTCGTACTTCTGCCATAGGCATTTAGAGGGGATGGTTGGCTGTTAGGCAACTTCTAACTGTGTTTTAAAGGGTGTCTTTTAATGTACTTTTTAAAGGAGTGATTTTTCACTGGCAGTCATGAGGAAATCTTTAATGGCAACCATAAGGAATTCTTCAATATTCTCCTATTCTCTTTCAGGATGTCCCAGGAATATGGGACAATGTTTCATCTGTCTTAAGTTAAATCATCGTACGTGCCTAAGTGTCCTGGACTTGGTCATGACTATGCTGTGGTGGGAAATAAATGGATGGTCCAAATCCCAAAGAGGTAGCAGTCTAAATTAGAAGACTGAAGACAGATAGGTGTAGGCAAGCAAACATACAAACTATACCAGAACAAAAAAATTACTTCTCCTGGTATGTGGTTTGCTGACATGAAAGTTTTTGAAGCTATGATGCCATTGGTTGTACTGGCCACCATTAAAATATCCACAGTTCTTTTTTGTCACCTAGTGCTGCAATGGAGTAGTTGGAAGATAAATTAATCCATGGAAACAGCTTTATGAATGCTCTATGGCAGAACACAGCTGCATTGTTAAGATGAACGGGATGAACAAGGCTGAACTATGTCCTCTACTACAGGCCTGGGGAGGGTTGTTTGCCAGGAAAACACTGAATTTTCTTGGATTGTGCTTAAGAAAGGTCAAGAAAAGAACTGTTGAAATACTGAATAAAATATTTCAGCAGAGCTCCTTGAATTTAGCCAGTAAACTTTGCTGAATTGCTTGTCTAAAACCATAATCTTTTGCATTAAAATTTCGTAGCACTCAATTGTGTGTTCTGGTCCACGTTTTTGCAGGTAGCAGACAATGAGAGACAATGAGAAAATTTCTCATTTCACCTAAGCAGGAGGACTGCTGCTTGAAGAATGATTAGCCACTCGTTTCTTAACAGTGTGCCAGGGTTGTGTCTTACAGACACTCCCCATAAGGAAATGAAGCTGCATCAGCCAGAAAAGCCTTTGGTAGCTTTCAGAGAACAGTAAGAGCATTACTGATTGACTCTGTTTAGTATGTACTTGGGAGGGGAGTTTCAGCCAGGTGTGCATATTTTTTCAGAGAAAGGTACAGGAGGAACAGATCTTCATCCTAAGCCAGTTTTAGACAGCTGCAGCTCATCCTGGGGAACGGGAAGAGGGAAAGAGCAATAAGACTGGCTAATGGGATTCTGAGGAGGCTTGCTCATGAACACAGAAAGGAGGAATGTAGAAACAGTTCCCCATCTTTTATGTTATAGAGTTTCAGCAAGGTTATCTTACTAGATCTCTCTAGTGGTTTTCTTACACTGTGTACCGTGTGAGCTTAGTCTATAAATTTTTTTAAGCCAAGGGCAGTCTCTAATTAAGTACTCCCCCTTCTGGGCTAGGACCACTGAACACTATTTTAAGACAAGTGATAAATTAAAAAAATGCTGAAGACGCTGATTCTTGGATAAGCTGATTTGCAGACATTTCCATTTCATCTGAGTTATCTTTGCATAGATTTGTTATTAAGAAAGTTAATGTTTTATCCTTTAGAGTATCTTCCCTTTTTCATACATAGGAGCTCATTAATGGAGGTTGTGGAGGCCTGTATCGCCATTAATATAACAGCCTCCAGGGAGCAACCAGAGACAGCACAGGTAGTCTTGTGTAACGGAGGAAAAATGTTATGTGTGAAGCTAAACCATTATGGACAGTCTAGACACATGGATTTGTTTCACTTCCACCCACTGCATTAGGGACCTCACAAGATAGTTCATTAGGGTCTTACAGGAGGGCTGCTTGTGGTGGGAAAGGAAGAAAAATACCTTTGGGAACTGCAACCCTGCACAGTCGGAGATCACTGTACTAGCATCAAGCTAGGAACCCTCGTGCCTGTGGCTGTTTACATTGACATGGTTTTATTGTTCTTTACCTTTGAGAATAAATCATTGACTGTATTTTTTTTTCCCCTGAACAGATTTATCTTCAGCAGTTTTAAACCAAAGCCCATGGAAGGCAATTAACATTGATTTCGGTGAATCTGGGGCTCGGGCCAGCTGTCTGTGGATCCCAACAACAGAGGAAGGGGCACACACTGTCTTCTGTTGCTCCTGTGCTGGGGTATCTTGTAGATATTCTGCACACTTGGACAGGACAAAGGATGGCAGGAGGAGAGGTTGCCCTGAGGTTAGTTATGGTTATAACAGCTTAAGTTTAATCCATTGTAGCCCAACTATTAGAGCTCATCCTTTGTTTCCAGTACGATCCACATGCCAATAGTTGTTTTTATCGTATTTAGGATGACAAATGTCTTAACCTGGATCATCTGACTTTGCCAACCATAAGATCCAAATCCTAGTTTCATGATTCTCTTTTGGAGGCCAAATTAGAGACCCAGTGGAGAGCTAACTGCCAGGCTTGGCTCATGCACAGGGGTCCTCATGTTCTCCTCCCGTGTCCACACAACAGTTGTGGTGGCTGGGCTCATGTGTCCACCAAGGGTTGGCATTGGAGCAAGCCGCAATTATGGCAGCATATTCACTGCCAAAACAGATGTCCCTGTCTCCTCTGTGGGGATTTGGTCCACAGGCCAGAGCCCTCCATAGGCCTCCAGCTGGTCTTTCTGATTTAGACCTTTCAAAAAGCTGCAGTTAAATAAATAATTGCTATATAATGAATTAAAAGCTCTGGTCTACAGTTACTTAGAGAAAGACATTAAATTCCAGGTTCAATTGAAATTTAAGCGTATAATATGGAAAGATAATTCTGTTTCTGACACATAGACCAGGAAAATGTGTGAGGACTTTTAATAAGAAAATATAAAACTGTCCCTTCTGACCAGAAAGTAAAAATAAAGTAATGAGAAACAAACCTTTTTTCCTTAAAAGCCTGCAGTTTCTAACCTGCTGGGAAGGAGGAAATGCTCTAAATTCTTCCCTGGTTAAAGTGTTGCAGCAGAAGGGGAAGATCCTGACCAAAGGGACATGGAGGGTCCTGCATTTGACATTTGTGAGTGGGAGGCAGCATTACCAGATGTTCGTAAAAGTGCAGCTTCCAGACTGAGTTCCATGAAGCCAAATATCTCATTTCATTTGGTTTTCTGTTTCCTCTATTGACTGAGCTACAGCAGGATCTACCAGGAGGATAATCCCAAACTGCAGGGAGCTGGGGTTCAGCAACTAAGAGGGCTTTTCCATCACTGACTGCAGTTAATCCTCAAGCTTTGATGTGACAAAGTACAGGAGACCACAAGCTGCGGATCGGTGTATCTCCACATATGACTTCTGCACAATCCCATGTCAGCCCAACGCAGTGTATTGTCAGACCTCACTTGGAGAGGTGCCAAATCAAGTCAGTACAGTATTTTTCTTGGCTTTTCCCTGTTATCTGGAGTGGGGCACCTGGAGCGACCAGACTTCACCCACACTACTGTCCTCAGTGTATCCTCAGTATCTGTAGCTGCATATCCTCCCTGTCTGGGTAGCAGGTTGGAGACACCAGTGCTCCTCAGACTTTGAGTAAGGAGCAAATTTCTGGATCCCACTCCAGAGACCTGAGTCCTAAAAGTCAAGCGTTGCAGCACATTACTTCTAGGCTCCTAAATTTCTTTTAAAATCTGACCTTAAGCAACACTAAGATCTAAACAGTGGTCTTATTTAGCAGCAAGACTGATGGTGTCGGTATCTTTTTCTACCTCATGTATGAGGGATTTATTAAAGCACTTGACATGGCTTTGCATCATGTGGAAGCAAGAAACAATTTCACTAATGCAACTCCACAACCCTAAAAGCTAGAGTAGACACACACAGACCCTGCCATTTCCCCCTGCTTTTCTCTTCCTCACATGGGGGGAGGATCCCAAGAAGACCTTCTTACTGGGAGTTGAACAACACATACAGCCTTGACGTGACTAGTTGCACTGCGGCTACCATCAGCCCAAATTCCTTTATTATAGCCCCTTGCAATTAAACATGTGTGCATATGCACACACACACAGGTATGACACAATGTGCTTGAAAACCTCTTCCTTTGTGTATTGCTAGTCTCTAGGTCACAGGTTTTAAGCTACCTCTTCTGCCTCTTTAAACAGACACCATTCCCTGTCATTTTTTCTAACAGCTGTGGGCTGCATCCTGCCAGCTGTTTGGTAGATGTCTGGATCAGCTGTTAGGACTGCGTGTCGGCTGGAGCTGGAAAGGGGCCTCTTGGCTCAGCTACAAATGTCCTCATGTATCTTGGTTAGAGCTACTCCTAATCAAGCCTTGCATTAGCTCTCAAGCTGAAGGAATGAGTTTTGAAGTGAATTAATCATCTCCATGGGAAAACAAGGAAAGGAAAAGAATCACTAAGATGATGGATTGCTCTGAAAGCGAGTTTGGGTTGTGTGCGTATGTGTCACCACGGATGGATTTCTTACATCTGTGCAACAAATGTTATGTATTTCAGGTAGGAACCCTGGTTTGTCAAAGCCCAGCACAACAAGACTGGGGGAGATTTAGTGCTGAATTTTCAAATGCAGTGAAATGGGACTGGTAACAATATCTTCAACAGCTTTAAATCACCTTAGTTTATTACATGAGGTCTTTGCAAACCAGGGTTGCAGGCTAGTCAGAGAAGAACGGGGAAGAAGACTAGCTGAGGCAGAAGGCAAAATGGGAATGGGACCCTTCCAACTTTAACCTATTGAAAAGTAGAAAAACCAGGCCCAAGTTGTAATTACTGAGAGCACAGGTGAAGGAGGCCACTACATGGTCCCCGTGATAGTGTGGGACACCACCACTGTGGAATTCACCAGGTACCAAGAAACAGCATGTTGTTGCTCAGGTAGCCTGGAAAACAAGAATCAAGTGCAAGCCAGGATGGTGATGGTTTTCTGATGACAGTTTAAATCCTGCCATTCTAAATAACTTGCTACTTTGCCAATACATCCACTTAATGTGCTTATCCTAGAGCTGCAAACTGACTCCCAAGGCCTCCCCAGGTGTCTGAAGCATCGGCTGTCAACTCTCCAGCTGTCAAAACATGTAGCTTCACCTCTGACAGCTTCTTCGATGCAGTTTAAAAACCATCGGTGCAAAACTCTGTGGCATGTTGGAAAATGGCAATGCAAAGACTGCAAAACCTATGCTCAATCCAATATGAACATCAGTAAACAAGGACTGGCTTCCTCAAATTCAGACTAAACTATTCCTGTCTCTGTGTCATCATATTCATGTCCATTGCTAGGAGGAGGTGAAAGGAGTCACTGGCTGCCATCTAAGAGCTAGAAGTTGCCTTCACATTGCAGGCTCTCTCATATACATAGGATAAGGGCTCATGTGCCAGTGCTTGTCCATCCCTGTGGGTTTCATAACAGAGGGATGAGAGCCTGGAAGCTCCCAGCTCTGCCCTTCTGGGAGTTACTTCAGGGAAGAAGGGGGTTGGGGATGAGCAAGCCTGGGAGAGAGTAGGTTGGGGATTCCTCCTCCATTTTTCCTTTTTCTCTATTCTGAAAGGTAGATGCATGCCCCTGTGCCTATGCCAACACAATCCACTGCTGAGCAGCGCTGAAAGCAGCAGCAGTGCAGCCTCATTTGTGTGCACACGTGCATCTGAGAGTTACTGCCGTGCGTGCTGGCGTTACGCAGGACAGCTAGGCAGAGCGGTGGGAGGCATGCCGGCTTCTTCTTTTCCCTCTGTCTTCACTGTGCAAGGCAGATGTGGCATGAGGCCCCTCTCTGCCGGGGGCAGCATTCTGCACGGACAAAGCAGGGTGGAGCACGTGTCTTCACCGCTGGATGGAGATGAGAGGGGTGGTTAGCAGAAGGCAAAGGAGGAGAAAAAAGAATCTCTGCTCTCTGTATTTCTGATTGTTTTGTTGTTGCGGTGGTGGTGGTTGCTGATTTATGTCTGTTTGTCTTCAAGCTCTTCCAGGCAGGGACTGTTTTACCCTCTGTGCTTGTGCAGTGCTTAAGGCTGCAGCCACGCTATGCTATCACGACAATAGTAACGATAGTGGGATTAAACGTGAAGCTTTAACGTGATACATGTCAAGCAAGCCCGTGTTCCTGCAGAAATTGCCAGTGAATGCATCTGCAGAAAGATCTGTGTGAACTGGTGTTATCTGAGCAAGAAGGGACCTATATAGAGCTGAGCTGGTGGAAAGCAGGACAGTAGCAGAGCCCACGCATGTGGCCAGAAGGAAAACAAAGAGGCTCTGGGAGTTAAATAAAGCCTATTGTTTTCCTTCCACCATATTTTTTTTATTTTATATTTGTTTCTAATGGCAGACACACAAATGTGTGAGGAGGCCCTTTTCAACCTCAGTCATGTCACAGACAAAGCAATTGGATAGAGATGAAGGCAAGGGTGATGCCTCACACGCAAGTCCAGTGGCAATTCCTCACTTCCCAATAGGACAAGTTTTAAATCTAGAGATTATATACCTATACGTGTGTGTGTGCACATATGACGAAGAGATATTTCAGGTGCTTTCCTTTAACGTAACCGTGAGCTCTATCCAAGTGTCTGCTGGGTCAGAGCCAACCAAGTGAAAGAACGTAATGAGGAAACATGCAGAGGATGATGCTTTTAATCCTGGCAAACTTTTCATTGTTCTGACTTTCTCAACCCTGAACCCTCCCAGCTAGCATTTATCCACTTACAAGCTCACAAAATGAGCTTTCCCCCAGTTCTTCAAAAGACAAACCTCGCTTCCACCACCAGAGCCTAACTTTGATCCCTGGGCTCTGCAGGGCACTTACCCAGACAAAAGTGCATTGAGAGATGCCCACACCTGTTCATGCCTTAAAATCCCACATCTGGCTATTTCAGACGGCATCAGCTGTATGCCTCCGTCTCTCACTGCCCCGGCATGCCCAGCTCCTCCGCGCCTGCACAGCTGAAACAGCGATATGGTAACTTTCTGATTTTAACGCCTGGACACCGCTGCCATTTCTCCCCTACTTATTAGCACTGCTTTTCTGCCAGCTCAAGAGGGATGGCTGTAGCATGCTTTCTCCCCCTCCCTTCCCCACCACACGTGCATCTTGTCACTCAGAGACTGAAATTTGCATGTTAGATCGGTGTGTGTCAGGGACAAACCTACATGAGATTTTCAAACAGGGACCAGGAGGATCTTGTACTTTCAGTTGAATAGTTTGAATGGAAAAAGACCCAGGAAAAAAAAAGTTTTGGTGAAAATGCCCATCCTGACTGCGAATAGAAGGGCATTTCCTATACGTCAGCTAGTTCCAGAAGATAAACGCCAACTTTCACTAAATGAAACAGAAGATAAGTGCTTAAAGACAGCTAGGGAGCCAGGGGTGGGTGGCCTAATCCTTCAGCTGTTCCTTCCAAGTCTTCATAAGTGTTCCCACTCCTGTGGTTTTCAGAGATTTTCCTTCGAGACTAGTCAATAGTCTGATAGCATTTCACTATCAGGGGGTTTCTCATTGTCTCCTGTTACTTTCAAAAACCATAAAAAGAGGGATTTCTTCTCTCTTTCTTCTTTTCTGTTTGCACACAGCTTCCAGTCACACATTTTCATCTTCTGCCCATTAGAGGCTGGCAATGGCAAACTTTTGGTAAGTGATAGTTTACACAATTTCCTATATAAATCAGTGGCATTTCATAATTGTATAATTAATCTGTGTCATGTTATGAAATCACATTCTTTTTGCCATTGATTGCTCTTCCTTGAATTTCTCTGTTTTCTAGTACCTCCCATAGTAAGGTAGCCGTTGCCCAGTGAAGTTTTCCAAATTAAAAAAACACCAAAACCAGACTGTTTCAAGAAATAGTCACATTTATAGGTCACTGTTACTTCTCTGTTATGACTGTTGCTTCACATACAATTTTTTGTCCACCCTCATATTTGTATATCTGTTGGCACGCTGACTCCTGATTTGAAGATCAGTCCTGAGTTTGTTTCTTTGTCAGTTCTGAGACAGTTTTCCACTATATTCTCCAAGACTTCAAGTGGCACAGTCATCTCAACAGCTGGTCCTCTGAGTGCATTTTCATTTAGACATGTGTTTTTCCAACTGTTTTGTATCAAAAAACATCACCTTTTACAGGAACTCTTAGGACAATTTTATGCAATGCTGCCCCAGTGGCATGTCATTCAAAAGCAGATAATGATCAGGCTGAATACTGGAAGTGCTCTTATTTCTCCCATTTTGTTTGCAGCTGTGGGAATGGGGTGTCCGTTTCTTTTTTGTATTTTTGCAGTCATTTCATGGATTGTCTTGTTGAGACTTATGTGCCACCACTGGTCAATGAGCTACCAACCGAGCAAATCAATCTAAATCAGATTTTTATACATTCTTCTTTCATATGTTTTGTTCTTCTAGAAAGAGCTATTCTTAAACAGGCCACAGAGTTACCTTTATCTCTTTTTTTAGAGTGCTTCAAAAGTTTGACATTTTAAAATTACTGCTATCAGGAAGGGGGATAAAATTCCATAAATAAAATCTTTGTAACTCAGATGTACTAGAAGAAATAAAATGGCTCTGACAGCAGGTCAGCTGTGTGAGGACATAGCTATAAAAAGAAATCTTTCCTAACTAGCTCCAGCACAATCTATGTATGTGAAACTCTTAGGATTAAAAAAAGCACTTTTCTCCCTGTGAGAAAAACACCAGAATACAACTGAGCTGAAGGTTTTTTACAGCTATTGACTCACAAAATCTGTACCTTGGAGGTTATAAAAATACACTTATTGGAGTCTCACACTTTAAATGTTTTGACAGAAAACACGTGAGCAGTTCCTGGAGCTGGGCATATGCTCACCTCTCTTACCAAAGCAGGTCTCTATTCAGCGTACTTTTCTTTCCCAGCGAAGCTAACAGCACAGCTTGGTGTCTACCCAGAGGGAATCCAGTCCTGCCCACAGATGACAGAGTAAAGAGCAGTGGGCTCCTCTTGACCTACCCTGATAGAGGTGTTGGGTGACGGGTTCCCATGGGTTTTTGAGGTTAGTTGGACGTATCATTTGGCTGTGTAGGAACTGGCAGAGCTGTCCCTGGACACGGTAGAGGGGTGGCAGGGAGGAGCTGACGGCTCTGGAAGAGAAAGTCTGAGATAGTTTGTTAAACTTTTGCTAAAAGAGCTTGACTCCAAGAAGAGAGTGACAGTGAGCTGATACGGATGAGTAGCTTGTCTTCTGGAGAAAGGTAGGGTTTGTTTTTTATCCCTTTGCATATGCATACAAAGGAGAAAGGTGCTGCAGATCAGCTGGTGGAGGGGCAGAATTACTTGCTGGAGATCCTATTGCAGTAACAGAAGATAGGTTTCAGTGGATGACCAACAGGCCACTGGCTGCCACTAATCCTTTATCACTCAAGAAAATCTTCCTTGTTTGTACTTACCTTAACCAAAATCTTAGTGGGAGAACAACTCCCAAGGCATGAGCCAGCCTCCAGTTAAAGGTTGCACATTGTGGCTGAGGAGGCAAACGCAGACCACAAGGCTGTCAAAAAAGCCAAACCATAGTAGTCGGGGATCAAAGAGTTTGGGACTCTTCTGGGAGCACCCTACTCTACAGATCATGTTGATGGCACGCAGAAAGCAGCCTGAAATCAGGGAAAGGCCTCAGCAGGAGAGGGATGAAGATTTGTCTTTCCCTCCTCTATAAACTATTGTTACACTTCAGGGATCTTTGATCTCACTACAAGGGATGGAAGGGAGGGAAGTACTGGGAGGACTCTTTGTTCCTCTTAACACTATCTCAGTTCTTCATCTGAGATGCAGCAACAAGTTTAATTCAAAGACAAATTGTGTGAACTCCGTGTGTGTTCGTAGCCCCAGAATCAAGGACCTACTCAGATGAGAATAAATTACAAAGTACCATGGAAAAAGGGAGTGAAGTTACACTGCTGTTGGCAAAGTTAGAACCTGATACTCTTAATAATTTCAATAGCCTCATATTGTAATTCCTCCCTATAACTGTTGTCTACGGTGCAGACAGAGGACAGACAGGATTGTCTTTTTATCTAGCCGGTTTTCCCTGGGGTGATGGGAGTGGTAGTGATGTCAGTGTAATGCCCTGAAGAATAATAATGAAAGTTTAAAAATATACAGTAACACAAAAAATGAAGTGGTGTGACCACAGCTGGTCTACAGCTCCTTACCCACTGTAGAAATTTGGGCAGGGAAAGGCAGGGGGAGGTTTTATGCTGCATTTTCCAGAGCCCGTAATCAAGATCATGAAAAAAAAAGGCTACCAACTTAATGGATGAACAGAAAAATTCCTGTTTCTGTTCCTATTTGTTCCTGTGTGAACCTTTTATCATCGGTCAAGATGACCAGATACTGAACCCATCAGCTGCATTAATCAGTTGCATTTACATATGCAAGTCTCTGTCCCCTCTTCACGCCCTTTTGCAGCTATGGCAAAATTTAATAGGGCATGCTATGGCCTTGCTCATGCTCCATGTCCACTGTGAGACAACCTTGCCTCACAACCTTGTGAGATGTGTGTGGAGGGTACAATGGAATTGGAGGGTGATGGCTGCTGCACAAGACCTAGCAGCATCTCATGTCTGGTACAAGACACACACTATGAACTAGTGGTGTGGCCATCCGACCTTATGTTGCTACTTCACACCTGAGAAAAGATACCTGAAATCACTATGTGCATGTATATACTGCAAACATATCTTGAAAACAGGTTTTTCCATTGACAACCCTGTCTCATTTCAGAGAAGAAGTGCTGGAGAAAGGCAGTCTGGGCATTTGCAGCTCTTTGCAGAACTGGCAGGAGGCGATGCTGTAATAAGCTCCCAGTTTTGCAAGGTGTGGAAAATCCCATGTGAGCTTCTCAGCTTCTTCCATTTCTATTGACTGGTGAGAACACTGGGTACTCAAAACATGGCAAAAGGGGCTTGGTATGATTCAGATCAGCAGGTGATGTTCACTAAAATATGTAAAGGGTTGGATTCCTGCCTAAAACAAGAAAATAACCCAGGTCAAGACTTATACTAGACCTTTAGAAGAGAAATGAGGTGCTTGTTTTAATAAAATCAGTGCTGCTTTTTAGAGGTATGATTTCAGACATGTCCTTTGCCTCAGAGAGATAAAGGAGGAGTATTCATGTCATCAAACTTCAGATATCTAAGCAAGATCCTCAGAAGAACATTCAAACTTCCATTGACCACAGCAGCAGCCTCAGGTCCAGAATTGCAGTTAGCAAGTGCAATACCCCATTAGGTATAAACAGCTTTGAATGGAAGGAAATTTGCAACCCACAGGGAACCTATATAAAACCAAAGTTACAGACACACCTATGCAGTGTGAATCTAACTGCAAGTCAACAGCTGGATTTGGATCTTCATGTGAGGCAACTGAGATAATGACAGTTATCAAGGTCACAAGTATGTGACTTTGCTTGTCAAGAGAAAGCAATGTATATTGTCAATAGTACTTGAGGATGGAGGGGGAAGTGTGCCTAATATTAAGAGGCACCACAGTTCTCCATGGAGACAAAATATGAAGACAGCTATCTCCCACCGATATTGGTAGGAAATTATTTTGTCAGGATATAGTGTGATTACTCCTCCTGATCCCCATCCCCAGCCACACAGCAGGTGCTGTAACTTGCTGGCATGTACCTGGAATCACTGGAAGACCTATGGCCAACAGCTGGCACCTTGAGAACCTATTATTCCCTTTGCTACCTTTGCTGAACTAGAGCTTTCTGGAACAGTATGAATTAATTCCCAACAGTTGTGAAACCTGCATAATTCATTTATTCATGTGCCTGTAAAAGGCATTAAAATTTAAGAGTCTGAAATAAAAATGAGTGTAATTGCACCTGTTTTTAGATTCCTTCCCATTCTGCTCTACCATTTCATTTTTACTGCCATTTAAATGGCACAATGTTTAATTGAAAGCTGTGAATTGCTGATTGCTGTTACAATGCAGCTTCTCAGTGGGGAAAAATACACCCTTTCTAAATTATTTGGAAATGAAGTAGTATCTTTGCTATGCACAATCTCAGATCTGGATGTGGAAAGCCAGAATCAGAGCTGTGATAGTGCCTGTAATTTCTACTTAACGAAGATTCATAGGACTGGTTTTAGTGAGTAAACTGTATGAACCCTGTGAGAGCTCTGGCATGTATGGGGACACAAAGCACACACGTCACCAGGACTCTTCCCATGCTGGTCTAATTATCAATGAGTAGCCTTTAGAAATTTATTACCGTGCTTAACCATAAATTCAGAAAATGAACATGGCAAATTTCTGCAAAAAAGACAATTAAACATAAGTCAGACATACGATAACTTGAGAAAGCTGCACACCATAGAACTTATGAGTCCAGCCAAAGGGCTTGGTCATATCACTGGTGATACTCTACATCTGTAGCACAACATTATAAGGCACTACTGTGCAAAGTGCTATACCCAGAGGCAATAAGGTAGCTCATGACTAGCAAGAGTAGGAAAAAGGAGGTAAGAGACACTGAGGGACGTCATGCTGTCAGTGAAACACCCATGATCAGGTAGCTAAATGGTGAGCTTATACAGTGATCTCAGTATGCCACCTCCAGAGGCTTTGAGCCACTGAGAAAGGCTTTCCCAAAAACACAGTGTTCTGTGGATCAGGGTCTGATTTACCCTACTGATAATTTTACATGTTTTGGAGTCAATCGTAAAGGAACGGTGAAGCATAAGACTCAAAGATTACTCTTAAAATAGGAAATATCCAATAGGGACAACTGGGATGAAATACGCAGTGTTTGTGCTCAGGATTCCCTGCATAATCCTGATATTAATATGATGGACTGGAGGTTTGGTTGGGTTTTTTTTACCTCATTCCTGATCCATAACTTCGGCAAACATTTGCAAAAGCAATAGATGCCTGAGCTGGGTTTCAAATTGATTCTGATTAGCCTGTGGTTTTGATCATTCCTTCATCCTTGCTAAATTTGTGCCTGAAAAAAAGGATAAAATTCAATGCATATCAGTTGTTATGCATTTTCTTTTTAAATTTAGAAATACTGGGTTCACCTGCATACAAACCTCATGGAGAGAGCACAGGAGGTGGTATTTCTTGACAATATCTCTGTGAAATAAAACTGCTGATACTTTCGCAGAGCTCTAGTTTCCAGCCACTGTTACGTTTTAATGATATGATCAATAACCATATAGATAGAAGGGACATTTCCTACCACACAAAATACAATAGCTTGAAACATGAGAAGTGGTTTCTGTATCCCTTTAACTGGTGGTTAACCTCATCGAATTACTGCACCTGCCAAGGCTGTGAGAACTAAATACAGCTGGTGTCAGCGTCTGGCCAACTGAACCCAACCCTATGTTAATTTGAACAGATGTCAGCAACCACATGGTAGACTCTGGCATGACATGATGAGATTGTGCTTCATCACAAGCTGGAGTGATTGTTCCTGAGGTGCAGAAACCAGGGCAACATACAGCCAATTGTTCCTCTCTTGTCGCTGAATCCGGCCCTCACAAATCCACATAATCGGGGAGTAATTCAGGCTGGAAGGGACCATGTCCAGGAAGCTTCACAAGGACTAGGAGGCTACTTTCACCTCAAGGCCTCCCAGAGCAGCTGAGTTGTCAGGCAGAGACAAGGAAAGAAGAAAGGGCCTTAGGGGGTACCTTGTCTAGGCACGCCCTAATCAGAGGCACTGTACAAACAGAATAACACAGCAGCCCTGTATCCCAAGGGGCAGAGGACAAAGTGTGTCAAGACTCGGAAGTGTGAGAACCAAGAAACCGTGGTCTTGGAAACTAACAGGCAAGGAGGGTTTTGAGAAGGAATGTGATGAAGAAATGAAGTAGCTGAGCAGATATGCTTTGAGGAGAGGCTCTATCTGGAATGTTGCTTTTGTTGTTCTTGTGTTTGGTTTTACTTTTTTGAGCAAAAGAACTTGCTTGAAAACTAAGAAAGAGGGTGATGGAGAGCAAAAGGAGAACTCCAGGGCAGCTCCCTTTATTTCCTTCCATGCCTTACCCCAAAACGACCTGTACTGATTCCTTCAGCAAGCACCATATAAAAGACGGAGCCAGTGAATGATTCCCTTCTTATAATGAGTTTCTCCTGAACCTCTTGCATGGTCCCAAGAATATCTTGCTTGTTCTACATTGAGTACAAGATGGCCAGGAAAGGGATGCTGAGCTAGACAGACCTTTATTTTGACCCTGCATGCAATTCAACTCTCATTGACTCCTCTGAGAGCTCATCATATTTACATTTTTGGAGCCTGGAACAGAAGACTCCTAATGAATATAAGGAATGCAGCCAGCCTGTCCCTCTTCCTCCAGTGTTGCATAATTGTCTATATTATTTTTCTGGACTTTATTCAGTTTTGAATGGTATGGATGTAAAGTTGCCAGATCTCTAAAGTACCCTCAGTTATATAGCAGATGAGGGAATGCGATTGGTAAATAATATACACTTACACAGCAGCCTGCACTCACAAAACATATGGGCATATACATAGACATGTAATGCCTTCTACCAGACAGTTAGAATTACATGGTTACTCTATCTGTGAGTTGTATCCTTTTATGTATATGCAGATTATTTAGAGATATAGACATGAATTATGTAGACACAGTAGGAGGCATGACTAAGAAAATTCAGATTAAGGCCAACAGAATTAATCATGTGTTTACAGTTCACATAGGGGTTTTTTATGTTTCTGAATTGGAGCCGCTATGCTGTCATCCATGCATAACTTTCTTCCTCTGGCCGTGTATGCAATAGGGAGCATGCATAACACGGATGTGAAACCTTATTGTCCCTCCTCTCTCTTCTCACGCAGAATCCTGTGATCACATTGTTTACAGTTAAAAGATTACTCAACATCATTTTAATGTCTAGCTTTTTATGAATACTGAGGCTGTATTTGTTTCTTCGGGGCAGGAGAATCCTCAGGATTATGTCTCAGATAGGATACAGGCAAGTCACTGCAATGCACGTATAATGTGGCACCTAATAACAAAGATGTTATTTCACAGATTGCACACTTCGGTCTGAATGAGGTATAAGACACATATGATAGGACCAGATGATAAGATGATATGATGAGGTCCCTTCCAACCTGAATTATCCTATTATTTATGATTTTAGGATTTTAAGGGACAAACAGCTAAGCTGGATTACTGCAGCTTGAAAACAGAAGAACGAAACTTTTCCTTGCATATCTGTCCCTTCATGTGGCTCCCATTATTTTCTTCACTTTCTTTTTTTACTCCCCTGCAGGGTAATCATGCAGGTTTCCTAAATTGGGATTTCTCAGGTAGAGGAGAAGATATATGAGAATCGGAAGTTTCATTACAGGTTTGGTGACATCCTGTTTCTCTTAGCTGCTCTGAAGCCATGTCAGGATGAATTAAAGATCTTCCACCTTCAGCAGTCAGGAATCAAGAGAAGGAGAGCCAAATTCTCAGATGCTCTTTTCTGCTCCACATGCCCACATAATGGTGTAGCATTGGTGTCATCAGCGCAGGAAGCAGCTCAGGTTGCTCTGCAGTACAGATGGCTCTGTGCCCCCTCTCCAAACTGACACCTTAGCAGTCACACCCATGCTTTAGCTCAGTCTATAAATCTTAGCCACGTAAGGTGTTTAGACCGCAGCAGAAGAGGAAGTTTCTTAGTGTGTAGCCATGGGACGAAGTCACGCTCTGTTCCCTCTCTCTATTCCCAGAGACACCATAGACCAGTATAGTGTTACAGTCATTTTCACCTAAGGTGTTAACCAGCAACATGAAAAACAGACCTGCTTCCAAAGCAGGTTGGTTAAACTTTTCAGATTGACCTTAGATGAAAAAGTCTAATACTTAAATATCAGAGAAATTTCAAACCTACCACTCAGTTTCTGCCTATCTTGAAGGAACCCAAGTTTTTTTCAAGGGAAGTCTCTCCAGGAGCCTCACTTCTTTTTCTAGTGATGTGCAAAGTGACATGGTGGTCTGCAAAACCTCATCTGCATTCACAGTTTGTATAGCACTCTCTGTCCCCACACCTCTGAGGCCCAAGGTGGTGAGCAGTCTGACAGCAGGGCTGGCACCACTTCTATCCTCAGTGACCCAGTTATTATAGCCTGTCTCTGCATCGGGAGAAACATCACTCTTCCAGACCAAAGCAGGAACATGGTATCACGACTCAGCTCTAGGAGAGTTCTTGAGTCACCAGACTGTTATTTTCTCTTCATGTGGCTGTACAACTTTGTATAATGTAAGAAAGATTCAGGAGGCCACAGGGAGTAAGAGAAAGGCATTCCAACAGTTGTGGTCCTGCACTGAATTAGTGGGGTCCAGATGCTGCCAGGGTGAAGAGTGATTCTAGATAAAGTGGAACTCTTCCAGAGGAAGGACTGTCTTTTTCACTCACTTTGGAGAAGGAAGACTTGACGCTTAAACCCTACTCCAAATCAAGCAGCGGTTAGATTTGAAGCTCCCCTGTCCATGAAGAGCTACCTTGGCCTAGGTGAAAAAACAGTTTACATTTCTTTTACTTCAGGCAGCTATTTGGCAATAGGGTTTAAGCCTGAGCTCCTTCTTACTGTTGTTGCAATCGGCTCAGCAGCTAGCTGAGCGTGCAGCGTAGCTTGCTGTCCATTCCAGCTCACATTCCTGTACAGAGCACAAATCTGTGAACTGACCTTCAGTTCTCATATGTGAAACAAAAATACTAGCATATTGCTGCCTCTCATGGGTGTTGAGAAGGAAGATAGTGATGTGACCTTACACTATATTAATGAAGACCACATAAGTATCTAGAAAATGAGAAAATTTCTTGGTTTATGCTGTATAAGGCCTAAGTGATGTTGCCTGGTTAGATACTCAGCTAGTACAAGTCCAGACTACTTTAAGACAACACAAACCTTAATTCATTGTTCATTAGCATGTCTATGCTTTCCTGCAAGGAAATACTAGTCTGCAGAGAAAAGGAAAGTAGCAAAAAGTACATATCAAGTAACATCTATTAAATGTTGCCACAATCTTGGGCAAACATGAATTAATCTCAAAATGATCCAACATTAAAAATTTCAGTTCAATTTAACAAATGAGAACTTTCCCTTTAGTTGGCCCAATCTGTAACTAACATGTAGCAAGGTCCCTTTTGCCAGACTTGGATTTTCTGTAACACAGTTATTTCTACAGAAAAATTCCTGGCCAGTCCTGTATGTCAACTAGGAAAAACTCTAGTCTCCATCAGTAGTGGTGGCTCAAGTAGCTTAGTAACAATCTCAGCAATATTAGCCTCTTTCCTCCGTGTCTGGCGTAAATCTGAGAGGTTTCTTGTAATTTTGGAAGAAGTAAAGGAAGTTCCAGCTGCAGATTAATTTGCCTATTACAAAATATTTTGCTGTGTATGTCACACTGGGAAAATAATAATAGCAACTCTAAAAACTGTTAAAAATTACATTTTAGTGCTGCCAGCAGCTGGTATAGCAAGCAAGATAGTTAGGGATGGAGACGTATCATCAAAATAATGTTAAGAGCTTTTGCTGGACTGCTCTTTTCCAGATGCCACAGAACTAAATGACAGTTGCTAAATATTAGAAAGGGAGAAAAATTGAAGTTGTCTAAGCAGTCAGCACACCATTTGCTTTACAGCAGCTTTGGCACAGTAATTTTCTAAACACAGGTGAAAAAACCACAACTCTATTGTAATCAGAGTTTAGATTAAATTAAGTTTATGGCATCAGCAAAATATCTTATTCAGGGTTTTGTTTAGAACAGAGAGAAGTTATGTCAGAGCAGATGGGCAGGGATAGTAAAAGCTACATGAGGAGATTATAAAACAACAATGCTACTGACTTTTAATGGACTTTAAACTCCAGTCTTCTGCAGATGCCGCCTTTCTTCCATACTGAAAAATGTATCAATTTATGGCCCATTCTGTAAATGTAGGCAATCCCACAATGTCCAGTAACATTGCTGAAAATGACAAAGCCTTTGAAAGAAACTTGTCAAGTGTGACTACCCTTTGTAGCTGGCGTTTAGTTATGCTAAAGTAACACTTAAAGTTGCATCTGCAAATAGAAGTGTCTACACATAATGTGATTACAGTCTCTGTAAGAAGGGAAGACGAATGGGAAAAAAAATAATTAAAAAAAAGATCACATTCAGACCTTCTACTGAAGGTGCCAAACTGTGAGCTGAGACTAATTCTCTCTTGACTGATTAGGGAGCAAATGTCTGGCAGCTCTGGATAACGGCCACAGTAGCTCATCATTGACTGTAGAGGCCAAACAAGTAACGATGGCGTTGTTACACCCTTACACGAGAAAGTCTATATGCAGCCTATATAGCCTGAAGCTCAGCTATGAATCAGCGTCCTACTGATTTCAAAAGGAATCTTAAAAGCATTGGAAGTGCTGAACTTGAGTGAGTCAAACAAAATCACAACGGAAACCCCTGGCAGAGTGAAAGTCGGATCACTTTTGTCCTCATGCAATGCCTTCCTCCATGATTACATTTCTTCTTTAAAGACGGTTATTAATAATTTTAGTGATGAAAATATGTTAACCCAACCAAGATGTATCATGTGCCCTGAAGATTTACAACCTAAGGACCAGAGTCTATGGTTGGATCAATATTGATTAGCCTATGTGTCCAAAGGGTTCTCTATATTTTTGTTGCCAGGACATTAAGCTGTGCAGGGGGGGAAAAAAAAAAAAAAAGAAAAGAAAAAAAAAGCACAACAAAGCTTGTAGACAAGAAATATATACGTAAGAATTTTTTCACAGGCTTTGCTCCAGAAAGATTACAATGGCCATCCAATATAAAAATATCCACACAGTACTCAGTCCGTTAATATGTAGAACATCATTTGTACATATTACAACACATCTTTTGGAAAGATGCCCAGTCTTCATGTCAAGTGTTCAGGAATCTATCACAGTGCACCACGGAGTGTCCCAGTGATTGATACCACCCTCAGTTCCATACAAATGTTTCTACTGTTAAGTTTCTTGGTTATAAAGCTTAATTATACCAGACATCCAGTTTGTCTTAGCACCTGTAAGCAAACCTTTTTAAAACAGGCAGGTCAAGCTCTTTCTCATTGTAAAGACTTTCTCCACACCCCATATACCCTTTACAGTTTTTTGGATTGTAACCATGCAGAACAGGGGTCCTTTCACCTAAAAGCAGCATCTTATTCCCATCACCTCTATGTTCAGCCTAAGAAATTCACCTCACAGCTAGATAGCTGGAGCGAATCACCCCGTTGAGGCACTAGAGAGTGCAGAAGGAGCCTGGGCAATAGATTTTTGACGAGCCATCAAATGTTTTTATCAAGGCAGAGCCTGTCCTTTAAGTGGTAACAGTAATCCGGTGGTAGCTAGAATACTACCCTGGCTGCTGATCTCCCAGCCCTGCCCAGAGCAGCAGACATTATTTCCCAAAAAGATCATGGCTGGCCCTCATTTCCTAATAGCTTGTTCTGGCAGGAACACTTGTACCCAGCCATAGATAAAAGACTGAAGCTGATGGAGAAGAAAAAACTGAAAAAGACAGACTGCTCACATAACATTCGTGAGGCAGCAAAGTTAATCGCTATGTAATTACCACCCAAGTAAATTGTTTAATGTGGTAAAATGTGACCAGGGTTGTTACTTGTGTTGCAAGTAGTGGCTCACGATGCCATCTGCAACCCATCAACAGATCACACAGTGAATTTGCTGCAGATGTAAAGCAAACCCTCGACATCTCCAAGCATGTTGTTAAAAACCCCCATCAAGAGAATACGAACATTTCTGTTGTTTCAGATGTCGCTGTGGCTATTTACACAGGGCTCAATGGTGCCGCACTTGTTCATGTGGATGAGGGAAGAATATGGTTAGTTAAGAGAAGAGCAGGTTGGCAATGGCTTCTGAGGCTGGAAAAAAAAAAATAAAAGGGGCATAAAAGACACATCAGCGTCCGACCATAATTGGAAATCCAGCTACGCCGCGTGGAGAGCGGAGCGATGAGGGGGAAAGGAATGCGGTCTGTCACGAAAGCAGCTTTCTGGCAATTTACCGCGGGATCGCGAGCAGCTCCTGCAAACAGCAGGCAACTGCGGGATCAGCTGCTGACTCCTGGGTCGGCGCGCCCAGCGCCCCAAGCCAGCGGGCGAGCGTGCCAGGTCAGCGTCGTAACCACACCAGCCGCCGATGCTCAAACCTGCAAAGCTGTGCTAACACGCTGAAAACGGAGTGAAACCCAAGCGCATGGAAACGCGATGCAAACTGCTCGTGGACCTGCAGCATCTTTTGCAGAGCAGCGTGAGGGGAGACAGGGCTCCCCGGGAATCGGGCGTGCGGGCGCAGTCTGCTGCTGCCGGCATTGCAGGGACTGCCACTATACGTGGGCAGGACCTTTAGATCTTATTTTAACAGTATTACTTAACTACCTGCAATCTCCGGTTCGAAAGTACATTCTAAAACACAAATAAAAATAATAGTGACGCTTTCAATCTGTGCTTTAAAACAGTGACCTATTTCCTGTCGCTGCACCTCACGTCCCCACACAACGTATCACTTGTCCCATGTAAGTGCTTGGAGTAATTTCTCATGTTTTTAGGTTTTCCTATATTTTTTTAATTTTTTTTTTTAAATTAGAATATTTCAGAAGCAACTAAAGGATCCAGAAACCACCAAGTATCTTTAGATTAGAGCTTCTTGGCAGCCGAGGTGCCTTTGAAAATGTCTCCCATGGTTCACAGTAACCCAGACACTCCGCAAATCTCATTCAATGCAGGAAATTGATCCCTATAAAAAGCTGTTCTTCCTGCTGAAGGGTATCTAGGACTATCAGCACACATGACTTCATGAGAGAGAAATGCTTCCCAGCTCCGCTGATTGTCACACTTTGAGCCATCTCTCATGTCGGTGGCTGTGTCTTCGTTTTGCTCCTTTGGTTACTTTACACAGAGTTGTGGGGAGCATGAAGGAAAAAAGAAAACAACCTGCAAAGCAGTTTTATTTCGTTTTGTTTTAAACCCAGGTAGCAGCACCACCTTAATACCACTTTTATGTGTCTGGTGTGGCTGTTAAGCTCCTTGGAGAATCTGTATTTGTGCAAAATTTGGAAGCTTCTCAAGTACTTGTACTTGACTCTTATGCATCCAAAAGTATATACACCATTACCTGACACACACACACTTTCCAAAACCAACACGTACATATACTTCTAGAAAATCACCCACAGGAGCCTTTCAGTCTTATAAAAAATGAAACTGATTTTGACTCAACTGGAGCTAAATTATTCATTCAGGTGAATTCACACACTGGGCTGAACAGAAAAACTTGTCTTTATTTTGTGGAAGGAAACAGCTTCTGGATTTTTAAGCTGTTTGCTTACTTTCGTGGAAGAGTTGGTTTGGAAAAAGAACTTGTGTGCATAAAGCTGCACCATTTTGTACTGTGAGAGAATTTGTCTTAGAGAGAGAGAGCAAGAGAGAGACTGATCCACAGCTGTGTCCAGCCCAGGGGAATTTAACAATTTGAATTGGAGCAGAAATCTTGTAATGGAGTAAATTGTCATAGTTCAGCTGATCACAGTAGCTGAAGAGATATTATCACAGGTTTGAAGGACATCAGCAGACTGGACAATCTGTAAAATGTGGAGCAATGCTGCACACTTAAAACACTGACCCTCAGTGCTCCGTTTTGTACATTTAGTTTTCATGTACAGCATAAAGTGACGATGGTTAACACATGCTAAGAACAACTAAGGCGTATACCTTCGTGCATTTTTTTCCCTGATATGTCCAATTGCAAAGATGTTTTTACTGGAAAAGTGATTTGTAATGTACAGCATGGCGCAGCAATTTTTGCTGGCATTATTGTGGGAACATAGCAGTGTCATAATAATGTCACAAAATAAACTAGAATAAAAATGGAGCCGCTATTACTTGATGATCACTTCCATTACAGAGGATTTCAGGAACCAGCTCTTTAGCAGTTTATGCACCAGGTAAGGACTAACACTGGGATCACTTGAATCATGGACATCCACTACCAAAGCCCAAAATATTTGCTTACTTTTATGACTGGTTTTATCACTAGCAGCAAATGGTATTTTGTCATTGGTTTTATAATGCCAACTAATCGAACTCTTTTTTTGTTTTTATAATCCTCTCCTAGCAGGTTGAAAAAGATGTTGGAGCAAACCAGAACACAAAATAACTTCGTTGGCTTTGCATAGCTGCTCTTGTCCCTCGGCAGTTTAATGCTGCAGAAATACATTGACCGCACTGTGATTTAAGCCGGTTAAGATCCAGCACGTGAGACACCTCAGAGGTTGCAGAGGCATATCACAGACTGGCAATAGTAAAGGTCTGAGATGTGAGCAAAGATGGGTTATGCCCATCTGAGCAGACTCTTTCCTGGATTTCTTACACCAGTTGTAGGAAATCAGCTTGAAAAAAAATCTACTTTTATTATCCCTAAGATGTAATCAGGTCCTCAGTGAGCGTCGTTTGGCAATTATGTATTTTGATGGAAACTGTTTGAATAAAATTATTATTTTCACTGGAAAAATGTGTCATACAGCTAATCTTTTTTCAGTTTAAAGTCACACAAGAGAAGACACACCTAGTGAGAAGTTGGGCAGATGGCTATTTCACAGCAGAAAATTGTATTCAAATTCAACGTCAAAATAAAGAATGTTTAAGTATTTTTAAATCAAACTATTCTGCACATTTTATTCCATCAGTGATAGTCCTTTTATAATGAGTGAAGGCTGAAATGAAATACAGATATTCCACAATTCCATGTAGGCTGTAAATTCTATTTTCTGACTAGGTCTAAATACAACTGGAATAAAAAAAATGAGTGTGAATTCTATTTTTTTTTTCCTTTTCGAAATATATTGGTTTTGCCTAGAGCGTAAATCAATAAATGGTGTAAATAAACCTTGCAATAATTATTTTGAGGAAAAAAAGAGGACCACAAGAATAAATAAAGACAGATATGTTTATGGCATCCCAATTTTCTTTTTAAGAAAATAAAAAAAATAAAACCTTCACAGCTGAAGGCCAGTTTTGCATTCTAGTTCCTGCCAGTTATTTTTTTTCAGCATTTTTTAAAGTTCACAAATCAAGGCAAGGGTATGTTCTCTTGTTCTCAGTAGGCAAAGCGTATAGTTTTACGGCAAGGGGAAAAGGGCAGCAAAATTGATCTGCAGATCTCTTACTTGAACCTTAGTAATTTTAGACAGGTGCCCTTTGCTTAACAATACTTTTTTCTTGAAAGAATGCGTCTTGGCACAAAGGGGAAAAAAAAAAAAAAAGGAATTGTAGACATGTGGCCTTTAGAAAGCCAATGGCTTACAAATTAATTTTACTGGAGGCTGTAGCAATTACGAGACCTGATACCACGATCTGGGTATTCACCTGAACCTCACCGCAGAGTCCATTTCTTTGTCCAGGTTTCTGTTGGAATTTGTTGAGGAAATGCTGTAGATCTTGACATGTCCTCAAAACAAAATATTGTGGTCCTCTCACTGTTAAAGAGAATCAAGGTCCAGGTCTCTGTGTTGATATTCAAAGTCTTTCAGAGGCAGGCGCTCCTTGCACGGAAGCTCACCTTTCGCTCTGCAGCTGATATTTCTTTCCTTTGACAGTCGTCTCTGCTGAAAGCAAGGATGGTGCCAGCTAGGAATGAACACACGTGCTCTCCAAGGAGCTCAGCATGTCTTTAATTAAACATTTTTTAATAGATTGAGGAGAGGAAGGATGGTGTCCAAATGTCAGCATCTGTCTGGAAGGAGAGAGGTGCTGGTTCCAGGGAAAGATCTATCGGCAAAGATCAGGACAAGGGTCCTATTTCTGCTCAACGAGTGGGAGACTGAAAGTAGTTCAAGAACTAATCGGTAACCTAGAAAGAGCCTGTTCAGATCTGTCATCTTCCCAGTCATCACAGGAGCACTGAACTCCTGTACCCCAAGTGCCTTAATCCTCAGGACGTGGCCACAGTACCTATTGCCCACTTTTTGCACATAAAACACCAAGGGATTGAGGGTCATCTTCTATATAAAACAGGGCTTTGTTTTCAGATCCATGAAACATTTCGTGTGGTGGAAATAAACATGTCCAGCCCAATTCCAATGTTAGCACAAATTAATAAAATAAATAAAATAAGATAAAATAAAACAAAATATCAAGATAAGGTAAGACAAGACAAGGCACTTTTTCTGGGAAAGAAGAGAAAACCAGTGAGCAATAGTATAACAGAAAACATCCCAGTGTCATCAGCAAATTTATATAATACAATTTCTCTCAAGTTTGAAGGTCCCCTGTTCTGCAATCCTACCTTTGGATCCAGGACCCATGGACAACACTATATCCCATATATCCCATACCAGAAACTGCCTCTCTGTCTCCAGCAGGGTGTGGGACTGCAGAGGTCATCAAGCTCTTGGCAGAGCAGTCACCAGAGCCGTGGTACGTTTTGAGACAACTACATGATGGTCACCCGGGTACGACCCTTCAAAGCTTGCCTGCATTTGACAAGACTCAAAATCTGGTGTGGTTTCCTGGGAACTTCACCCACATCATTTCTGAAATTGCCTACAAGAAACATTTTAAGCCCAAAGCTAAGGTCATGTGTTTTGAGAGGTATTAATAAGTCATGAATCCTTTTCATTAAAAATCCCTTCGCAGTATTTTTCCCAGTTGTGTCACTCTTAACTTCCTGTGCTTCTTAAGTGTTTGGGTTCTTGTTACTTCTATGCTGCTTTGGCTTCTTAAACCACCTGCTTTCAAAGTACCTTTTTTTTTCCTAGTAAAAGAACCCCAAATTTAAATAATGATTAAATAATAATTCACCAAAGAAGATAGTTGTGGCATGTTGACTCAAATGTAAGTTTATTTTCCATAATAAAATATGTCAATATTTATCCTTATTTAAAACACAATTCTCTCATAAAATACAGACAATATTAAGGGAACTATCTATCTTAGAAATATATAAGATGCCATTTTTCATTGTCTGGAGATTGCAAAACTGAAAAATATTGTAACTGCTGCTATATGAGCGTAGCTCTTGAGTAAGCTTTGATAGGGAGCCATGAGATTTTTCCATTAATCATTCTTTTACTGCTACTCAGTTTCAGCCATTAACTTGTAGTCCCTAAAAGGTTTACAGCACAGAGAATTTGACTGCTGCCGGTGTAAAATCACCAGTAAGAGACTGGGGTTTTTAAAAGATCTGTAGCAATTTGCAGAGGTTTTTAACAGCAGAATCCAGAAGGTAAATAACTCTTAAAGGTTTTGAAATTTGTGAAACTAGTTATAAATTCTCAGTATGAATATTGATAACATTATTACAATATCTTGTAAAAAGGTGCTTCACTCAAAGCCTGGCTGCTTTTCAGTAGTAATGAAACCAGCAGTGGCCTTGAATCAAAACCTTACATCTATGCAGCTTGAAATAATGAGATATTAAAAACACAGCTCTCAGTGTCGCTCTTTGCTCTGTTCTAAACTTCGGGTTAATTTTGCCCCACAGGTTGAAACCTTGCATTGGCATAGCCCCGCAAATGTCATTGCTTCATACGTCTCAGCACACCAGGGCAGACACATAATTTTAAGTCTGTGTTTCTGAATGCTTAGCTGGCCATTTTCCATTTTTCAAGGGAAAAGAAAATCCTTGAATTCATAAACTGTATTTTTCCTTATATATTTAATCGCATCAAATTGTTTGTGCATAAGTATGGATGATTTAGTACTAATCTAAATACCTATTATCACCTACATCATAGAAAATCATCAACAACCTTTTTGTTTGCTGCCTGGTTACCATACAGTTAACAATGGGAGTGTCCTGATCTGAGGTGAAACCCAGCTCTAAGGAGTAGTGGGCAATATTTATGTGATACAAAATGAGAATTAAATCTGTTGATAACAGCTTTATGTTTGAGGACTTTTGCAGAATAGGATAGTGGCTGAAATTGATTCCCGTGCATGGGATTGGTCCTCATTCTCCATATGTGGTACAAAATAGCTTACATGGACCACATGCAGAAGCCTGAATTTCAGTGGCTGTGAGTTCTCAAACATAACCCAAATAAAAGGACAAATAACTCCATATGTCTTGAAATAAATCTAGATTCTCCTTCTCCTGGCTACTGTTTCAAACCAACCAGCTTGTTGGCAGGACCAAAAATGTATGGTGAATTTGATTTTAAGGTGAATGTTCTACTTTTCTTAACCTAGTTAAGTTTTCTGGAGACCTTCCTGCCGATGGCCATCTAGGGTAGAGATGATATTTCAATCTGGTTTTAAGAGACCTCAGATGGTTCTCCCACAGAATATGGAGCAACAAACCTTTGATAGAGAGAGAGATGACAAGAGCCAGCTTAACTTTTATTACACCAAACATCTGTCTGTTTGTTCTGCCAGTGTCCATTGTGGTTTTAGGGACATTAGTCTTTGCATTTGTTGCAATTATATGTGATCACTGTGGAATTCTAAAGGTGTTTCCAGACAGGACCAGTGTGACCCTGTGGAAGTGGGTGCAAGTCTCTCGATGAATGGGAGACACCAGCTTCCACCAGGTTTTAATTTGTCTTTCCTTCAGCAGGTACATTACTGTCTATTATCACAGCATGCTATAACTCTCAGCTTCATCATTTAATGGGGAAAACTTCCCCAGCTGCCACCCAGTTTTCCTAAGTGGATATGACCATGCCCAGGAGCCTGGACTCCATGCCCAGCAAAACTGATTCTTCCAAAACTGAGCAAATGAGTGCAATTTTTAAAAGTGGATTAATTCATACTAGTCCCATGGGAGCTCTCCCAGCTGAAAGAAATGTCTCTGCTACATTGCTGCAAATGCAGCAGGTAGGTTTGCTTCACTTTCCTTTCTGAAGCAGAAAGCTTCTCAGCCCTGTTCACAGCTACGCTGGTGTACTTAAGAGGATACCGGCAGAAGACACTTACAACCAGTCACACACACATGTGAGTGTCCCATATTTCAGCCTGACAGCCAGATGTGGCACATCTGCAGTAGCTGAGGGAACTCTGACCACAACGCAAGGTTTGCGTTCTCCCTTGCAGACTCCAAACCGGGTGCACACAGCTCCTAGAGGGAAGATTTACTGAGGCTTTATAAAGAAAATCTCCTTTCAGTTCCATCTGGCACGGTACATGCAGGAAGAGAAGCTGTGATGGCTGTTTGGTCCCCCATTGCCCTCCAGAGCCAGGCAAGGGGACTCTGTGCCCAGCAGTGTGACAGTTCTGCTTCTCCCAGCATCTGAATTCGACAACACACAGAGCAGCACAACAGAGCAACACACACTGGCTGAATCAACACGGCCACTCAAATCACCATTGCCCTCACAGTTATGTGCCCTTGCTCTCGTGGTCTGGGTGAGAGGATGTGGGGATCAGGGAGGCTTGCACAGATTTCATCCCAAACCCCAGAGGTGGAATGTGGGCAGTGCACGCCATACACACGTTGCGTGAGTCCATTGCACATCTGTGGCCGTGCAGGTCTCGCTGCAGGCAGCAGCGAGTCCTCTTCCTGGTTATGTGGTCCCCTTCCTCCTTCCTCGTGAAAATCCATCATCATCTTCCTTTCCCACTTCTTCACCAGTGCCACAGGGATGAAAACCCCTTAATGAACTAATATTGTTTCTGAAAATTTTAAATTTTAACCTTTGTTTTTTTGCCATCCTGGGGGCAAGCAAAAGCAGTGCCATGATCATCATGAGTAAATTATTACTGTAAATATATTACTAGCAGCATGTACAGTATCTAAACAGTGCAAAATTATTATTTGAACACATGAAAAATCACACAGGGTCAAAGCATGGTGGGGTCCAGCCAGGGCCATGGGAAGAGTGTGACATCCCTGTGAGGATGGCAGTTTGTCACAAGTGGGAGATGGGGTCCAGGTTGGACATGCTGTTCTTACTTTGGCAGCACCCTCTGGAGGGCCTGACCGCACTAAATACTCAGGACAGCACTATCTCTTGATCATATCCACTCCCCTGGGGACTCCACTGCCTCGGGTCTACCTAGACCTTAACTTCAGGTGGAAGAAGTGTCCACTTGCCTAGGAATATCTCCCAAGCAGGCAGAAAATCACTTGGACAATCATCTCACTTCAAAAGCTGCCTTCTAAGACAGATGTTGGCCCTTTCCAATTTTAATTGGAAGAAAAAGATCTGTGAGAGGCATCAACGGGTTTCATTTCAGCTGAACAATCCTGATACTTACTGTTTCTGTTCTCCTCAACAGCAGATCACCAGACCCTCTGATAAATATGGATGAAGATGCCTCATAACCTTAGCAGTAAGATCCATTGGCTGTGTGCTAGAATTGTGCAGACTTTCTTGGTTAGGGGTGAGGAAGCTGACACAGTACTTGGATGGGTCCATGCAGAGGCTCAACCCATTGGTTTGTGGGTTGTGTTGAGGCACCGGAGTATGCACAAGTCTGCTCCCAACAGAGGACTCTGGCTTTTAAATACAGTGTGTTGGACGGTAACCTCCATCACCTGCTCTAACTTTTCCTCACAAATATTGTTTAAATAGGCAGTCACATAAAGCAAATAGATAGATAGAAACAAGTAGACACAGAACATGGTGATGCCTGGAGAGACACTGGCTAACTTATATTCGGTCAGCCCGAGGGATCTGGTTGTCTCTGTGCCCAGGACAGCAGAGAACAGCTGACCATCCCAGCCAGGCAACCAACAAGACACAAAGATCATAGATGGAGCAGGAGGGGGAGTCCCTGCCTTAAACAGAGCAAATACAGCACTCAGTAGGTGGTATCCTGCCCCACAACGAGGCAAGGGTTTCCTGACCCCACCTTTTAGAAAGTCGGGGGAACAAGGGGTGCGATCGCCCACAGAAACAAGGTGCCTACTGGAACTCCAACGTCTCTGCGCGAGGCAATGTGGAGCACTGGGCTCGCAGCCACCGACTCAGGGAGAGACGCGGTTCCCTCCCACAGCTCTGCACTGCACCGACGCTGTACTGATTGCCTGGCCTCTCGCCATTAATCCAAGCAAGACCTGGGTAAACACCTTTTGGCATGCAGCTTTGCAGACGAGCAAATCTGAGCACATTTGTAAAGTAATTAACTTCCTTACAAATTGCTTTGATTTGCTTCTCTAATCATAAAAAACCACACAATACAAATAGCACTGGCTTTCTCATTACAGAAATGACCCTGTTGCTACCCACACTGTTGTCATTCTGCTAGGCTGGGCTATAACGATTAGAATTTAGAGTCATAATCATCATTCTTCATCCACCCCTCTCAAAGGTAAACTTCTTGGGATAGGTCCCTGGGTTCAGGGAGACTGTTGTAAAACTGAAGTAATGTCATTGTGTTCAAAGAGTGAGAAAGAGAGCAGAAGTCTCTCTGCTAGCTTCAAAAACAAGTGGCCCTTCTTTAGTAATAGCTGACACAGACCAATTGCTTATTATCAGACTTGACCGTCGGTTACTGCAGGAATCCAGCAAAGAGAATCTCCAGCTTGGAGGTATCAATAGAAAATTCTTCAGGTAAAAAAATAGCTTACCAAAAGCAAAATATAGTGTGTATCCACTGGCTTTATTGAATGCAAACATGAACTTGAAAAACTCTCTGGTTAAAAGGAATGGATGGAAAAGGTTGATATGCAAAATTAAAACTAGATTTCCAACCTTTCTTTTGATTGCCTTTCATAAATATTTCTGTTATAAAAGTTCATTTAAGAGTCTTATATTTCTAGTAAATGGTTGACGTAAAAACACACTTAAGCTTTTGCATTTATGTGCCAGTTGCCCAGTAAAAAGCAGAATTAATAAAATGTGATCTCCATGTGATTGCTTGTGGGTCAATTTTTGCTATGCTTATTCCCAGGGAATACAGCTTATCTGCTTTCACTGGGTCTTGAGTTACATTAAGTTAACAAAAGCCTTTGGTTCCTCTTCAAACAGTCTTAAAAGAAAGGTTCCTGCTTCTGTTCTGCCCCTTGTACTGTTCTTCAGCTTCAAATCCATGCTCCACCAGTCAAAAAATGATCATTAGTATGAAAAGACAGTGCAACACGTATGATTTAAATTGCATGACCATGGCAGAATAGTGTTCTTAAATTGAATTTTGCACTCTGAGCTGTACTCGGCATGGGGCCATTTCCAGTTTGCATCAGGTCTGAAATATACTGTGGTGTTACAAACCACACACATCTTTTCAAAACATTGCTTGTCTTGCTTTTGATTTTGTGAAATAGCGGTATGGACTCCAGGATTATTGTGTCCTACAGCTGGAGCCAGTATTCTCTCCCCTCTGCATTCCCATCAAGTTTTATTTAAATTCCACCTCAGAAACTGAGTTCTGAAAAACAATGAGTTCTGGAGAATTTGATGGGGATCAGAGGGAGAGTGGGGTGTTATTGAACAGATGAATAAAAAAGTAAATAATCCATATATTATTTACCCTATACCGTGCAGAATAGTCCCATTGGGTCTCAGCCGGTACAGGCAAAGTTCAAGAGAATAACTCAGCATTTCAAAGAGAGTGAAACAGTTATAAAAGTAGAAAGGCTACAGAGCATTACTACTGGATATAGGATACACATAAATGTATAGATTAAATCAATAAGTACCTTTAAAAATCAACTAGAACATTGTCACCAATTACAGCCGTCCAGATGTTCAGGCAGACAGGCATAAAAACTGCAGCACAAAGATTTGCAGAATGTTAACAAGGGTGTATTGTATCAAAGTCCTTACGTGTAAAAATACATGTACTTACTAAAACTAAATGAAAGGTGAGTCACCATGTATATACCAAGATTTAAACAAACACCTCCTGTATTTACTGAAACAGTCCTGGAGCAAGTGGTTCCAATGAGAAAGCAGACAGCGTTTCAGGTCTATATTCAGCCATGAGCCTAATCTGTTTGCTCTTCCACCTTAGAGACAGAGTGAGATGAAAATGGTAGGTGGGAAATGGCTCTGGTTTATGTACAGTGTCACCTATTATTTCATGTGACTTATTTCTGATCAAACACCTCTGGTAATGAATGGTAGAGAAGGATCCGAAGAAAAAATAGGTGGCCAAACCTCACCCTATATCTCTGGAGATGTTCAGATTGCAGTGTTACATTGACCTCATCTAAACTTTGAAAAAATTAATGATAGATGGTGAAGAGAATAAACGATAGAGTTGTCATCCCTCACAAGCATCCCTGCCAGATTTACTATGCTGGTTAACCATTGTTGCACAGACGTACTTAACTGCGATAAGAGTCCTTTTTGAAATGTACTGATTGCAGCTTCTGAGAGATAAATCTCAGTGCCCGGCACTGTAATTAACTCAAAATTTACTAATTTATCAAGACTCCTGAAACAAGCATGTCTAATTGCCTTTCTTTATTAACACATGCAAGAATGTTTAACATTTTACTTCCATTTAAACAAGAGTTTTAATAAGATACAGTATCAATTAATGGTCCTATTAAAAGTCAGCTGGTATTTTTACAATAGCAGCAGAACTCCTTGTTGCTCTTTAAACACCATGGAGCAATCATAAGGTTCGTGGTTTTGTTTGGAAAGGTGCATTGCAATGATACGCTGCCAAGACTTTAACAAGCATCTCCCACAAGACATTCCTTGTTTAAGAGGATGGTAAAAAAACCTGTAGTTTTTGGTTTGCCCTGAAAAGGAGAATGAAGGAACAGGAATACCATTAGTGTGTCTCTTAAAAGCAATATGCATTTCCAAAACCCTAAGCACGTAAATGCACTACACTGCACTGCTTTTGTTTAGTTCTTGAAATGTGTTGATCTTCAGTTTGTTGGGGTTTTTTTTCACATCTTGAAGTGTGACACAGTCTGCAGTTGGGTGAAGGCTGCTGCTGAGAAACCTTAGTCAGAAGTAGTAAATCCTGTCCCATGGATAGAGCAAGAGTTGATAGCTCATTCGCACTAAAGTACTCTTGTTTGGGAACTGCAAATAATGGCCCAAAGGCACAAGCGGAGCTGACAAGGTATGCTGCTCTTTTGAAACCAAAGTTTTCTATAGTTGGACTGGTTTTCATCCAACTTTTATTAGGATGCTTTCTTTGGAAGCCTGAGACTTGGTGATGATACAGGTATAGTTAAATAGTTGACTACAGTGTCAGTTAAAAACACTGACCTGTGATGTGAACACCACACCACAAATGTTCTACACTGTTTTATAGTGACAGTTATCAAGACACCTTTAAATTAATCAGACTGAATGATGCATGATGATTTAGAAATCAAACTCACTTTCTTACTTCAATATTGGCCAATAAACTCATACTTTTACTTACTGAAAGAATTGCTATAAACTTTATATGTTAGATGCATTAAGCCAATTGAAGTATTTTTATTCCTTTTGTTAATATGTCACATAAATTTCTATAAGCCACTGAACACTGAAGAGCTGAACACAATAAACTGGGAAATGACTTGCTAACTTAGGCATAGTGGGTAATGTATTAAAAAACCACCAAACACCAGGAGCTACAATTTTGACTGCTGTAATCCTCCGTAGCTTTATCTACTGAGAAAGCAGTTTGCAACACTGGAAGATACAAACACCCTCTGTTGTCCAGCAGCCTCTTTTCACAGGGCAATAGCACGAACAGGCTAACAGATGGCAAAGGAGGTAAATCTTAGGAGGTTCTTGCTCCCTAAAACAACTGCTGCAAGAATCCCACAGGTACACAGTCAGCTTTTTACCTGGAAATTTTTTATTTTCTTCCCTGAGATGCATACAGACCTCAGGATTTTTGCGGTTGCAGTTCTCACACTCTTTCAGATTTCCTAGTCCCTTCCAAATAGGGTATAATGTGCCCCAATTATAATGAAAAAAGAAAAAAAAAAGAAAATCAAAGAAAGAAAAAGGCATGCACACAACTTTTATTCATGCGCATAACTTTTTCAAATGAAAATGGACAAATTTTCCAATGAACCTTGCTGAAGTTCAGATGCTGAGTCAGGTCTAGGATATTTTGCAACAAGACCTTGAGCCAAGAGATTTCACCGTCATAAACCTTTCCTCCTGGTATCGTGTAACATACGTCTCACCTTGTCCTTCAAGCAGAAGGTTCATATACTATGATTTAGGTGGGCCAAGAAGGCGGCAATATTCACAGTCAAGTATCCACCAAAGAAAACACTCTTCTTTGGGCAGTGTGTGGTAATTCACGTGCAGTTATCCTATCCGTATGCTTATCTGTCCCTACATGCCGTACTGTGTAGAAAGCTTGAAATTTTTAGGGACCTATAATGCTGTTGAGCTCTGTGTCCCCAGCTCTCTCTTGTGCCCCTCTAGTGATGATGCCAGGCCAAGAAGAGAAATAGGGTCCTTCTCAGAAGGGTTTGATGTGACCTGCTGGGGGGCATTCAGCGTCCTGAGACCCCTCTGGTCCTCAGAGGGGGTGTGCAGCCCACAGGCACTGTGCAGAGCTGGGATGAGACAGCCAAATCGATGCAGAATCAGAAACAGTGCAATCGCCCTCAAATCATCTTTTCCCATGCTGATGTGTTTTCCTTGATAAGCTAATTTGCTCCAGTGGATATTATGTTAAACTGATGATACCACCACAGGACCCAGCTCACATAAATCCAGTACTGTACTGGGCCACATATATAGAGTCAAGAGAAGCAGAATACTTTTTTTTTTTTTTTTCTTTTTGTGATCCAGGAATGTAAACCAGAAGAGTTTCCATCTTCACAGCAATGAACCTGTGCAAACCCACAAGTGCTCCGTGCCACGGTGCCAGGTTTTGTATTCAGGGAGTCTCTTGGGATTCTGTTACTGTTTGAAAACAAAACCTACGTAATTGCTGTAAACAAACTGCTTAGCTGTGAGGGAATGACTTGTGCTGTTTTAAAAGCCATTAAAGAATACTTAGCGATCCCATTATCATCTAATTATGACATGCTGACCGGTAGAAGGGATTGACTGCCTAAAATATTGTCTGCTTTTTCTAGCTATGTCAGCTGGTCTTAGAAAGGCTTTTACCTCTTGCTATTAAATGTGGGGCTCACATCTCTCGTATCCACCCATAACAGCCAGGTCCTCAGTTCCATAAAATGAGGCAACAGCAGTTTCCTGGCGTTTTCTCTGAGGAATGAACTGAAGTGCTTGATGCAATATCATCAAGCTTCCATATGTGGCTCTTTCACTGTTTTTGACCAGTTGTGCAATGGTTATTTTTGTTTGTTTGTTTGTTTGCTTTTCAGACTATTAAGACAAAGGAATAATGTTAGTAATGAAAGCACTTAAGAGGGTTTTAGATTGTCTGGGTTTAGTTCCTTCAAGGTCATACGTGGGTCTCTGTATCTCAGGTTTAATCCCTCAAATCTCCATTGATAAGTACAGGATAATAATTTATTTGTCTGTCTAGTCTGTATGGATTAACAACCTGCAGGAGCTTGAATTCTTCCCTGGCAAAGGCAGCTTTTGCGTAAGGCCTGAAGGTACCATTATAATACACATAATTATTAACACAAGCTCATTTTTTTCCTTCATAAAAAGACCTTTAATTTAAAATCATCATTTCAGTTTCAACTTCTTCAAACATCTTTTATTGACAACTAAAGTGACTGAAAGTTAAACTTCATAACAACTAGTTGTGGCAAGGACATTTAAATGCAACCATCAGTGAGCAGGGGAACAAGTGCAACATGGTTTTGAACCCTGTCTCTGCTGCTGGTTACTTTTTCAGGGTCCTTTGGCTTCGCTACCTTTACAATGAAGGTAGTAACGACTACCTTCCCCATTAATCACTTTGGACCACAGACATTTCAGTGCCCTTCTCTGAAGAGCATCTTCCTGCCAGCCAGTGGAGGTTTCAGAGTGAAGGGAAGTATCCAGGTTGTCAACACATTGAAAGGGAAGAGTCTGTTGTGTAGGAAACCAGTGCTGATTGGCAAGCTGCTGAGTTAGCTAGCGGTGACCAGCAGAAGGAAGAGATTTACATTCTGCCTAGTACTTCATGGCATTATCAACCTATTTCAAAGTTATTACATTTCTAAATCCTGTTAATATCTAAAGATTCTTTTTTAAAGTGTTGGGGGTTTAGTGTAGGGTTATCAGGTGCTTCAGCTTCTGTTAATACTAAAATTTTCCCTGCAAACTCTGAGGCTGGCATTTTTAATGTAAGAAAAAATATCATTTCAGTCAGTGACAAAACATCTGAAACTTCTAAAAACACCATAACATTATGAGATCTTTACAGAAAAAAAAAAAAGGTGAGTCAAAAAATCTTTTCCACTCCCCTGTGAATCCCTAAGCATCCCCTCTGCCTATGGCTTGCTTGTAGATTTAAGTCCACAAGACTTGAGCAAGCACAGTATTTTGGTTTCAACACAAACGACTGCATTCTTGCCACTTAAAGAGCAAATACGAGAGAGCTATTTGGAAGGCAGCGGATTTTCCTTGCTCTTCCCAGAGACTCTGTGATATGAAATAGCTTCGTCTTATGACTAATACCATAAACTGAATGGCCCTAGATAGGGGCAAACCTCAGAATTACAGGGAGTATCTCCAGCCCTGACCACTTGCTCTTTACATAGCCATTTCTGAACCAGCAATATCAGAGCAACTGGTTCAGAATATCAAAATCAGGACAAAGCGTACTTGGTTTATGGCTGCCTATCTCAAACACAGAATTTTGTGGTCAGGAGAGCACTTGCTGGTGGACCACAGAGACCTTAGTCATGTGTATGATGATGACTCCTCCTCTGGGTGTCTGATGGGAGGAGACAAAGACCTGATGTCAATGTAGGGGTCTTGTAGGGGTTGAGATGCTCCTGTATCCAAAAGGACTGAAAATATTCTGCAACCTTCCTAATATCAATTTGCTGTGTGTAAGCCATTGCATCCATTCCAAGCCTATTCTGGTGAGAAGTAGCTTACTCTAATGCCAGGGTGTGGGTTAATAGCCATATGAATCCATTGCTATTAAAAGAAAGCCCATGATGAGCAAAACTTTGAGTCACAGGAACTTAGTGGAAGCTGTGGAAAAGCATCAACAGTTTAGTAAACACCATGGAATAAGTTCAACATCATAAAAAAAGGGTTAAATGTCAGATAGTTCCTGATGATATTGCTTTGTCAGATTTGTGCTTCAGAAATGTTTAGAAACACTAAGAAGTGAACTAATGACTGTTGATGGATCAGGGCATGAGTTGCTGCACGGTGAGGTGCCCTAAGGCATCCAGAATGTCCACAGGGGGCTGCCAGGTATGACACAAGACCTTCAGCAGACCATGATCTTCAGTATAGCCAGTGAGGTGTGAAATGGTGCTAACTCCCACTTGAGAGACCACTAAATGAACAAACTCTCCCGTGTGAGGTGTTCCGTGCAATGAGAGCAGATCTTCCTAGGCAGACATAATCAAAACAGCGATTATCATCCCATTTTTGCATAAGTAGGCAGAAAAAGACACTCGTTTGCTTAGAGTCACTGCAGAAGTCTATGGTTCATAGACCAGTCTCATTCTGATGCATCATTCAACAGACCATACTCCCACAGCCCCCCTCTGTGCACACAGACACCCCATAGTAGGGTGCACCATCTGGCAAAGGGGTGCAGCCTTACCCAACTATTTCTCAAATGCTGGATTAGGACTAGGGGGTTACAAGGCTATGCACAAGACAGAGTCCCTTCTGGGTCATCCAAATTGTGCCAGAGAGAAGCTGTGTCAGGAAGGCAACCAAGACCAAGGAAACATAAATATTACTTTAAGTCCACCTGGATTCCCTCCAGGATCTGTGTTAACTACTGCTGGCTGAACGTGAGAATTCTGTTCCTCTCCTCCCTATTCTCCTCCTCAAACAGAGATGCTCCTGTGCTGCTTTCAGGACACTGCACATAACTGTCTGCCGTGCCAGGAGTCAGAACGCCCTGACTCTGGCCGCAATACAGGCTCTCATCAGACAGCATCATTTATGTGTGGTTAACATGGACACAGAAATGCTCTGCTCCCAGAGCCAAAGAGACACAACCAGCTCATTAATTATTTCCATTCCTTCAGAAACTTCACAGAGAAATAAATAGTCATGGAAGCTCATGCCAGGACTTGGACCTCACGTAGCAGAAGACACTCAGTTTCTTGGGAACCCATCCTCTCAGGACTCTCAAGTGCCTTTCATCAACATGACAATTAATACCCTGCAGACAGGGTGGACACTGCTGGATTGTGTGTCCTCAGTGAGTGATTGTGAGGTCTGTCTTTCCCCCATCCTCTTATAATTTAAGATCTTCCCTCTTCGATTTTACATTTCCTCCCATGCTAGATACATTTTTTCAGCTTCACTTACATGGTTAAGTGTCTGTCCAGAAGCAGCATCTCCCCAGCCAGCTCCCTCTGCCCGCCCCCCCCCGCTGTGAATAAGACCCTGTGTCTAAGGCAGCAATCACTGAAGAGTCTCTAGAGTTCCCATTTCTTGTCCTCCCCCTGTTTTGATGCACTGATTATCCTCTTGTCAGATCAATAGCCCATCTGCTTTTAGGAGATTTCTAGAATTCTGATGCTAAATTAAGACAGAGAGAATCAATCCTCAGTTAATTTCCCCAACGAAACAATTTATATCTCTCTTCTGATCTGCAGTCGTGTGAATTACATAATACTAACATACTGTGAGGCCTCCCCAGACAAAGTAAGCACTTTTATAAAGCTGAATTACCCTCTTTATTAGTAACTCTCAAATGTGACAAACCAGGAGATTTATTTTATAATGTTGTATAGTCCTTGGTTGAACTTGTTAAAACTCCCAGCTATTGTAACAGAGAAAATTGCTAATTAACAGTGGGGTTTGCTTTGCTTTTAATGGACTTTGGGGATACATTTCAGACTCAGATTAAGATTAGTGCAAAACAGAGTTCTCCTTAATTATTTCAAATTGAGTGTTATGCTAATAGTAAACAATTAGTTCTTTCCTGACTTAAAATTAATGTCCTATAAATAATTACAAAACCAAGCTGCTCTGCGAGTCCCCAAAGGAGCTGCCAGACTTAGTGGTTAACCCACAAGAAAGAGACATGGATCTTTTCCACGATCTCACACTTTGTGAAAATTAAGCATGTGCTTTGGTGGTTTTCTAGGATTTTTCTGCCCTGGCTGAAAAAAATAAATATAGTTTTATATATATAGCCCGAAGATGGTATTTTTGAAGGCAAAGTTGTGTGACCTTATGGTTTGCCAATTCTCAGGTCACTTCCTAAATCAAAGCCTAATCAAAATACTAGCATCCCTCCCAGTGGAGAATTCTGTTTTGTGATGCTTTGTACTCACTTTTGTACAGGGAAAACTGGGAACAGAGGAAACAAATAGAGTTATTTCGGCTGATCCCAGTTCAAGTTTAGTTGAGGAAGTATGAGACTGTTATACATCATGTTCTAGATCACCTAATTCTCTCATTGAACTCCTAGGAGTTAAGATTTTCCTCTTTATGGCTTCAAAGCGTCGGATACTCATGGGATTTCTAAACTCACAGAATAAAGGATTTCTCATCAGCAAAGGCAAAGTTCATGCTGACAGGGGAAGCAGAACAGCTCCTCTGGGTATCAGTGATGCCTAAATAACTCAGGAGGACAAAAATCAGTGCCCTGTTCTTACAGCAGTCCATCACAGCCCTGAACTACCTGTCCCCAACCCATTCCTCTGCCACAGCTGATGGTGCGCACGCCTCGCTGCGGGGGTGAAGGAGCGATGGACACAGCCAAAAGCCAGTTCTCCCATGCCTTGCCTTCTCTGTGGATGCAACCCTGAATATGCACAGCCTTTTTTTCAGCAGTGGAAGAGGCAAAGCTGCCAGGAGGGTGGCAGCCCTGGGGGCCGGCCTCATCAGCACTGGGTGGTGCTGCTGGGGGTTTCACCCTGTCCTTCCACACCACATTGCACGTGTCTGGGGAGCCCCACCACCGCCACTGACCCAGCACATGCCTCTTACAGAGACACCGGTGCTGCTCTGAGACGGCAAGGGTCTCTCTCATTGTGTCTCAAAATTAGAATTTTGCCATTTCCACTTTTCCATTCTGGGCAGTTACCTACTTGCCCTTTGTCTTAAACCTGCTCAGCCATCCGCTTTGTCTTACAGAGCACACCAGAGTCATAGCAATCAATCAAATTTGCAACAGACTCCCCAGTTTCCTCATAATTTCTGAGAATTTGCCTGTCAAAACCCTGTGATAAACCTCCTTCCTTTCTGCTGCCACCTTATTCTGGCATGAGGGAAGATATCAGAGATTCCTCAGAGCAGATGTGACATTTTTTTCCCTGTCATCTCCTTTTTCCCTTCAGCCTCCAAGCTCTCCTCAGAAAGGGCAGTGCATCTCATTTCTTGTCTATGTGCCTTGCCAACTAAAAAATCCCTACTACTTCCTACAAACCAGCCTCTGAAGTGCCCAGAGACCTCTGCTAAGGTACTGATGAGTCTTCATGTCCAAGAAGTGTCTGAACCACAACAATCCAGTTCTTACAGCCCCTCATCTGCGTTGTGGGGGAGAATTCACCATTAACTTAGAGATTGATAGCTCACCATTAACTTAGAGCTTGATTGGTGTCTGTATTTTTCTAATGTGCCTCCCAGACTTGTGCTGGTCCTGAGGTCCTCCTCTAAGCCCAAGTTCTCAGGTGAGGAGGAGATAAATTCTGTCTGCTCTGTAAGTAAAATAAGATTTCAATTTGCTGTCAGAACTTTAATTAAAACACTTATAGATCAACTTTACCGTGGCAAATTGTCTGCGCCACTATTACTATAGGAAGATGAATGTTAGCTGTGAAAACAGGCAAAGTACACTCCCCTAGACTAATGTGTAATTTCATAGACATTGATTTTTGACTTTGAAAATTCTCCCACATGCTGCTGGGAATTGGAACTTGTTACAGGTGACCTGGCAGCAGCTTTAGCAATGTTTTGTGAATGTGGAAGAAGAGTCATTTTGCCCATTCGCATTTTTCCACGACAGGTACGACCTACAAGCACCTACCTCTCAAGTTCTGAAACCCAGACTAATTGTTGGATAACTACATTTAGCAATTACCACATAATCTACAGCTTTAATTTTTATGGGATATTGATAAACAACCACCATCTCCTGTTGTAAGGCTAAGGATGTAATTCTGCAGACTGAATATCGTCTTTCTTTTGGATAATAATGAAAAGTCAGATTGTGTACCAGGATAAATCTAATTACTGGAATGGATCTGTTTATGCCAGTGAGATACATTAAAAGAGCACAAAATGCAAGTAACTATTACTGACTTGAGAGCAGGTGTGTAATTTAGTATATAACAGGCAATTTGAAATGGTCACATAACTAAATGGGCAATTTTGCTATCAAAATTAACCATTTAACCCAGATAAACGTTGTGATGTTTTTGGTAAATGCTGTACATTTAAAATCAGCCAGTGCAGTATCTGAGCGTCTCGCAGTCCCTAAGACACCGTATTCAGACCACTTCCTTGGAGCAGCTACGTTAACCATGGCCGACACGTCTCTGCTCTTCACTCAGCCCAGCCCGGCAGGAGGTCAACTCTCTCAGCACTCCCTTAAAGCTGGAGGCACGAGTACGCACGAAGCCTACGCTCTGCACAAAGGGTCTGAGCCACAGACAGACAGACATCCAGCTTTCGAGTGGTTGCTCTGTGTCCAAGGGGCCTGTCCAAGGCCACAGAAGACCCCGATGGCACAGCATCAGATTTAACTGAGACCCTCTACAATCCTTCATCCGGCAGCTGAGGCCTGGGTTTCTGCAGGGACATGTCGTACATGCTCCATCCCAGCGGTACGCCCGGCGTTACGCAGGAAGGAAAGACACAACGAACGAAGAAAACAGGAATCACCAGAGAGACAGAGAAAAAGTAACCTTTTCTAAGCAGAAGAAAATGCACTTGGGGTTGCTTATTGCTTTAGATCTGCACCGCACCTCTGCACCACAGCAATGGGACCACTTGAAAGTGTTGGCAATTAAGACGCACCTCCTGACAGTCCCTGTGATGGCCCAGTTGTAGCATGTTAAGCAGAACAGAAATAGACTGTGGTAGCTTTCTGTTTATTCACATTATTAGCGGTGGCAGAGTATGAAGTCCACCAATTAGAGCAGATAAGACACAGATGAGGTTCAGGACAGAGGTCGGGGTGAGAGCTAAGGCTGCTCAGGGGCAGGTGGACCTTGGTACAAAGCCTGCAAAGGCAGCTGCCCAACGCTCCAGCCACTTCATGCCGCAAGCTGTCATACCACAATGAAGTAATTGTGCCCTGACCACATTACTCAATGGCCTACCCTAGCACATCTGGGCCTTAATTTAACTGCATTTATCTAATATCTCAGTTAAATCAGAGTCAGACCCATCTGGCTACAGGAAGGTGGAAAGGCAGCCTGGTGGGTATGCAGTTGTCCAGCAATATCCAGCATTATCTGGGCCCCACATCCAGTTGTATACATCCTAGACATGCAATTGCATCAATCTCATCCATTGACTTTATTTACATACTTAACATCAGTGGCAATTTTTCCCTTCTGCCATAGAGTTGTCAAAGGAATCCTACCCATCAGTGCAAATGTGAGGACTTAATTCCAGCTACCGCATGTGTGGCCTCAGGGCACTGATGAGCAGAAAAAACATGTGGTTTGATTAACCAAGTTCCTGTCCACATTGTCAGCTGAGTCCCCTTCTTGAGCAAACATAGTCCAGCTGCTTCTTGTGTCGTTATGCATTTAAGTTTGCCTCTATTATACAATAAATGAGAAACCAAGGGTAAACAAGAAGGTGAGGGGTTTATTAAGCTCCTTTACTGTGACTACTGCTTCTACTGGCATTTCCTTTGACTTTTGACCTTCCTTGATGCAAAGGCTCTGGTCTCCTTGCAGCTAAGCTGCGGCTTTCTCTGAAGTACATGGTCTGTAATGTGATACCTGCGGATATGGTACCTAGGGTAATTAAAATGTTTGTTGACTTTGGTTCTGCCCCCACCAGTGTGTAACTATGTCCATAAGAAATCAATGTTTGCTTACTGATGAAGTGCCATCATGTATAGAATCACCAAAGTTCTTAATCTTTAGGATTCTTTAATGCTTCTTCATTATTAATTGAATAAAGTCAGTGTGTTTGGTGAAGAACACATGAAGGTGCTGTTTATGATGCACGAAACAAACATTTATAAATTGGTTATATAGCGAGGACAGTACTTGGCTTGCTCTCTAATGATAAATGCCTAAGGCATCACAGAATTACGCAGTCTTGAAAGAGTGAAGCCAATGAAATACAATTGGCCAAGTATCAATGTCTCCTAGAAAAGGCCATACTGCACCCTAAACTCTGCTAATGGTATGGACCCCACTGACTACAAGAGAGGTAGCCTAGCCTGATGACTGGCTCTTTAGTTACAGTTCAGCGAGGTTAATTTTCCCTTTATATTAAGAGCTATCTTCAGTATCATGGTTTCTTTTCATTCTTGAGTAAGTGATGTCATACCTTGACTGCTTCACACATCTACTGATCTTTCAGGAAGCAGATGACTTCAGCACTTTCAACATCTCCTGGTTCCCCATTCTGTGGTCCACATAACCTCAGCCTCTCCTGTTTTCAACTCTGTATAAAGAACTTTATTGATGCTCTTGATCTCTTCTGCTCATTTCCTTGCTCTTCTCCTTTCTGGCTCACTTCCTATGGCATGCTAGTTCTGATGGCTGTCACTCTTTTTTCCTAGAGGGCTTTGATAAATGAGGGATCATTGGGAAGGTGTCATGGATGTAGGCTGTCAGGAATGGGGCAAACTGCATGCTCCATGGAGCTTCCTTACCTCTGATTCCTAGGCCTGGACTGAATCACCAATGTGATCCTCTCAATCCAATGCATCTAATGTTTAATGACACATGGGGATTTCTACCCACTTTCAACAGGATCCTGTGGGGTTCAAAAATAAAGTAACTACAGGCATCAGACATAATAGAAGCAGTGAACTTCTATAACTCTGCCAGTGAGATCCAAGAAATTCAGGTCCTTCCTTTGAGGAACAGAACTAGAGGAAATGGCTGCAGTTTTTCTAATTGTACATGGAAGTAAGCACTACTGCAGGGAGGTTGGACAGATTGAAATCTTCCCCAGTACTGGATGTGGCAGCTCCAAGGGCACTGAAAACTGACGGCATGCTTTGGACGAAGCATAGGAACTAGTGGAAGCTGCTAAAACAAGACTGATGAAAATGGATAGTTTAGGAAATGGATTAGTTAGCAGCTTATTTGTAGTGCAACTGATAACAAGGTCAGAGGAAGGTTATTGCAGCAGTGGGCTTGACTTTGCGAAAAAGAGTTCATATTTGCGGGTCAAGTCAAAACTCCTTTTTTCAAATGAAATGTTCAGTAAGACCAAAGGCAATCCAATTAAAAATGCCTACCAAAGTGCAAAGATGGGCTGCAAAGGGCAACAAATGGCCCAGACAAAATTTACTTACAGAAAATTTGGCATTAATCACAACAAAATGGAAAGGCGTATATTGCTAGAAGAATGTGGCCGAGCAGAGAATGCATACAGCTTGCAGCCATCGGATTCATTTTTTCTGCATTTCTGTCAGGCAGGACTCCAGCAAGTTTCTTGTAGTTCTGTCGTGGCTTAACCCCAGCTGGCAGCTAAGCACAACACAGCCACTCACTCACTCCCCCCCGCCGGGGTGGGGGAGAGAATCAGAAGAGTAAAAGTGAGAAAACTCGTGGGTTGAGATAGGAATAGTTTAACAGGTAAAGCAAAAGCTGCGCACACAAGCAAAGAAAAACAAGGAATTCATTCACAATTTCCCATCAGCAGGCAAGCGTTCAGCAATCCCCAGGGAAGCAGGGCTCCATCACATGTAACGCTTACTTGGAAGGACAAATGCCATGACTCTGAACATCCCCCCTTCCTTCTGCTTTCCCCGTCTTTAGATGCTGAGCATGATGTCATATGGTATGGAATATCCCTTTGGTCAGTTGGGGTCAGCTGTCCTGGCTGCATCCCCTCACAACTTCTTGTGCATCCCTAGCCTACTGACTGGTGGGGTGGGGTGAGAAGCAGGAAAGGCCTTGGCTCTGTGTCAGCACTGCTCAGCAATAACGAAAACATCCCTGTATTATCAATAGTGTTTTCAGCACAAATCCAAAACACAGTCCCATACTAGCTACTGTGAAGTGTATTAACTCTATCCCAGACAAAACCAGCACAAGTTGTTTACCTCTGAGCTAAGCATCTAGAGTTCCTTTATCATCAGTGGAGACAAACAGGCTTTTCTGGACAATAATTCATCTCAAAGAGAGATAGACATCTAAAATACATCAGAGGGATAATGTTCTGAAAATGACTATTTCTCTCAATCAACTCTTTCTCTCCTTTGACTGTGAAGAAAGCCGTGGGTGACTAGCTCATATGGATGTATTTCTATACTGTGGACATCTAAACCAAAGCAAGGTTAATCTAGCTTTTGTGGGAAGCCACGGGCATACCTAGCCCCTCAAATGCAACAATTCTAGAATGAAAACTTGCATAACCACCACTGTACCTAAATGTTGCAGAGCTTCTGAATTTGGGTGTGAGTGTAGGCGTTGCAGTAATGTCACCGCATAACTTCAGGGACCTGTGTATTCTTCACACATACCCCAAACTTACGTTGCTCTTAAATTCTCTCTCTAACCTGTACAGAAAATCACACTTCTGGACTGGCAGTCTCCATCCACTAATTAATGACATATTTTTTACACACGTTGAGAGTCTTCTCAAATCCATCTTTTCTCCACCTTTCTCTTTTCTTTGATGTTCTCGTTTTTCCTGGAAGGTGGCCAAATGTCTTTCTGTGGGTGCCTCCCCATGGTTTTCCCTACTGCTCCTATCTAAAAAGCCGTCACTTCTGCTAAACTCACTCCAACTTTAACAGCATCACTCCAACTTTAACAGCAAGGACAAAACAGGAGTTTTGTTTTCCCAAATAACCATTACGCATGATGGAGCCCTGCTTTCCTGGATATGTCTGAACACCTGCCTGCCCATGGGGAGTAGAGAATGAATTCCTCATTTTGCTTTGCTTGTGTGCATGGCTTTTGCTTTACCTGTTAAACTGTCTTTATCTCAACTCACTCCACTCATTGCTTTCAGTGTAGTCTTTAACAGTCCATTGTGTCATTTGATTTTCCTGGAAACTGGTGCATGATATGGGATGTGGTATGCCCACTCAGTGCCATGCTCTTTGGCCCAAGTGTCTATGGCCAAGTCCACCCCTCGATCACAGGCCATCTATATGTTGCGTCTCTTCCCTGCAAAACTAAGTTAGCATCAAATGAAGGTAGCAAGAGACATGTTCAAATAATGACTGAACAAATTAATGGAAAAGATACTCATCAAGAATTATTAAAGATACCACCCCTCAATAAAGAAATATGCCTTTTTTGCTTTGACAAGTTATTATTCAACATAATTATGTACATACTGATGGATAATACTACTGTAGTGCAATTCCCATAACCTTGGTGATCTACCGGAGCCTGCTAGTGAAGCAGCTGTTGACCAAATAATTCTGGGCTGAATTTCACCCACCAGTGAAAACTACTTGGGTGATCATGAGATTAAGTTTACTGGTAAAGCAAGTAAAAAAGAAATTATTGCTTTGTTAGCTAAACAGCAAATCTATTTTTTCTAAATTTTGAACTGGGAGTTTCACAGGTTTAGTTTAATGCCTGACTGCAGCCAAGGGGTTTAAATGTGTTTCTGAGCAAACAAATGTATTGGGGTGAGGAAAGAATGATATGCTACACACAGATGCGTAAATATAAAATATACTAACTGTTATCTGATCTTGCTTACAGAAAACTTTGCCACTAAGTTCAACACAGTTAACAAGGGTGCGAAGGGAGGGCTAAAACCACGTCTGATAAATGGAGAATCTAGCTCATGTTGTTTCAACATTACTTAAAAGTGACGGTTGCCCAGCCATATTTTGGGGGGAAAACACTGGTGTGTGCTCAGGAGAAGCAGTGTGTGCTGGTTTGGGCTAAGCTTCCCTGAAAAGAGAAATGATTGCAACTTCCACTCCCACTGAGTGCATGAGCCCAGTCCAATCATGGGCATATGGAAAGCATATGTGGGCCAGGAGGTTTCTACTGAGAAATTTTTTCTGTGAGAAAAGCTGATAAAAAATGTAGCAAAAAAGCACCAGATCCAAACCAGAGAAGATTATAAAATGATGTTTACAGACAAAGAGGGAGCAAGTGCTGGTACAGAAAGAAGAGAAATCATCAGAGGAGAAACTGTGTGGGGCAGGCACTATTCAAGCCACTGATTTTAAGAATCTATTTTAGGAAATCTGAATCCTCCAATGGAAACCTAACCATTGCCTGTTACAGATGTGTTTAGGTTCCATCCAGGTGTGCCTGCAGATAAACATCCAGGCAGCTGGGCAGAGGCTGTAAAAACAGGTACATAAAGTGAAGTGTTGTGAGCACCCCCAGCATCTCTTACTGATCACACCAAGGAATGATGACCTTGTCCTCCCTTGGAATTAGAAGACTATATCAAAGAGACACCTGTCACATCCCTGGTTTCTTCTGTTATCTCAAACAAACAGTAAGACCCTGAATATTGGGCCATTCCTACAGTCAAAGACAGTCTCCTGCACCATTAAGAGCAATGACACCCTGGAAAAGGTGACATTCTCTTGCAAAAAGTATCTTACTAGGAAAAGGAGGAGAAATGTAGGAGAAAGAAAGAAAACAGAAGAAAGAAAGGAATACTTCTTTGAGGGAGGATGCAGTTTAAATTTTAACCATTCTAATTTTAAATAATGCAACTGAAACAAAGTCACCTCACAAGACTATGATTAAAAACAAACATTTCTCCCTTTCTCTTTTTCTGATCAGTCTTTGAGGCCTGGGTAACTCAGCCCACCTAGATCTGAATCTGTTAACAGATCTGAATCTGTTAGCAGACACCTTTCCCGAACACTGAGCCCCAGAGAGCCCCAGAGATCAGTCAGTCACTCAACATTATGACAGAGGATGTCCTCCAAAGTATGCTGCAGCCATGGAGGATGGACACAAAAAATTTACCTATCCAGAAGACTGTGAATACCAGGGTTTCCCTTTCAGTCTGATGGATTCTTTAACCTTTTGATAAGGGGATTATTATATAATAACTCTCAAGCAGATTTGGGTTACTTAAACCTAGGTGTCTGATGCCACTTGAGATGCCCTTACGTATCTGAAATAGATGTGGTCACACCTCTAGATGTGACACATAAGCTACAGGAAACCTGTGCCCTTCTCCAGCAGCTGAAGGTCAGATGGGACAAGGCAGGGCATCTGACATGTCACCAGACCCTATATTTAGGCTAATGATTGAAGTGGAATACAGGTAACTTGAAACCTTTCCTAAGCAAGATCCTTCTCTGCTAGTAAAGTTGACTGCCCCCATCTTTCAAGGGAAGATTAACTTTCACCTACAGCTTCACTTGGAAACATGCCAATGGAGATTTCCTGAGGAACATTTTGCCCTTTCTTAGGACACTGTTTCTACCCATTTTGGCCCATTATTATTCTCTATGTGCTGAAGATCCGTTGGTGGAAAGATACAGGTACCTCCCTTGATTTGATTTCCAGTGAGATAAAGCACACCCTGGAGAAGACCATCTCCCTCCCGTGACTATAACAGCCCCAGTGATAAAATCGTTTAGTTTGGCTCCTGAATTACGCAAATAAAACTGGGTGGATGAGTCCAAGTATTAGAGCTTATTAGTCTTAGGTGAGAGTGCCATGTCCATGAGAAATTATCACTTTTTTTTCTGGTCCAGAATTAAACCCAGAATATTTGTAAGGTACCTGTATCTAGAAAAATATCATCTGAGATTGAATTTCTGCCTTTCTTAACAGGGAATTCTACAAACACATCCACCTATAAGGAATTGATAGCTGCCAGCTGGTTAATGTGACTGAGTGAAGGTTGCACAGGCTGTGTTGATGGGTGTGATTAATTGTGGACGGTCAGCTTAAGCATATCCTGCAACCAGGTAAAGGCGGCACTAATGCAAATTGGTCAACTGAGAATAAACATCGTTAATTCCATGTGACATGTCAGATAAACAGCCTATGGAGACATATGCACTTGCAAAGCATCAAAAGACTAACTTGTGTAGAATTTATCCTGAGATAGCAATAAAAGTAATCAATTTGGATTTAAACACATTCCCAGATATACGATGAACCAGTTGAGATGAATGGTTGAACCATGTACCTGCTAGCTTGCTTGAACTATCATAACACTATCAGTCAGCAGAAACTGGTACTGCAAAGAGCAAGGTTTATACTATACGCTTGGCCATCAGTGGAATTTCTGTTCCACAGAAAGCAGCAGGGTTTCAGGAAAATATTAGTGCCAGATGGGACCAACAGTAAAAAAACCCACCAAATCTGGATGCTGAACGCCCCCATCCACCCATCCCCAGAGAACATTGTATGTGGAGCTACCGAGTCATTACGTTCTCTAGGAAAGCCAATTTATCTGAGATCCTCCTGTCCATCCCTTCTTCTACCACTGAGTATCTGGCTCAGATGTGAGACAGGCTGCTGCTTTGTGAGGCATCTGTGAGAGCAACTGAACATGTCACTGGACTCCCAGACCAGTAGACACCCACATTTTCAAGTTCCAAAAAGAAAACTCAACATTTTAATGCAAAACTTATGTTTTCCCTGATGCAAATTTTAGTTCTGCAAAAATAGCATCTCCTAGTAGGAAAGTTCCCAAGAATCTTTATACATCAAGACAAGTTTTGGGAAAGACAGTCTTAACCTCTCTCCCTCTACTTTTGTCTTTTTCTTCTGCACCCATATAACCCCTGGAACACAGGCACTGAGTCATGCTTGGAACTGTTAAATACATATTAATTAATAAAAAATAATAGTTTCCCATGAGTAATAAGAGCTCTGCTGCAGTGTACTCATAATAATGTAATTAGTGTAATTCTGGTGGGGGGCTTTTTGCTTGGAACAAGTAATAAAGTGAGATCTAACACTGGCACCTTTCACACAACTACTTTTCTTTCATTAATATCTCTTGCTTTATGCAGAGATTTAGCCTGCTTTTCAGGGTCCTAACAAAGTTTAAAATACAAATCCAGCCTTCTATAACTATCCACATGATAACTAAGCCCAACTTACAAATAAAAAAATCACATACAGTGATTCAAGACCTTCATACAACCAAAACACAGAGGCCATGAGCTGGTATGCTGCTAACCCTACCTTTTGCATTTGCAACACCTCAACGGGAGCACTCTAGTACATCACTGTGGCCTCCAGGCCATCACATTCACAGGTGCTTTGCTTTCCATCATAGCTCTGTATTTAAATCTCCATAGATCTGAATGTGGTTATTTTGTAGGTGGAGCATATTGAGAAGGCAGCATTTGTTAGCACAATTTTAATTTTGATTCTTTTTTTATTAACTGTTTTCCAATGAGATTATATGAAACGTAAGAATTCAGGCTCTGTAACAAAAGATCATTGGTGCAGCTGCTTGAATATGGAGACCTTTGCACTAACACAGCAAATGAGCAATGAATGAACAGGGAAGCTGCTGGCTATGTGCAGCTCTGAAATCTCTGTTATCCTGAGAACCTGTTCCCGTCTAGGAACATGTCTATCTAGCATCGTCCTTTGTTACCAACGTGTCGACATAAAGGAAATAAGAAAATACTTCAGCGGGGAGGGGATCCATTTACCATGTTGACTTTACATAGACTTTATATTGGCTGGAAATCACTTGCTCTTTCTCTATCCTGAGAACTGATGATTGAGAAAAGACAAATGGTGTTTCACTTGCCCTAGGAAAATATTGCAGTGCTAGATAGGATAGTGAATGCAGATACTTGTCTGGATCTCCCCATTCCCCTCATTGTACCAAAATTGAAAGAAAAACTAGTTCCTTTCTGAAACCTCATATTCCTGCATAGGTTTACAATCAAGAGTGTACATAAGAAATGGTGTTTACCCAATTCTGATGTGGAAAATACTACATTTACCAGCACACTTCTTGCTCTATTTTCCAAAGGGCTAAGCTTACATATTTTGTTATTTACCTCCACTATAGTGGCTGAGAATTGATTTCTAAAAGCTTTCAAGGGGAAAGTAAGAAGGAAGTCTTACTGGCCATGTCAAAGACTCTTCTGTTTCCTGTACAAAGAGGAAGTCTGAAATACTCTGAATACCAAGAAACAGATAAAAATGTCACCTCATCTGACCAGAGGCACAAGAATGAGATTCCTTTTCCCTAACTCTGCCTGTGATATGAGTTTCCATCTAAGCAGAGTGTCCAGTTTCTCTTTATGGGCAGTTTAGGGAGTACAACACTTGTAACCAATGTGGCTGACCACTTTAGGAAGTGCCCTAGATTCCCCGAACTCTGCTGACAGCTCTCCACTGATTGTAAAGGCAGCCCAGGTGACTATCTCAGATACAGATGCCTGCACTGTAGACAACAACTCTAAGCAGATAAATCCCTCTCTGAAGGCCACACACCCCCCTGAGGCCCTGAGCTTCTGGGAAGGGGAGAGATGGTTAAGACCTGGGCTACCAAACTCTCTTCATTTTGTAGCACTTACACTATCTGCATCTTCTAGGTGGTAAGATATTGAGAGGCAGCTGAGAAGTAGTCATTTGTGACTTTGTCACAGTGCTCTGTGCAAGCGCTGACCACATTTTGGGTCTGAATATTTAGGGGAGATGGAAATTAGGCAGAGAGGGGAGGTGGAGTCTGGGAATGGGGCTGCATAGCTGGAGGGGTTAAAGAAGGAGTCCCAGGGCTGGGTTCTAGTTGAAAAAGAAGGAAGAAAGCATTTGGCAGGAGATGGGAGCTGAAAAGGAGGAATGAGCATTAGGTAAACCCAGAGAATGGGCTGCCAAGGGAAGAACAGGAGAACTCACTGCTTACAGAATAATTGGGAGTCCTGACTCTTTGTTTGAGGCTCCTCTCACCGGCAAAACAAACAAACAAGCAAAGAAACAAATAAAAGTTTGGTTTTATTCTTGCTTCAATCACAACTAAAACACCTAAGCAGAACCGTGTAGCATCCTGGAGGAGCAACTGCTGGAGATCTACAGCACCCAGCTGTCGGGGACAGCCATCACTTCCCAAATGCATATGGTAAATCAATGCCTGTTATTTCACATTTCATCTCATGAGAAATCTCCCTGTGAAATTCGACTATGTGACCACTGATCCCCCCTTCCCCTCCTCTTCCATTACCATTTCTGGGATTTGCTCTTTTTGTGTCTGTACTCTTCAAAACTACAATCTGAAGTTGTGCTGCAAATTAAGGACTGCAAAAGCCAATAGTAACCACTGTGGCTGTTTCCATTCCAAAATTAAGGAGAGTTTGCCATCTAGAGGGCACGTAAGACATACATTTTCATCTATGGTGGGGAACAGCTTTCAATTTGAGTACAGAGAATTCAGTATTACAAATTGGGCTTCACGACAACAGACTTACACCAAATAAGGAAGAGGGTTAGTGGTTTCTTTCTGAGTCTGTGAGGAATAGTCATTTTCTTATCTAAATTGTGCAAGCTGAAATAGCCAGACAGTTTAATTAAGCTTAGCAGATCAATAGCATTCACATTCAGCAGAGGAAAAATCTTTCCAGAGACAGTACTTTTTGGGGCAGTCTGCTCCACTATGCATGTAGGCAGAGCTGGGATGATAACCAGCAGTAGGTAAAAGTTTTTTTCCAATGCAGCTGGGTTTTCTTTGCAAATTTCTGCTGAAGCTTGAACCTTCATCCCATGAGAGTGGAAAACTTCCATTTTTATACCCAGATTACACAGAAAATTAGTTACTTCTCTCCAGTCCTATTCCTTCCCCAGTATATTTCCTTCATGATAGATGTCAAAATGTGCTCTCAGGTTCTCTTCTTTGTTTTCCCCTCTTTCCTTTGTTTCTTTTTCCGTTCTGGTGTTTCTTGACTGCATTAAGATGGTCTGTTCTTGAAAGCCCTAAGTTATGCTCCCATCCATTCAGTGGCTCTGCATTTCATTCCACCTGGAAATACTACTGCTTCCTGGGGGAGGAAGGACTAGATGACCTCCAAAGCTCCCTTCATCATCTATAAGAAGGGCTGGAAGGAGAACCTGGGGAACTACAGGCCTGTTAGTCTGATCTTGGTGCTGAGGAAAGTTATGGAGCGGTTCATCTTGAATGACATCCCATGGCATGTACAGGACAACCAGGCAATCAAGCCCAGTCAGCATGGCTTTATGAAAGGCAGGCTGAAAGAAATGAAAGAAAGGCTTGACCAACCTAATCTCCTTCTATTACAAGGTGACGTAATTAGTGGATGAGGGGAAGGCTGTGCAAGTCTACCTAGACTTTAGTATCTCCTACAGCATATTCCTGGAGAAACTGACTGCTCATGACTTGGACAGGCGTACTCTTCGTTGAGTGGCTGGGCCCAAAGAGTTGTGGTGAATGGAGTTCAATCCAGCTGGCAGCCAGCCACAAGTCGTGTTCCACAGGACTCAGTATCGAGACTGTGTCTATTTAATATCTTTATCAATGAACTGGATGAGGGGATCAAGTGCAGCCTCAGTAAGTCTGCAGATGACACCAAGTTAGGTGAGAGTATCTGCTTGAGGGTAGGAGGGCTCTGTAGAGGGATCTGGACAGGCTGGATTGATGGGCCAAGGCCAACTGTATGAGGTTCAACAAGGCTCAGTGCTGGGTCCTGCACCTTGGTCACAACAACCCCATGCAACGCTACAGCCTTGGGGAAAAGTTGCCAGGTGGAAAAGGACCTAGGGGTGTTGATCAACAGCTAGCTGAATATGAGCCATCAGTGTGTCCAGGTGGCCAAGAAGGCCAACAGCCTGCTGGCCTGTATCAGAAATCGTGTGGCTAGCAGGAGTAGGGAAGTGATCGTGCCCCTGTACTCGGCACTGGTGAGGCTTCACCTTGAATCCTGTGTTCAGTTTTGGGCCCCTCACTACAAGAAGGACATTGAGGTACTGGAGCTTGTCCAGAGAAGGGCAAAGAAGCTGGTGAAGGGTCTGGGAAACAAGTTTTGTGAGGAGCAGCTGAAGGAACTGGGATTGTTTAGCCTGGAGGAAAGGAGGCTGAGAGGAGACCTTATTGCTCTCTACAACTACCTGAAAGGGGGTTGTGGTGAGGTGGGTGTCAGTCTCTTCTCCCAGGTAACAAGCAATAGAACAAGAGGAAATGGCTGTCCAGGGAAGTGGTTGAGTCACCGTTCCTGGAGGTATTTAAGAGATTGTTCTTAGGGACATGGTTTAGTGGTGGACTTGGCAGTGCTAGGTTAACAGATGGACCTGATGATCTTAAAGGATTTTTCCAATCTAAACAATGCTATGGTTCTATGATTCTGTGATCCTGTGATTTCTGGGATCCCTTGAAGAGCACAGGCAGAGCCAGGAGCAGTCCCTGCTCCATACAACGTACCATAAAACATCATGGGCCCTATGTTGAACTGGACTCATGAGTCTACAGCTTGGGGATGGTGGTTCAATCAGGCTACAAGACAGCTGAGAGGCACCTAACTATTGAACATATATCCCTTTTGTAAACTACCTGCAAGTGTTTAGGAATGATGGTAAAGGCAAACACAAGACAGAGACCTGCAAGCATTTAATGATTTTGCGTGCTTGTTGGACTCTGTGTCAGCTACTTGAACACCAGTGTGTTAGAAAGACAGGTTTGCACACCAGGAGAAAACCAGTTCTGCATACGGGTTTCAGCTGCTCTCCTACTCATTCCTCTGAGGTGATAATCTGCTGATTTTGTGAACTTGCCTTTGCTTTCGTTATCTCTCCTGGCACTTGGCTCTCAATACGCTTATGGACTACTGTGGGCGTTGCTGTCATGACCTGTGCAGTACTAATGAAACCATCTGCTGGGTCAACCTGTCACTTTACATGCCATTCCAGACTCTGATCGCATGAGATCACACAAGTAGAGTGGCTACAGACCTCACAGCAGTACCCTCATGTGATTTTAGGAGGTGGCTAAGCTACAGGAGAAGTTTTTTTGCTGGATGAGATGCTAAGCTGTAGTTGTGAATGCTTGTGACCTTTGAAGAACACAGACTGCGTTCTCCAATGAAAAATGCTTAAGTTAGAGGTCCCATTTCTCGTTGGAGAAACGTAAATTTTGCCTCCGTTTGCCCTTCACTTTCAAATAGCACAGTAAACTGACTTCTGAAGTGCATCCAAGGCCTCCTCTAGCTTATAAAATGTGTCCAGGGACAACCAAATGAGATAACAATATAGCTATTTAGATCTTTTCCACCCACTCCTTTTGGGCTTGGGTGCATGAGTGAATTTCAGGCAGTTAATCAAGCTACTGATTGTCAGCTAAGCCACGGTAATGGTCGGTGCCTGACAGCGCATGTGTCCTTAGCATAATGCAGCTGCAAAGTAAATTGTGATAGCTTAGAACCTAATGAAAATGAAATCCACTGTAGAGACAGTTTAAACTAACACACTTCTCACTGGGTCAAGCTTAAGGCACGTACACGGTCAGTTAGCAGCTTTCATATGATGGGCACCTTTACTGACTCAGTTATTTCCTATCATGTGCTCAGACCTGGGAATTTATCCGTTTGACATAGTGATGTAAGAGAGAATTAAACCAACTGAAACTGGTCTGCATAAAGGGCTTGCACAGCCTGAGTTATATTTATGCATAACCTTAACTACAGACATGGCAAATTCATTGGAAGTCTTTTAAATCAAGATTGAATTTGTCTCTAAAAATACACAGACACTTAAACAGAAACCATGAGCCTGGTGTAGAAAGTTTGGGGTAGGTTTCTTTCACGTCTGTGACACAGAAGGTCCGCCTAGATGGCCACAATGAATTATTCCTGACATTAAAACCTATAAAGCTATGAATCCCTGTGATTCAGTAAGGTATAATTCACTGCCTGTGCCAACGCTCCCTTCCCATTCCCTTGGCATCTGGCCCACTGAGGCTACACGTCTGTAAAAAACGCTGTGTGCCATGGGTCTAGGACAAATGAATGGGAAAACCTAATTGCTTAATAGAACAAAGCTAAAGCACATCAGCTTCCACTCCCTGATGCACTGGTATGTGGAGTATTAAAGGCATTTGAACCACAATCCCCACTAAAATCAGCTCATGCATCCCCTCTGGACAACAGAGCAGCATTCCCGTTTCTTGATGACTTGCTTGGCAGTAATATGTTGAAACTCCCTAAACTTAAACTCAAGTGATAGTATGTCCATCCCGTCCCTCCCTGCTCGGAAGAATTCCCCATGTTCAGTTTCCGCACTGTTTCTGCATTGGAAGAGATTACATAAGAGGCAGCTATTACTTGTTGCAGAAATACATCATAGAAATAAGCGTTTTCACAAATTTACAGTAGAAGACAGTCAATGGAAAAGTATTCTGATGTCTTATATTAAAAGGAATTTCATTATTATTATTAACATTAAACTTTGCTAGGACTATGAAGTGAACTCGACTTCTGAGCCTCAGCTGTTATTTTGCAATTTTACCCTCCAGCCTACTTTTTTTTGATTGAAACTTCTAGAATATACACTTTCTGTTCAGCTTTTGCAACTTCCTGCATGAATGAAATATCCCCTAACCCTGACCAGAAAACCCTTCCACATCTCTTTCAGAAATTCGCTTCAGCAAATGTAACATCCTCACCAGAAGGAAACACAAGCTATAAAACATGCTGCAGCCTTCCTTTCTGTCTGGCTTGCCTCAGACTTCATTCATAAAAAAAAAAAAAAGAGAGAGTGAGAAAAAGTGACAGTTGATTCAGAAAGTTGTAAAATGTAAACACTCATCCACAGATGATGCATGGATGGTTAGCATTGCATATCTTTGGGTACAACATATGCCTGTCTTTCACACTTGTCAAATCGTAACGGCCATTGTTATCTGCACGCAGAAGCTTCCAAATTCCTACCTGTCACTGAAATTCTTAGAAAATGAGAAACCATAACAGACCAAGAAAATATAACTGTGATCCTTCCTACCCAGCCACCGCCTGGGTCCCCAGCCCTGCCTGCAAGCATATTCCTTACTCAGCAGAGCCATCTTATTGATACTCTCAAGACTTGTAGTTTCTTTAGGTGTTTGCGAAGTTAGATGGCCAAGCAAATTTCTCTGGTTTTCTAAAGGCTACAGACACCTTGGTGACTTTTTTATCCCTATCCAACATTAAAATACTCCCTATGTGACAGGGAAAGAAAGCACCATTATTATTAATTCTTCTAATTACTATTACGGTTTCCACTTTACAAACAGTGGAATGAGGGAAGGATAGCCTTCCTTGTCAGCACTGCTCAGGACCCATGAAGTTAAGGTTTTCCAAGCATCCAGAGTCAGGACAAGGATGAAGCTTTCCAGCCTTCTGGGATGGAAATGTCACTTTCTCCTGAATTTTAGGGCTTTATGAGACCTTGCCCACAGCACACTCAAGAGCCAGAAGCAGTGCCCTTCCCACCTTGTTGGGTCTCATGAGCGGGGATGAGGCACAGGGGGACACCATAGCTTGTCCTCTTTTCTAGACCTCTCTTCCCTTCCCAAATTCACCTGCGTGTCCCCTGTGATCAGAGAGCCAGCCTCACAAAAAATCCTTCCCAACCCCTGCCTCAGTTTCACTCTCCAGCAGACGGTGGGATTTGCATCGCACCAGGGCTCTGGGAGCACGTGGGCATCCGGCCCAGGGGTGCTGGTGGTGACTCTCCAGACGTTTTCTCCTGCTGCCCCCCAGCTATCTCTGTCCCCAGCACGGGTGGTTGAGTGGCTCCGAATAGAAAGGCATGCCTGGCACAAGGGATACGAGCGGGAGCCGCAGCCACCCCCATTAGCTGGCGCAAAGGTTTCCCGCAGCCTGATGGCCTCTGGAGCTGCGTGTCAGCAGGCGGCAGGAATTCGGGGAATGTTAAACTGCAGGGCAGTCCACTTTGGAGGATTAAGGCACATGACTCGCAGACAAGAGCGATAGCGGCTGTGAAGGCCAAACCCCACAAAGAGCAGTTTCTTCCCCCACAAGCGAGTCCGCAAGCGCCCGCTGTCCTGGCCAGTGCGAGGAAGCAGGACTTGCCCGCGTGGCACTTAGAGCTTCAGACTTGTCGCTGGGAAAAACGAGAGCGCGGCCGTTATCTGGTAGATCCTCTCTCCGGGGCAGAAGACTGGTTTAGGAGATGGGTAGGGACAGGGGAGGTATTTCTTCAATGAACTGAGTTTCCTGCTGCCTGTAAAGGTTACTTCCCTCCACCACCTCGCTGGATCCTGTCGCAAGCTTCCCACTCTGAATGAAAAGCAGAAGCTGCCTTTCTGAATGAAACCACTTCTGACTTTGCTGTGTCGGAGCGGCCGGGATGCCCCCCCCGCCGCATGCAGCTGCAGCTCGGTTAAGTGCTGGCATTCCCGCGTCTCTGCTGGAGGCTGTTGTGGCAGGAGACCTGGGACCCGCTGTGTGTTTTGCTACTAAAAATGTCTGTCGTGCCCGGCGGGCTCTGCGCTGCGTGCTGTGTTGCAAACCAGGTTCACCCGGCGATGACGTGCCGTGCGTGTCCTCCAAACCGCGCAGTAGAAGGATACGGCCCTCTCGCTCTTTCTTAGCAAATCCCACAGACCCTCCACAGTGTGCTGCGTGGACCTGAGGTCATGTATCTGTAACACACCCCGAGAGATCTCCTCCTTGCCCTCAGGAGCACTGGGGACCCCAGGAGCCAGCCCCAAGTCCACCCTTCCTCACACCCTACCTGGCATTACTGCCAAGGGCTTCCCAGCAGGGAGGAAACCCTCTTTCACCTGATAGAGCTCCGAGATCATGAAGGGTGATGGTGTTTGTAAGCACACAGGACACAGCCTGGGTCAGCAGTGCGTAACGGCATGGGTGTGAAAAGCTCTCATGTGGTCCAGAGATGACCATGAAAAAAGCAACACAACCATGCTGACCTTCTCAACCGCAAAGCACGGGCAGGGGGCAGGGGGAGGTATTTGTTTGTCTTTTCCGCTTACTTAACGAGGCCGGTTTCACTGAGCATTTGCAATGAAAGCCATACTGATCCAGATGTTCCTAATGGCCACTCGAGAGCTACACCCGCACCGCCAGCAGGACGGGTAGAGGACAGGCAGGACAGCTCTGGCTCTGCTGGCTCTGAAGCCAGGAGAAAGGACACCAGGGTACCCATGAAATACTAAAGGCCTGATCCTGCTCATTGTCACGTTGTCCCACATCTACCAGCTGCGAAGGAATCCTTCTCTATCTGTCCCTGTGCAAATAAAACCAAATTCAGTCTTCAAATATTCCTTGACAATTTTCAATTACCCACACTCGTCTGTGCGATAAATAATTGCTCATAATTAAAGCTATATAGCAAATAAAGCAAGTTTCACATTCCTCTTTTCTTCCCAAGCGCTCAGCGTCCGCAGCAGAGTACCAGCTGGAGCAAAGGCACCGGAAGTTTGACATAGTTGGCCTTATCTTTGCTGTGCAGGACTGGATAAATTCATGTTTGTAAGCTAACACCCAGATCTTATTCTTCCTTGAGAATATATGACCGTACAGTTTGCCAGATAAGCTACTGCATTTGCAGGTGATAATTTGTGCACAAAGTGTGACAATGCACATTCATGTCTTAAGTTCCACTCACAGATTATTAAAATATTGTTTATGAAGCGGAGGAACAGCTGTGCTAGATCAGACCAAAAGTCCAACGTCCCAGTTTGCTGTCCTGAACCCTGCCAGATTAAGCAGAGGTCTGCGGAAATAAATTAGGATTTAAGGAAGCGAGTAGAGCAGGTTATGCACAGAATGACCCCTTTCACATCCCTTAGCTAGTAACAGCCTACCTGAGATCATCGTATTTAATAGCTGTCGCTGTAGCCCTCCTTCCATGAGTTATATAAGCCTTTTTAAAACAAAACCTCCTTTATGCTTTTGGTCTCTACAACATCCCATAGCAGTGAGTTCCACTGCTCAGTCCTGCACCCTGTGAAAATAATACTTTCTTTTCTTTGCTTGAAATTTAAGACCATGGCTTGACAGCCCCAGCAAAAGGAGAAGCAGCAAAGGGAACTCGCTGGAGGAGATACTGGCACTGATTGAAACCAAACTGCCCAAGACAGCGTGGAGGTACAAAACTGGGCGGGGGTCATTGCCAGAGGCCCTGACGGCGCAGACGTCCACCGGCGGGCCCTTAACTCAGGGAGTTAATGGCCCAGCACTGCGGAGCTGAGGCGGGCAAGAGCTTTGGGCGTGCAGAGGGTCTAAATGGCTGCATAGGAGGCTCAGCCCGGAGCTTCACACTCACGTTGAGCTGGCACAAACCAGTGCTGCAACCAAAAAGAAACAGTCCTGGTCTTCCTCGCGGCTCCCCGCAACTTATTTCTTCTCTGATGCCACCACGCGTTGGAGCCAGTATCTGTGGCTGTACGATAACTCAGATCAGTTAAAATGGCTTTTTGTTGCTGTTCCCTGGATAGCTGTAAACCAGGTGACTTCCAAGACCCAGTTGCCTGCAGAGCTGAGAAAAACCTACTCTCAGTGATGGCTACAGGACAAGGCAGAGCTGCTTCTTTTAGCGGTGACGGCGGCTGCGGTTAGCTTGCAGTGGGCCCGGAAACATGGCTCTGGGCTCCTGGGCAGCGCCTGCTTGGTGGTGTGGCCTTTGACCGCAGACCAGCTTCACTGGCAGCGCTCGGATCACCGCGCGGCAGCCAGCACGCCAGCGCTGCCCGCAGCGTGCCGGGCGCCGTCCTGACGGACACGCGCTCTGAGCGGCGGCACTCGCCGCTTCGCTCCCGCTTGCCTTCTCTCTGACAGAGCTTCTCCTCAGACCGTCACAACTGCATTTTGAGCAGTTAATATACTTATTAGGAAATAACTGCTCTTTATTGGCACTGAATGAACCCCTTTGCCTGGCTGAGACTTGGGAATGGAACTTGTCATTTACAAAGCTGTCCCAAGAGAGCACAGGCAGATTACGAAAATATGCCTTGTATTTAGTCCATTTAAACGAGTAAGACGACAACACGAGGATTATGCATCGAATTTACACGCTGAATGGTCACACTTAGAAACCTGACAAATTGCTTTGGAAATGAAATAGTATTACCTTAGCGAGGGGACAGTGCCAAGTGCTCTCCATAGGAAAAACAGAAGAGTAGAAGGAAAACTGCAAATACTGAGATAACCTTATCTGCTTCAAATGAATTGCATAGTTTTAAGAACAGTGGTTTACAGGTATACGAGGCACAGTCCCTCTGCTGCAAGTGAGCCAACTCCCAGCTTCGAGATACTAAAAGTAAACAGGCAATTAATTCCTATTTAAATTTTATCCACTGATCTGAATTTGGTTTAATAAGCATGGGGATCTGGTTACACAATTGTCCCTGTCAGTTAAAAAACAACCCTCATGTGATAGCTGACATCTTTAATTCATGCTCACTTAAAACAATACCCCGTGTATTGCTTCATGTGGCTGAAATACGCTCTTACACACTCGGTGCACGTACTTACATGCTGGGTCTGCAGTAATTCAGCCTACACCCGCTTTTAGTATGAAATACGCCATGTGATGTTATCAGCCTGGAATAACACCAGTGACACCGTGTATCTAATCTCCACACATTTCTCGTCAGAAAACAAAACCTAACAACATGCCCATCCCCGGTTAGGAAAACAAGCACCAAATGCATGGAGACAAGGTACCTCGAGCCACGATCCTGACATTTGTTTCCAAGAAAAATGGTCACAATTTAAAAGCAAAGGTTAACTCCCGAGTCAGATGCTCTACTTTGCTAAGATTTTGGTCCTGGGCCTTTGTCCTTTCTCACAAAAAGTCCAACTCTGATCTCATTCACCGGAGTTTGCACCCATGTAACTTCCCCGGCTTGGTTTGAATTACGCCAGTTGTGATGGAAATGAGAACAGGGTCAGGATGAGGGAAAAGACAGATAGTTCAAACAAAGAGCTGGTGAAATGACAGGAGAAAATTATGTCACAGCTCCCCCCTGCTTTTTTAATGTAGGTTAGCAGAAGGGCTAAAAGGCTTCCCCGGCTGCCCCAGCCAGCAGTAGAAGATCACAGTGCCACCACAGTTTAACTCAGACATCTTTCTTCTGTTATGTACAGAAAGCCAAACAAATAAAAATGAAGATATTTATTTACGCAGCACCCTCAAGACCTGACATGATTGACAGCACTGTACAGAAAGGTGCCAACTCATGAATCGATTGAATTTTCGCCCTGCACAGTGGTTCAGAACAAGTCTGGAGAAGAGTGCAAAAGGAGGTTGGGGCTTGCTGGGGCAACAGCTCCCTCTAATGATGGCTGGAAGACAGTCCCAAGGCAGGAGAGATCCTTGCTTCAATTTAGGAAATGTGTCAGGAAGATCCAAAGGAGGCAGCTCTCCTCCCAGTAATCTGGCACCCAGATGGAACTGGCATCTCCATTTACTGGTCAGTCTTTACTGACAACCAGCAATAAACAGTGTTTTAACAGGAGGAACAGATTAGGGGTTGAACTGCTGCAGTCACACATATGCACTTTTTTTACTGCGGCCCTGGCAGCTTGGGCTGACTTTCTTTTGGTCATTGATGGAAGCCACCCCTTTACTCACACAGAGAAAACTAAACATAAATAGGTACCAGCAGTAAGGCTACCGTGAAATGAAGAAAAGACAAGTGCTCCTGTGGTTGCATTAGAGGGATGGCCACTGAGTAGGTTGGAGGTGGGCATTTCTGACCAGGCTGTGCTGGTTTTTGACTTAGCTGCCTAACACTATTCCAGCTTCAATAAACGCATTTTTTTTTTTTTTCTCTTATTGAGTTCTGCCTGTTTGGGGTACACTTTAAGGTCTATATCTCATACCTACAGAAAACAGCAAGAGACTTTCTGGTGGTCTCAGGGAGAGTAGGACTGACAACAGTTCTTGATTCACATAGGCAGGGAGAAAGCCCCACATAACTTACCACATGTACAAAAAGTTCATTGGTTTCTAGTATTTGCTTCATTAATGCTTTTGGGTTGGTTACAAGGCTCCTTTTCTAGAAGGCTTTGGAACTCCTACCCTCCAGAGCTATCAAGGTTCCCAACTACACAGCACTAGTTACTTTATCTATGTTAGTATGTGCTATGTGGTGACCAGTAATTGCTTAGATGATCTGGATCAGCTCACATACCTGTAGGAGCTCAGTTAAGATGACTAAGTCAAGAAACATTTCTCCTTAAATTTTGTCCTCAGTCAGCCAGGAAGGATAGTCACTTTAAGAGCAAGTTCACAGCTACTGCACTCCCTAGTCTGGTGCTGAAAGTAGCCTGAGCTTGATTTGGACCACGCAGCGTGGTCTGCACTGCTGTAGGGTATGTGGGGTCCTTTACATCAGACCAAAGTGAAAGGCAAACGCTGCAGCTCTGATCTGGCAGAACATCACAGCCCCTCGCACCCTTTGGGCACCGACAATTCACACCCCATGTGCAATGCAGTGGAGACCACCATGTGCAATGCAGTGGAGACCACCCTCTACTCCCAGCTATGGCTTGTTCTGCAAACTGCCCAAACCAACGAGCTCTCCCACCTGCTCTGTTTCCTGAGTAATTGCTGCCTGATTTGAGGTCTTATGAAATCAAAAGAACTTAGAAATAGTCTCATGAAGACTCCATGGCTTCTACCTAGGAGCAAATCTAACTAATAGGGCTTTTGACTTTATAAAGACTGTGAGAGTGGACATTTAGTTAGAATTAGTAAATTGCCTAGAGACAAGTTAAAGGGGGGAATGTTTGCTTCCAACTCTAGAAACTTCTGATTACTATTTAAGTGCCCTTTTTTAGTTAATTTACTGTGTGTGAAAGAAATTTTTTCTATCTCTGCAAGTATGTTTTAATGATAAAATGTACAGATAATCTTTCTAGAATAGGTCTGAAACTGAGGATCTATACATTGGCCTGCTTTTCTAAAGGATTTAGTGCCCAGAAACAGCAGTGCAAAATGTCCAGTATTTAAGGTGCCTAAACAGGATGTCCAAATATTCCAGCTAGTTACTGAAGTCAGCATTTAAGTGCGACAGCAGCTAAACACCAGCTTGATTCACCTGGTTTCCAACTTCATGTCTGCTCCTGGGGCTTGCCTCTGGAAACTGGGATGTGGGTATCAGCCTGATATATAGTAGTGCCTAGTCCTACAGACTACAAAGGAAGGAAAGGGGTTTTAATAAATTGTGCAACAAATCCTTGAAAATGCAAAGTCAGGCTACATGATAGCAGTCCTTTCTGCTTTTAAAATCAATGAATCCTACCAAACGTGGTCACACCACTTGTGCAGCACGGCCAATTGCTTGCGTGCTTGCTTTGCACACCATTCAGGAAATGGGACACAGCTGAGGTGCGCAGCACCGCACAGAGGACTCCTGCGGGGAAGGTAGTAGAGTCAACATCTTCTGGCTGTCCTTAACAAATGGCACGATTCTCAGCAGGCACTTCTACACAGGCAAGAGGAAAGTGAGAACAAACAACGAGTGGAGAATGTAAATACCATGCAATCGAAGTGTAAAAGGGAGCTGGTTTCCCCAAGCCATGTTTTGACTGGAGTCCTGGGATGCATGGCAATATGTACCTTGAAGCAATCACATTATCACAAAGAGCAACATAAAAAACAACCCACAACTATTGCAGTTATTTTGAATCATTCAGCATCTTAGCTCCTCTCTCTACAGGAGAAGGTTTGTGTGGAGGTGACAGCCCTGCAAGGCTTACCTTTACCATTACTGCTAATATTTGCTGTATCCCATCATACATAGTTAATATTGAACAGTTTTGCCATCCTAAAAAAGACAAGTGGAGCTTCAGTGCACACTGCAATCATCAATATTACCCTTGCCTGGTTGAGAGCGCTGAGCTCTGTACAGTGCAAGAGAGCCTCCGTCCTTCCCTCTAAACTGAAGGGAACACCAAGTCAGTCACATAAAGCAATTCTCTGATCACTGACCCAAAATAGCAAGGTCCTGAACACTGCCTAGTACTGATATTCACTTTTCAGTTCAGAAGCAGGAGAAAGTATATCATGATCTGCATATTTTAGGAACTATCTGGGTTTTGGCCTGTCTGTGGGAACACCACCTTCCCAAACTGTCCTGTGGACCAGCTATTTTAGTCCACCCAAGAGACTGCCTGGGACCCAGCCAGAAATAGTTCATGCACATCAGCAGCTTCAGAAGGTTTTTCCCTATGTGCAAGTCCATACACTGTGGCACCTGTGGTGTAGCCGGAGCAATGAGCCACCACCTGGAAGGGGAAGCCACATCACCAGGGTCACAATGTCAGAGGATCCCAGCCACAGGGTTTCCTCCCACAGGTCAGCACAGCGCCGGGGATGGCAGATACTCCCAAATGGGTGAGCCACAGGGTATGGAAATGCCAGATGTCAGGTTAGACATGTCCAAAATAAAGGGCATTAGGACAAGGAGCAGGTCAGACTGGCCTCTTTCTAGGGCACAATAACCAGAGGGGTCAGCACTGTTGACTGCTTGCCTTCACTGAAGTGAGAGTGCTGGGACCTCTGCAGTAACAAAACTCCTCACATTTATGAGTGCTTTCAACAGTCTGGCCCAGCAATGCCAAATCAGTTGTCCAGCTTTACTGCAGACAAAATAAAATAGCTCTAGCAAGATAAGCGTATCCTACAAGGCTGGGATTTTCCAGGAGAGAGGGCCAAGTGTCTGTTGGTGGCAACTGGCACTGTTGCGCTCAACTCCACGGACAGGTGCCAAATGACCATAGCAGAGATTTTGGCAGTCATAATAAATGACTCTGTGAAGTTTTGCATGCACTTCACCTAAAGTATTACAGCCTGCCCCTCCAAAGCCCTCCAGAAGTGTGGGATTCTGCTTATCAGCACAATGAGCCAGCAAAAGCCCATCGTGAAAGTTCACCACCACCCTCAGCGGTGTCAAAGTAGCAGCCACCTCTCCTGCAGCAAGGAGAAACCCCAACTACCTTTCCAGAAGGCTCCCATCACTGCCACCAGCTTCAGGGGAAGCAACCACAGCGTCTGGACCAGACTCTGCGGGGGGGGAAGGTTGGCACAATAACTGCAGCCACAACTGAGCATAATAAAACTATGAGTGGCTTTTGTTCTTCTGCTTGCAAACTGCAAGGGCTCCCAGACAGTCATCCTCATGCTCTTCCACCTGCTTAGAAAATCAGTGTTTGCAGGGTGACACTAAATGGTGATTCACCGCCAGGCCCAGGCTTGCCAAGGGACCTGAGAGAAGCTGCAGCACTTACGGTGGCATGAGGCATGTGCTTGGCCTGATGTGTTGAAGGAATAGTCATGCTGCTTTGCCCACTCATTGCTAGGGTGGCCTCCTCCTGACCTGGCATCATTCAGATGTCTCCCATGCCCACACGTTGACTAAGCCAAGTTCCTTCTTACATTAGAACCCTCTGGAGCTGGACTTTATAAGTCTTCAGATTCCCACAGATGTTGGGCTTGGGAATCCTGGACTGGCCTGTCCCAAAGCTAAAAAAGATGTGCAGGTCCAAATTTGAATGAAAATGAATTTTGCCCCAGGGGGGTTGAAGTTGTCAACTGCTGCTAAACTTGCCTGGCAGACTGAGAAGCGGGGAAGGGAACAGAAGTCAGGCTTGTCAGTACTTGACCATTTGTTGCTCACCCTGCTAGGTCAAACCTAAACTGGATCATGCTGAAGAGTACAAAAATAATGAGGAGGTGTGCCCTTCTGTGGGTGAAGCTTGGTGGCCCTTCAACAGTTTGTCCCTGATGCTTTACACCTAAATAACTCGTATTCAATGTTCCGATACATTCAATAGCTGAGTATTTCTGGGAACCTCCAGGTGCCTGGTGACTTCTTCAGCTACCTACCTGCTCTCAGCCAGCAGCCGGTGGAGGCTGAGCTTCCACACAATAACTCCCAGGGTGATTTTATTGTATATTCTTTAATTAATCTCTACAGAGAGCCAAATTCATGCCCCTGGAACCAGATCGTTAGCTGGCAACCCAAACTTCACAGAAACAAGCAACACAACAGTGGTAATGAAAACAAGACAAAACCAAAAAACTGTGAACATTTTTATTGCCACTGGAGCCATCAGCATCCACAGAGTATATGCAGAGCTGTCAGCAATGCCTCTCGTCATTTGGGACCCAGTCAAAACAAAGCTCCAAGTCAAATTTCTTGCCTGACCATTACATCAAGTTTTAGTTTCATTCTCAGTCATGGCCTGCCACTGATTACGTTATGAAATTCATTAGGGAAGAGAAAATTGCAGTTATTTCCTTGATGGAGCTGAGTGGTACTCTTGCAGAATAGCCAGGAGCAACCAGGGAATACATGTCCATTAGAAGCTGGTGTAATCCCACCGGGGTCACAGCCAAGTAGTCATAGGACAAAGCTGCAATGTGAGAGGTGCACTGACAGATCACAGGGTAAATTTTTAAAAGGAGGGTGTTTTGTAAGGCCTGACATTTTGGGTCACATTGAGAAAATAATGTGCACAAAAGCCTCAAGGAAATAGAAAGAGTGAGAGACTAATTATATTACAAAGGTTTTCCTACTGTAACTATGTGTTATAATAGAAGAATCTGGTGACATCTTTTATTGTTATTAGTGGTTTAATTAGGAAACATCATATCACATCATCCAGTTCCCACCTTACTGCCATTAAATGGTTTATTTCTCATCATTCTCACAGCAAAGGTAATGACCGAGCAATGATATAAATGAACAAAGGTTGCTCGATTTGATTCAGAAATTGTTAGATGTAAGAAGGTGCCAGGCTCTTCACCACAGACTCATCTCACACGTTAGCAGAGACATAAATGAAAAATAAATTAAAAAATCTCAAGGGAAGCCTTGTTTCATTCCCACAGAGTGGTTGTGATTGCGCACAGGTAGTTTTCACAAGGCAATGGTTTTCTTTGTGGGATTAATTTGAACAATTTCCCACAGAATGGAGCTGCCACGCCGGAAAGTTCGAAGCTGTAAGCCGAGGACCCCGAACCGACAGCACAAAGGGGCGCAAAGCCTGCGCCGGTCCTGACTGCCTTGGATAAGAGCACAGTGTAATTCTCACAAACCACAACTGACAAGGTGCACTGGGAGATTGGAGGGAACTTGTTTCGTCTGTTAGTAACCACAGGAGTTTCTTGTGGTCGGTAGTTCTGAGAACGGGAAGCTGGACAAGCCGTAGGCGCGGGAGATTCTCGCCGCCTCTGGGGTTACCCACCCAACCAGAGCTCAACTGATTAGGAGGGTATCGGAGTTACATAATGACATTTCTGGGCTGTTTTACTGTAAAGATGTGGGGGGCCTCTTCGAAGTGAGGGGTGGGGGTTGTGGATAGCAAAACCACAAGAATTTGAATGTAAATGGTAGAACAATCTAACAAATTCATGTAATATATTACATAAAATAAACATACATTTGTACAAGTAAAATACAGCAAGTCAGTATTTAAAACTGACTTGAATCTATTAGTGTATTTAGACTGGGAGTTCTGCTTTTAAAATGCCTATAAAATTGCTTTGGATCCCTAGGGATCCATCTCTCCTAATATCACACATCTGAAATATTGACATCTATCTCTGAGAGCTCCGGAAAAATAAATTAAAAGCCCATTAAAAAAAATAGGCACTTTTAGGATGTTCTTAGGTTGACAGTTTTAGATATTTTCTTCAAGATACATCAAACTGTTCTCTGGTCTCTGGTGGCTACTGAGAGTGTATGGTTACTAGCCAAGCTGTAGAGATCTGTGCTCTCGACTCCTGTATTTACGCACAGGAATCCTATCCCAAATCTCCTAACAAACGTTTAATAACACAATATAATAATGATAATTTTCAACAATATTCTAATGGGAACTAATTCAGCTTCCTATAGAAAGTCTTTCCCAGGCTTTTGTCATTATAGGAGACAACAGTCATCACCAAATTGCTTGTCAGATGGGTGCTTTGTGCAGGACGCATCCACCAAAGGCCACCATGTTCAGGTTTTATGGGGCCAACATGTCAGAAGGCATTGCCACCCCTCACAGTGGAGTTACCGCTCACCGCTTTCACAGCAAGGCTGTGATGTTGCTCAGGTGGTTTTGCAAACACAGTGGTTTTCTGTGTGGAAGAAACTACAAGCAACTTACCACAGAAATGACCATGTGGGATACAACTACCTGTCAGAGGAGAGTCAGCCTTTATACCTGTTCCTGCCTCCTGAGACCAAGTGTGGCAACCGTTTCAGCAATATACTTAATAGGGAATTATTTTGAATATACCCTTATTTTCAGCTGAGCACCAGCTCCATAAAGCAGGGCTATAATTTTTCCAGTATGCTTTTTTCCTGTTAGGTTCTTCATCCTAAAGGACATTCAAGTCTCCTTCTATATACCTCCTATAGCATTAACATTGTATATGGATTTCAGATGGCAATATTCATTAGACACTATCAACTTACATTATCATGGGGAAGAACCTTCCTCCATCATCTCATTGGATGTGGGAAAAATAACAGAAAAGCTGCAGTTGTTTGGATGTTTTGTGTGATAATACTTTAAGAGACAAAACATTTCTCCTTCCAGCTCTAAAGCTATTGAAGAGATTTTCCTGACACACTCTAAAATGTTTTATTATAGGTCAGAGGGCAATTGCAAGAGAAAAAGATCAATCACACAGGAAGAGATAAGCTTTTGCCTTGATCTTTTTTTCCTTTTTTTTTGAGTGAACAACTTCACTTGTAGGATTTTTTAAATTATTTCAGCACTCTAATTTCTTCAGTGATTGTATAGTTTGGAGTCTGCTTATGGTTAAGTAATTTTATATCAGAAGAGACAAGTTTATGGATCTGACCTCATAAAAACAAAAACCCAACCATTGCACCGTATCAAGTAGTCAGTTGAGATGTTCTTGTGAATATGATATTTTTAGTGGCTGGAAGAAGTTCTCTGTGGGTGAAGAGAAAAATATAAACTAGTCTGCAGTAGTCTGAAACCCTCACAGGGTATTCTTACAGAGCTGCATATTATGGTCCCAGAGATGCCACACCGATTCATCATGATTAATGCTCTCACAGCCAGTCCCGAGGGTTGTGGTAATGATTGGTTACTTTTCTTGAGGAGCTGTGAAATGTTTTTTTTGCTCTGCATACTAGACACAAAAATCATTTAAGTGCAATAGACTGAGCAAAGACGATTACATTCACCTACAAATTCACTGCATTCACCATGCAAATGCTTACTTTCTCTCCACTATTAACAAAGAACATTGTCCTCTCATTTCTCAGGGAATTAGTCATGCAGATCCTATTGCCTGACAGAAAGGTAGCATGGCTGATTCCTCAATAACCATACTCACAACATATCCTTACCTGGTAATTCATATTTATCATACCAGCATACTGCGAGTATAAAGAAATAGGGAATACAACGGTTTTGCGTTCATTGCAATGACCACAACATTTGGGATTGCTTTTATTAAGCAGATATTATCTGCATAGCTGTAGTGTCTACATGTCCCAGCATGAGCAGAACAGTAGATGAACTCTGCAAGACACAGAAAGAACCTCATCCAAACTATTTTGAAGTCAAGTCCAGAGGACATCTGTGGCATGAGAGACATTACAGAAGCCAGGAGAGGGAAAATGACTCAGTTATGGCAATGACCTACCCAGCCCGTGACATCAGGTTGTGTGGCTGGCTCTAGCAGTCAGCCAAGTCTGATCTAGTGATGTTGGTTCTGGCTGGGCTTCTGATTCCCAGTGTCTCCACACGTTAGATATCTGGTGCTACACTCTTCCTGGTAAAGCCAAGGTCTCAGGAAATTAAGTCGAAGGTGCGCAAAGAACGGTTTGGATACTCCAACACGTAGGCCCTTATTTTGAGGCGTGTGCACGGTGAGCTTTACTACACATGCAAATCAAGAGGAATGAGCTTCAGCACAAGCCTGAAGGCAACCTCAAACCCACCTCCCAGACCCATAGAGGAGCCTCTTCACTTTTGACCCACACAACACCGAGACTAAGCAAGCCAGAAATAAATTCATTACTTTCATTCAGATGAGCTGATAGGAGGTGCATAAGCCTGGGCTACTAATGGTATTTTATGCACCAAAATCCCACTTTCAGGTACAGTGCCATGAAAGTCTCTGCTATTTTTGCCCTAGGTAGTCTGACACATAGTTGTCAGTTTGAACAACATATGACATACAATGAAATCACACCTTCACCAAAAGTAAGAGCAAGTCATAGAGAATTGTCATGCAAGCCAGAATTTTACTGAAAGGTTTCATGGATACTCATCTGGGAAGAGTATCCAGGCTCATTGTGGCAGACTGAGTAGCCTCCAAAGAGCCCAGGGTCACAAAGTGACACTTGGCATGCAAGTGCTAGGAGTTGTGGTGTTAAATGTAGTTGTTTATAATGTAGGCATATACACCTGAGCACATCTCTACAGTCGGTGGAGCGCTGATCAATAACGTGTATGCTCTTTAGGGCGCAACACACCTCAGCCTAGATAGACCCCTGACTCTGGTGAGTCAAATCTCACCCTGAACTCCATTGGCTGCATTGACACATCTCCACAGATTGTCACAGAGATCTCCTGCAGCCAGCTCATATCCAGACACCTACGCTGTGAACACCTACAGTTAGAACATATGAAACCCATCCCTTAAAACTTCTCTCATCTGAGCCCTGGTGAACAATGACAATACAGAGAATGGCAGAGTGAGAAAGCAAGACCACATGAATGCTGGTTTACAAAAATTTGCTTCCGTCCTCTCCCTCCCAAAAAATCAAGAGTTTCATGTTACTAAAGGCTAGGAAAGATTGAGCCAGCAATCATTACTGCTCTTAATATTTCTGTAACAAGATGGAAAAGGCACCTCATTAATTTCCATTGCATAGCATATCCACAATTCTGTTTACAGCCACTGTTCTCAGTGTTTTATTTTCTTTATGATAAATCATAATAACCTTCCAGGAACGTTTCTTATTGCTAGGTTTGTTTTTTGTCTGCTGGAAAACAGCTGAGTAAATTTATCCTCTCAGATTTTCAGTAATTAAATAAATTATTCAACATAAACCAGTAAAAGACTTACCTTTTCCACCTACTTCAGTTCTCTTCTGAAAGCTGCGTCTCTTCTAAACAGCATCTGTGTTCATTACATGATTTACCAACTGTCGAGGTTCAAGGGCATTGGTCTTGCACTTGTACCTTTACACTGTTTTTTCCCCAGGATATCCATATATCGGTTTGTGACAAATTAGTCAATCTTATTGGTAGAATGGAGCTATTTCTTTCTGTTCCAGTAGAACAGCATGTCAAGGAAAACACCTGAGTCATTTTCGTCACCCTGGCTATGCAGGTCACCCTATCACATAAGCTACCTTGGCCACCACAGTCTGCTACATCCCCCCTGTCACTTGGATCAAACTCATCAGCTCCCAGTGGAGCGTGAAGTCCGAGTGCTGAGTCTAAACATCCTTGAACTCAGTGGAAGTTAAACTGAACATATTGCAGACAAACAAGAGCATTATATTCAAGATATGCTTAAATTCATCTCTGTATTTGTGAAGATCCAACACTTCATCAGAGAAGATATCTGGGGGTGGGGTTGTCCTATTATCCAGATCTGAAATTCATCGTACATTAGCTGCAAGTGTAGCAAAACTACAGCAAAGTCTGTCCACATCCATCAGTGACCATAATCTCCTGAACATGGTGGTGCTGCTGCTCTTTCATTGCCTGGCTTTTGGAATACAGAAAATGTCCTTTGACAAAACATCTATAGTGATCCAACCATTCCCCTCTGTGGAGGATTTTTGAGGTGAAAACCTACAGAGGATTTATGAACACAAAATTGCACTATCCACATCAGGTAGCCAGTGTGGAGACACCATGGGTTGGTCAATGGCAAGGGAGAAGAGCAGAGACCCAAGTTAGTCACAGTCCAAGAGGAGCCCCTGCTGATCACTAGAGGGATTGCAGTTAAGTACTGAGGCAAAATTCGGGTATTTTTCACCCAGCTAGGCAGAGAAACTGTCTTAATGCAAACTGAAAAGAAACAGAAAAAAGAAGGTGGTTCAAAAGCAGTTGGAGAATTAAAGACTAAAATGGATTCAGTCAAATATGTGTTCAGTTTTAGTTGGTTTTGCAATGGGTATTTTTATAATTGCAAATTCTGAAAATTATTTTCTCCAAGTGCATTCTTTTATAAGACATAATCAAGAAAACACATGCGCTCCTGTGGTTTATCTTTATTCACCTCATAATCACCCAAAATAAATATCATCCATCAGACAGATACAATAGACTGAAAGATTGTCAGGAACATTTGATGATTCCCTACTAAATTGGTAAAACTAAAGAAAACATCACTTGTGCATACTTATTTTATGCACATATTATGGGCATAATTATTTTATTTCCTTGTTGTTTGGTGGTTGAAGGTTCTATATTTCCCTTTCTCCCCTCCCCCTCCAACAGGAAATCCAGCTGTGTTTGCAATTCTAGTGCCCAAGATCAAAAGTTGCCCAAGGTCAAAACCGAAATCTGTCACCGGAGAGAATAAAGCCCGGTTTCCATATCACCAGGCTCATGTCACCCACAGGGCCACACGCAATGTGTAACTTGTACCTGAGGAACATACCTGATCTGTCCACAGGTCCTGCAGTGCCCGAACAGTCTTCAAAGCAGATGGATGGACTGGAACCAACAGTGTTCTTCAGTGTCCTCCACTTCTCACATGGGTTTCACCCATACATAGGTTTACAGTCCAGAGGCAAAGGACCTCATCTTCTTGCACATGCACTTGCTTACTTATAACCAGTTCCATCTAAATTTGATTGTTCAAAGAAAAAATCACGTATACATAATGAGGTATATCATACCACTATCTGCTAGTTAAAAGACTGCATGATGCTTTCAGGAAGTGCAGTGTAGAGTTTAGGAAAAGACAGCAGGAGACCAGCGACAGTCAGTGACCACATACGTCTCACCCACATGTAATATCACCATCTCTTCCATTACATGCAATTCATCTTAACTTGAAAAAGAATGAAGATGATAGACAGAAAAAGACATCAAAACCCACACGCTGTATACAACAGGTTGAAATTCAATCAGATGTTTGGTCTGGGGCCCAAGAAATGTTAAGACTTACTAATAATCTGGGCAGGACAGCCACTAGCATCTACAATGAATTATGCACCCTGCCTAGAGCCTGGAGACCAAAAGCAGAGGAGATAACCTGACCTCCCTAATGCTTTTGCTAATGTCACTCTATAGGATTCAACTTCTTCTGACACACACAGCCATGGCAGCTATGTTCTAGGACGTGTGCCATGCACTCACAGCACCATCATCATCAAAATGGAGGATCTTTGCAGTTACACTGCTCTTGTTGTGCATGCTGCTGCTGAGATAAAGTAAAACATAAAGTTGCAGATGTGAAACAGAGCTCCCTTCTCTTGAGAGGAAAGGGGTGTCTGTAGGAGGAGAACACAAGTTGCAACTTAGCCAGCATGCAGAGATCTGAAGTATCATCAGTGTTTTTTTGCAAAATGCCAGTAAATCTTTTATAAACATGAATAGCCAGGGCTCTTTTTTATCTCTGGCATGTCAGCTGGGAACTCCATCAGCTTTAAGCCTTTGGTGCCAGTCAGTGCAGAAAGAATGCTCCTGCTAAATCAGCCACCCCTTTCCAGAAGCTCCTACGCTATTCCATAGTGACCAGAGTCGTACCTCGCTTGACTTAACTTAGATTTATATCTCCTGGTGTTAGTGTTAGTGTAAACACATAAAGCTGATACGGTTTAATAGCACATGACATTTCTTCCAAAATCTGTACGGCTAAAGTCCCACCATCCCATTGACCGCACACTACTCCAAAAAACAGCATTAAAAGAATTCCCTGTGTGAGGACCAGGGCACTCTGTTTCAGTATTGGTATCACCTGCACCAAATCTTTTCAAAATTTTGCTGATGTTTCTGTGTGATTTTTTTAAGGTTCAAACGTACTGGAAAAATTTCAACAGAACAGTCTGGGTTTATGAGCTTTAGTTCAGGGAAGAAAAAACATCAAAATCAAACAAATTGTAAAATTATGTAAAATTCAATTCATTTTTCCTGTGGGGAAAATTTAAAAGTTCATTAAAAATTACAGTTAAAAAGATTTCATTGTGGAAAAACATTGAAATTTCACTAGAGAATTTTCCAGAATTATACACTGTACTACCACTGCTCACATATCACAATACAAAAGAAAAGCTGAAACCTATTGTTGCTTTTTGGTTGGTTTTTTTAAGGTATTAAGGGTAACCAACTTATCTTCTCTAGCTCCATGTCACATATTTATATAGCAATTATTTTTCTACTTTGTCATTACATTTCAAATCAAAACAAACTTCAGCCATTCCTGGGGAACGGAAGTTCCAAGTTTCGCCCCACAGATTCCAGTCAAGCGTGTCTGCCCAAACTTGTGTCCTCCAGCCTCCTGGGCCATCCCTGGAGAGGAAGAGCAGCCTAGTTCCCACTCAATACCAGCCAACCGCGACCTCCTCTGTGACAACCACGGTAGTAACTCCCTTGCGCCAGGTACAGTTACACTAGAGAGGTCTGTCATGACAAGCAGAGGTTAAGGTTAAGACAGGTAGGTGAAAGGTAAGAAACAGAGGCCATTAAAAAATTTAATTTAAGGTTAATTTCAGAGGGCATCTGCCCAAGGCAGAAGCATGCCCCAGTGAGCCACTGTCACAACACAGAGCAAAGCACTCAGGCCAAGGGGATGAGTTACACAGTCTCAGGGTTCGCTTCATGTAGCCAGCATCTAGTGGGAAGTAAAAGTGCCATTTTCATCTAGAAACTACTTTTCTTTACACTGCCCCTTGCTGATATTGAATTACTAAAACTAGACGCTGACCAGAGCAGGAATGGTCTGGCCACTCAGCTGTGTTGGGAAAGTCTTATGGTGCTGCTGGTCTTGTAAAAATACATATATAAAGATAACAGGAAAAGTTTGGACACGGAAAACAGAGCAAACCGTTTCAGAAAGTCAGATCTGAGATGAGCACATAGGCCTGGGAGGGGGTAGTCTCTAGGGATGTGTGCGTACTCACATTACTGATAACAATAGTACAGCTGTTCTTTGTTCTTATTGAAGAATGAAGAAAGTATGTTTACGGATAGATGTAATTAATGTACAACTCCAGCTGTGTAAAAGGACACTTGGAGTTACCCCTTGGAGTTATCCTCGAAATGTTATTCCTTATCAAACAGCTGAACCTGGATGTCCTTACCCACAGGAGAACCAGCAGCCAGCGCACTCAGAGTTAGTCAAACAAATGTGAATTAAGGTCACCTTAAGTCTGAATAAGAGCTTCTGTCCTGGCTTTTAGTTGCATTTGATAAATCCGTTTCCATTTCGTACCTATCTTAGCCTCCTTATCTCCTGATGCCCTGTGGTGAGTGTGAGGATAGGAAGAGCTCATGAGCTTCAATGAGCGAAATGCCGTTGAATCACAGCCTTCTCCATCCTGTTAGTACAAATTTAGAAACGCTCAGTGATCCACAATGAACCAGCTCTGGATTTATCCTAATGCATGTAAATGGTGACCCTTGCTCACTTTACTTGTATATGATCAGTGGCTTTGGTTTCCAGCCAGCTCTAAACATGTGAGTTTTTCTTATGACCTGCTACCCATTGATGGCGTTAGAAATGCATTATGCATGCATTAGATCTCAAAATGAGCCTGAACTCTCACAACATTTCACACTGAGGATGTGTCCTCCCTCAACCCTGCTGCACAGCTATTTGCTTGAGAGCATTTCCTTCTCTCCCCCTTCTGCCTGCACAGAGCGAAATAAAGCAGCAAAACATCTCTACAAAAGCTGAAATGTTATAAGTGAACAATAAATTTATAATGGCCTTCAGATGATTTTGCCCCAGCAGAGCCACCTGGCCCCTCAGTATCCAGGGGCTGCAGCCAGACCAGCCAGGGAGTTGGATTAGGTCAGCATCCCCTTATTTCCCCACTTCTGCTCAGCCCAGGGTAGGGGAATAAGCTCCGGCCCAGAGGGATGCCATGGCAAGGGTGTAACACCAAGCACCCTGACGCCTGTTCCTACACTCAGCTACTAGGCACATAAAGCCCCGCACAGCTTGGATTACAGACTTGCAGCACGGATGATGTGATGCAGAAAATCAGAGTGTGTAACAGTCAAAGGCAGGGATGTAGGATCAAGAGTTCGCAGGCAAAAAGCTGGGAAGGTGATGAAGTATTGCAGGTCAATATGCTCATTATTGACACTTCAAAAAGTACAGATAAACTTGCCCCAAGGCCCTTTTTCTGTAGGAGACATGCCCTTTATGGTGGGCTGGAAGCACATCTTAGTTTCTTTATATTGCCTGATCTAAGAATTGTTTCATAACCTTTGTGCAACTTATACTATTTAAGCTTGTGTTTTTATATGCAGAGACAACCAGTAAAAATCTGGAAAAGCTGACCAGCTCTTTGCAAATACTGAGTAAAAAAACACACACAAAACAAAAATGAAAAAAACCCCACAGCCAAAAAACCTTTCTTTTGGTACCAGGAGATTTTTGTCATTTTATTTAGAAAATTCTGGGGCCAAACTGGCAGTACACTGAATTTGCAATGCTACATGGCACCAGAGGCAGAGGTGCCATGAGTGCATTTAGAAACAGAAGGAAAAAAAGAGCAAAGAACATGGAACCGAGAAAGCCAAAACAGCTCTGACCCCATCAATGCACAGGAAGAAATTGGGTCAAGCCAGAAGATTGTCCCTTCATGAAGGCAAGCAAAGTTACTGAAAAGGATGACTAAAAGCAGCCTTTTCATTAGAGAATCACAAACCTTGTTTGATAATAGGCATGTAAGTGAAGGTCAAACTAGTGATGAGATTATGAGATTGAAAAAAACCTTCATTCTAGATAAAAGGAAAGTTTTGAGAGAAATCTTATGACATCTGACAAGATATCACATGGGAACTCAAAAAGAGGGAGAAAGAGGCTTTTGAGGCTTTGAGAACAAGAGTTGCAACTGTTGAATCAACTGTGCTGTTTGAAGGGTTTATGGAATCCTTGATTTGAGGCAAAAGTTGTAATGGAGAGCCAAAACCAAGAACAAGATTGCAGAAAAAATTCTGACTTCAGGTTGGAAAAGGCAATTAGATCATAAGTGGAGAACATCATTTGCAGATTGAAAGCTCTGAAGGAAATGAGGTCTTATTCAGAGAATTGGGTTAGTCAAAGGAGCAACATGAAGAAAATCAAAACTCAGAAAGGAATGGGAAAATAGCATAAAAAAGTTTGAAAAAAGGATCATGAAGAACTGCACAAAAAGCGGAAGAAAACACAAACCAAATTTATGTTTAGCCTTTGTAAAGAGCTATATTTTGTTACAAGCAAAATAATTTTGCAAAAGCCTGCTGGAAAAACAGAATTTATCGAAGTGGGTCTAAAGTACGTTACCTCTACACAAGTAAGCGTAATTCATTACGGCAAAAATTTAAGCGACTAACAGATCCCTTATTAATTTTAGATTGGGTGCACAGAGCAGTGTGATACCTTCACACACAGAGAGTGTGAAGACAGAACCAACACCACCAATGCTCAGGTCAGATAAGGGACAAATCATTTCTGAGGAGGTGACACGAATGTGTGATGGGACAGTCACCTGGCTGGAGAGGTGGAACTGTCCAGACCCTCCCTGGGAAGCGTACTACCCAAAAATGCATCTTTGCTTTGGGTGAAAACTTCACTTTTTAAATTAGGAAAACTCAGTTTGGTGAGCCATCTCCTGGCCACAGGGGTGTCCTTGCTTCCAGCCAGCATGATCACTTGCTGGATGGCAGCAAACACTGCCCAGTGCCATCTGGTCTCTAAGGAGGTTTTTCCACTAATTCCTGAGGCCTAACCAAACTCATCACAGTCTCAGCACATGCTGCAACCTCCCAGGACCAAGCTGCATCCTCAATAATGCCACAGCCTCTGTATCCATTGATGTCCTGGGTTGCTCCCAGTGAAAGGAGAAGGAAAGCATCCAGGGATGGGAACAACATTCTGCCAGTCTCAGTGGATCGTCGGCACATCTGTGAAAACCAAAAGAAAACAAACACCCATGTCACAAGGACATATAAATTGAGATAAACTAAAATCTTTAAAAGATGAGGTTTACCGTTATTTTGGGAGAAGGTGCACCTGAACGAAGCAGACTGCCACTGGGAGAGTGCAGATCAGAAGAGGACGGGAAGGGAACAGAAAAAGAAAAAGCAAAAAAAAGAGATCGATAAGGAGAAGGGAGAGGTAGATTAAAATATGGAAATTACAAAAGAAATTTCAAAATATCCAGGATGTAGAGAAATGCCATAAATAAAACAATACAGATTAATATGCTCTGAGTAATGCTGTAAAAAAATGGCAGTTTTAAAGGATCAAAATACTAGAACAGAAGCAGCCTGGAATGATAACTCCAGAAAATACAAATCTGTGATCCAAGACTGATACCAATTAATTTGTATATGCTGGGGAAAAAAACCCTGCTTGTTCATTCTAGGTTATTATCCTTTTTATCCCTAAACACCATTACTAGAGAATACAAACAGCAAACATGCAATCTTATACGTAAAATCTTTCTTTGTGAGCCACAGCTGCAAATGGGTCACAGACCACAATTACCAGGACTCCGGTTTGAAAAAAAGTTTGAATTTAAAATGGGATTATTACAGCTCTACAATAGCTACATTTTATTGCTGCTGTAAAAACAAACCAACAAACAAACAAACACACAACCAACTGTTAAAAAGGTGCATAAAAGAGATGAAGAGTCGGATCTGGAGCTTTATTTGATGCTGCTAAACTTCAGAGCAGTACCCTCTGAACACGGCTGTCACCTGCAGAGAACACTTCAGCCCAGGTGATTTTAGGTGCTCATGCTAAACGCTGGGGCATTTTCACAAAAAAGTGAACCAGAAAGTTTACCGCCATGGTGAATAACGTGAATTTAATGGGGCTGCAGGACACTGGACAGAGATTACATCAGAGGACAACAGTCTCTTGTGAAGTAGCCTCCCTCCCACGAGGTGATTACTAATGGGAGACAGACCTACAGCTCTGTAACAAAAGGAAGAGGGAAAAAAAGAATGAGTGTGAACGCTTGACATGAAAACCAGAATAAGCAGAAGCGAGGGATAAAGCAAGGGAAGGCACAACACTGAGCAAAGCAGAGCTAAAACTCACGGGATGCTTCAGACATCCGCAGGACAGAGGTGGTCAGCTCAGAGACTGGTGGAGACCTGGTGATGCCTCATCAGAAATCTCTATTTTGCCTCTAAGTGGGGACGAGTTGTTAGAGTAATTGGCTCTTTAGGAAGCTGGAGACAAAATATGGCATACTCCCTCCCAGCATGTCTGAGTTGGAAGCAGCTGTCGAGGGAGTCAGCACTGATGTCAGCGGCTTGAACAGCACACAAAGATCCCCGTCCTTCCTTCCAAGCTCTTTCTTAAAATGCCTTTTTGCTGATCTCTTGTTGCATTAAAGGATCATCACAGTTCTACACTCCAGACCCAAATTCTCCTTCGTTCTGTCCTGAAACCACTTCCCCTCCATGGTCCAAGCCTCTCCTTTTTCAAATCTCCTCATTCCTCCGCTCTCCACAAACATCTGGGACACTTATAGGCCACATGTTCCACTTCCTTCAAGGCAGTAGGGAAGATGGGGACCTGCTGCTGCTGTGAATTCCCCTATTAACACACTTGGCAGGGCTTTAGACAGTGAATTTAAAGTGTTTGGTCCAGCTGATACCAAGTTTGGATCCTTATGTGATGTTACATGTCATGTTTCCAAATTTTGTAATGTATTGAGAACGGAATCTAAAAATGCACCCTGTACCCACTTAAAGATAGGAAGGAATATTTAGGTTACAAAGTTAGTAAATACATGCTGAAATAAAGGTCACATAACGAGCCTCTTTCTGCACATTTTATAGATCCACTTTTAAATGCATAGTGCCATACTCAGCCTGCTTTTCCCGTGCTCAGTCGGGGCACAGGACAAAACTGGTTTGCAGCTGCTGCTGCCTCAGCTGTAACTGGAGGTGCAGGGAGCCATGCCCTCAGTGCACATGATACACCAAGGGCTCTGAAAATCCACGGCCTGTAATTAGTAGCTATTGAATATCTCTCTGCCACCAAAAATGAGAATAATATCTTAACTTCATCCTTTGGCCGTAGTGAGAAAATGTTTTCTTTAGAGTTGGCATAGCATTTGGCTGCTACCGTGGTAGAAAAGCTCTGGGAAAATGAGCGACGCTGCCTTCGGAGGACGGTTTGTGTGGGTCTGGTAAGGAAGATGATCTCCACGCTGACCGTGCTGAGCTGGCGAGTGTTCAGTGAACAACTGTCCATGGGAGCCCCAGGAGACGCAGCGGTCTGCGATCATATCATTAAAGACTGACATGTTCATATGAAGAGATCAAGTTGGGGCTGCCTAGACGACCTTATCTTGGTTATCTCCTAATTTGGGGGTCCTTAAATTTGCCACGATGGAAGGCTTCTTCCAATACTTGCAAAAGGGACTGCTTCAAAGATTTTAACAAATATTGCAAGGAACATTTCTGAACTACTGTGCCTGAGGTCACAGGTCTCATCTGTCAGAGCTGAAGGCCAGTAGCTACTTCTTTGTCCTGGGGGGTCCCAGGGGCTGCAATATGGCCAGGCAAGACCTCCGTACAGTACTAAGAAACTGCTCCTGGCTTCTGAGCTTTAGCCAGTAGCTGCTGCAGGGAGCTGTGCGGGGGACATCAGGTTTGTTGAAAGGAAGGGTATTTCCCCTGCAAACCGAAGGGGAAAGAGAGGAACAGGTGTCATGTGCTCAACCAGGTCCTTCCAAGAAGGAAAACGAAGGATTAAGTCTTACTTCCATTTCAACTTATCACAGAGGGGGAAAATTGGGCATTTTTAAGTGGTTATCTAGGGTTATAATAAAGTTATTTTAAGGAATATATTAAAACAACTTATACATGATTGAAACCAGATTAAGAAACTTGGTTCACCTGTAACACTGACTATACTCCATTTGACCACATCAGGTAAGTGGTTTCAGCTTTGGCCAAGCTTTGGATTACCTAAAATCCCAAGATCACCAAGGACAAGCCGCACAGTCACAAGGGATCACTAAACATCAGCTAAGTGAGCAGAGAAACACTTTTAGTCTGAATGGAGATTAATCTGAGCGAGAAAGCTTTACAGACACACAACAAGGGAGAAACAGACCTCTGATACACAGGATCAAATATCAGCCGAGAGAGGGTTAAGAGAATTAAACACGAGGTTACGATGGGGTGAAGATAAATAAAAGGTACCTGATAAGCTAAAGCAGCAACCTTTCTGTGCACGTGTATGCCAGAGCTGAATCTTCATTCCTCTGCAATTTATTTTCACCTGTGATAAGGCGGGTGCAACATACTGAGTTGGCAATGATTTACAGCCCCTTTGAAAGGACATGCGAGATGAGTGTAAATGATTGCCAGGAACAAGGGTGTGGTGAGAGATGCATTGACCAGCTTCCAACACTAGAAATAGCTCTTTTTTCTTTGTATTTAATAACTTCCCAGAGGGACACACCACACTCATTTCTAGCCCTGGGAAAACACATTTTAAAGTTATGATATTATTATGTATCAAAAAGCTATTTTACATCATTTATTATTTATTCACTGAGGCCTTGAGAGCCCTTGAGTTTCATCCATGTATGCAGAAAAGATACAACCCAGCCCCAAGGAATTTATTAGCGAAGACATTTGCTATAACTAAACTTGCGTCAGATTTACTTAACAGATCTCTAAATTGATTTAAATAGTGCAAAACATTCCGCAGATAATGCAAACTTAGCTTAGGTGTTACTTACAGAAATTTACTATGCATAATTACTGTCTGGAATCAAGTAAACTGAAGTGAGACTCTCAAGTTTAAGAAGTTTATTATGTGGATTGTGTATCTGGGATGTGTAAGTGAATTGCAAACAAAACTTTTCAAAGGCGTCATTTCTCAAAAAAATCAGTTTTGAAAGAAGTAATCTTTTATGTCTAGAAAACGTCTTGTAAAACATTAACCAGCTTTTACCCCATCATTTTGCTGCCTGACTTTATACTTAGCTGCAGCTGCCTAGGTTTTTATAAGGTATTAATAAATCTGCCCATACTATCTTTAAATAATTTGTCAGAGAAATGCTTTCTCGTTCATGCCATGAAGACCGAATCTGTCTGGGAAGTGCTCGGCTGCTATACAGATGGACACTGTAGAAAACCCCTTGATAAAGATAGCTGATTGTGTTGTAACCAGAAATAGTTCCTGCCTGTATTAAGGACATAGGCTGAATGGAAAATCTGACAGTGAAGAGGTGCTTAGCACCTGCGCTTGGTGCTAATCACAGCCAAGCCAAAAGCAGCTTGCAGCCTGACAGCCTCTCTGCCCCTTCCTCCTCTTCCTCATCTACAGGTATAGCTGAATTTCTGTGGGCAAGGGGGATGGGCTAGACAGCTCCCACGAAATCCCTTCAGGCCCTGATTACTATTGCTTTACAATCTGAAGCTGAACTTTCTTAAGAGAAAAGAAACGGGGGCAGAGAGGGGGAGAGAAAGGATGGGGGAGTAGCCAAAAAAGCAGAGCACCAAGGGTGGCTGATTGCACAAGAAAGATGGGGGTATAATTTAGTAAGATGACAACCTCTGCTGCAGTGGAGATAAACTCTGGCCAAGGTGGCTGGAAATTATGTTTGTTTTCTTGAAAAGGGTAAATGAGATCTACGGACCTTCCTCAAAAGTCACTGCTGCTCGCTGCGGTGGCCCAGAGGAGCCCATCATGGATAGCTGAGCTTTCCCTTGCCATCTGAATGTCTTAGTAACTCTTCTTCTGCATGCGTTTTTTGTTGAGGAATTGGAGTCAAAGGCCTTTACACCACATCAAGTTCAAAGTAACAGGCTTCAGCAGTGGGTGAGTGAGAAATATGTTAGCACCCAGCATACCTGCATTTAGTCTAACCTTTATCTGCCTCTTGAGACAGAGGTTTGTAGTCCTAGGTCAGAGACTGTAAGATGAGTTTAATACACTCCTCTTTCCATTAGATGACTGACTAAGTGCTTAGGTGAAAATCAAACCATTAGAAAAGCACCATTATCAAATAGAATATTTGCAAGTTAGAATTTAAAATGCAAAGAGGGACAATAAATATATAATTTGGAGACGCAGGGTTCAGAAAGTCCTTACAGAGACATGTTCTCTCAGTGTCTCTGTCAATGCTCCTTTCCATCTCTGACACCGGGCAGCCACTGCATTAAGCCCAGGCACTGCTGATGGACCTGGGGCTTCCCACCACCCAACCCAGGGATCCCTGCTCAGAGCCACAGCCACTGGGCTGCACAGTCTCACTCATGCTTCTTGCTCTTCTCAGGGACCTACGAACCTTCCTCTCCCAGTACTGGACTCAAATGCAACTTGTGCCCTGTCTTGCTGCAGATGCCCGCCGGGCACGCTTGGCAAGATGCTCTCCTGAGATGTGAGGACAGCAGGTTCAAACACCCCTGGGTGCATGACTGGCTGTGAGCCACGGCCATTTGATCTCACCTGAGTTTATGTGGGAGAAAGGCATTAACTGATGAAACAGCTCAACAGCTACCCACAGTCAGGACTTGTGCAAACCATGAAGTGACACAAGCCTGCATGTGTTCGTAGCATATTTTATCTACTTTTCTCAAAAAGCTTCCTACATCCTGCTTACAGCAATGGAAAAGGATACGACTCTCACTCCCAAGTTTACCGAGGGGCCAGTAAAGGCTGCAGTACATTTATGGATTGAACTCGAATTTATACAGGTGTAAGAAATGGCTCCCTTGTCATTGATGGCTTCCTACTGAACAGGGAATATTGCAGCTAAAGTGAGTATCCAGCAGATATGCAGCAATGGCCAAACAAATGAGCAACTCCCATGGGCTCTCACTATCTGCCTCTTTGCATTTCCATACTCAGGGCCTGATCTTGCTTCCATTAAGAAAGATGGAAATACTCCAAGTGCTTTTTGTGGGAGCAAACGCCTGCCTCTATACACTCCAGCTTCCTGGGGTGTATATATTGTAGACTGTATTTAAACTACGTGCCTGTATGTATTTCCTATGCAGTTTCAGTTTTTATAAACCTCTGGAGTTTGCAGCTTTGTCACAAATGACAATGAGGAGTTTCGTTCCAACTGGTGTGTTCCCAGGGAAAGTTTTTATTTTAAAGAAATGTCAATTCCCAATAAAAAAAACTGTAAGAAAATTCTTTACTGGTTCTGTCTTTTGAGCTAAGTTAAAGGCTCATCTTGCCTTCAGGTTCCCTGCACACTCAGGAAATGCTGAATCAAAACATCTGATACTATAGTGATTATACTCTTCTTCAGTCTGTCTTCTGCAAAGTGTCAAAATGCACCATTGTGGGTCCCCATTCCCGCTGGAGAGGGATGACAAACTGTCCCTGGTCATTTGTTCTTGCTCACCCTGCACGGACAGTAGTAGTAGAGGCTTCCAGTTCCTTTTCTGGATGCTTTTTGGGACAGAAGTTAGCAACTTTTGGAAGGTCTTCTACACATAACATTTCAGCTCTGTCAATGTCCTCAGTATAAAAAGCCAACACCTATAAATAGCTGTCAAAGTTTAAGGGGTAATTCAAATGGATTCTTCTAGATTTGTATATATTCTTGATTTTGGCTTCTTCTACTCATGCTATGCACTCCTCCATACATTTCCCAGTCTTTCGATACTAACATATGTTCCCCATTTATCTCTTCCTTAATTCTTGTTGGCATCGTGTCTGTGGCAAAGGAGAAGCAAAACAGTTGTTTTGAGAGAAAATATTTGTTTGCAAAACAAAGTTTTCTTTATATTTGTATGTGAAAACAGTCAAAGCCTTTATACCCTTTTTTGAGATAGACATGTCTGCAGGAAGAATATCTTTCATGACTGTTTAAGTTCTGAAGCAATGGTGATGTTTTAATGGAGCTTACTTAATAAAAATCAAGGAGAAGAGCATGTGTTAAGGTGTGGTTTTACTCTTAAACTACCTGTGTGTTTCGTGTGTATAGAACCAATTGACTTCTGCAATGATGCTGGAATCTTAAAAATGCAAGAAAAACATTCTTTTGAACAAACTGTTTTGCCCATAATTGAAAAGTTCTTGAAAAATGTTTTTTATTTAGCTAACTTTTTGATTTTTATCAAATTTTATTTTATGTTTGCAAAATACTAGTCTACATCTGTAAGTCCCACAGTGAATAAGCCTTCCTGGACACCTTCAGAGAGGGAGGACCAGGGACAAGGGAGAGAGCAATAGGGACCTAGGGAGAGAGTAACATGTACTAACTAAGCATTTGTAAATCTCACTCAGCAGAAAGAGGTTTTGAAGACACACGTATTCAAAGACTGAGTAATGTAGATGTTAGAAGACCACAAATCTGGGAACAAAACCAAAAAAAAAGACCCGCCACCACCATCACCAAGTATAAAATCAGACAGGAAGAATTCAGAGTAGCTTTGCAGTTATAAAAAGAACTGTGTGTCTACAAGCATATGTCATTGAAGTCAACACACCGATGATTGGAAGGTTTTGCCACATCCTATAATGGAAGCTGATACAGACCAGATCTGGGATACTTTTAGCAGGGAATAGTGTCCCAGAAATTGCAGGTGCTCTATTACTTCCCAGAATTTGGCCAAAAATTACAACATTCTTTTGCATCAATTTCAAGGAAATGCTGGTAGAAATACAAAGGAAGCATCAAATGCACAGACACATGAGGCACCGTCTTTCCCCGGACTGGAAAACACTATGGAAATGTCATGGGTTTAGCTCTTGCAGAAACCCAATGGGATGGATCTCAGACCTCTTTGTAGAAGACGCAGGCAGGGACAAGGCCTACGAACTAGCATCACTTCAACCCTCCATGCCCTCTTGTCTTTACCAATATTTCTTGATGCCAAGCCAAGAGGGGGTGGTGGTGGTGAAGGGGTGGGAGGGGGGTCTTTTCAGGGGAGTGAAGGGGACAGCAAGCTCTTAATTCAGTTAACGACTGCAGGAAGTGGTTTGCCAGTTTAGACGTAGTCCCTGTTCAAAGCCAGTGCCCTTCTCAGAAATTAACTTGCAGTTCTCTAAAGATAGATTGCGCAAAACACCAGGGGGCCCTCGGGAACCTGCAGCCACAATTCCCCAGGCAAGGAGCTCCATAAAAGCGGTGAAATGCCCCCCTTTGTGCAGCTGCTCTGTGGACTAAACCAACGCTCAGTGGAGCGGGTCTCTTGTGCAAGTTCTCAGGTTTCATATCCGCAGTGACCAAATTTTGTTAAAAATATGACAGCTGCTCCTGTCATTTTCTTTCCATGTAATTTTAACCGTAACTTCAAACTGCACATGCATTGTCTGCCTTTCAGCGATGGTAAAGGGAGGTTTGCATACAGCAAAGGACTTACCAGAAGCTGCCAGCTTTGGCAGTGAAGGATTAGGCCCCCTTGGCACATCTCATAGACTGCATAAAAAAGTTTTGCAAACTACAGTAAGTAATTGATATGCTAGGTGATATTCAGAGCAGTCTATCCAAGCAACGTGGCAAAGTAGGGTTCAGTTGGGTATAATTACAACAAAACAGGAAATTATTTGATGGCACTTCAAGGAACAACTCCCAGCTTGCCTTGAGCAATAGCGAGGATCTGATCAATGTAACTATAGAGTATCAGGATGTCTCATCCACGTTCCCAGGAACTGTACAATAAATCCTTTCATCAGAGCCTCTAACATGCCCTGTGAGAGCATTTTATTCACCCTTAAGGCATCACCTCATCTAATCCATCTGAATGACAAAATTTCCATTGGTGTAAACCTAGATTATCTGCACTAACATCAACAGACTGACTCAGAGCTTAACATCCTTGCAACTGGAGAACACAATCTTTGCATATTTTCAACCCAGTGGTTCCCGTGTTAATTTATACTTCTTTTCTTAACCAAAGCTGCAGAAACTGGCACAAAGGTGAAATGAGTGCTCCATATAACCCCGTCTTCCATCCTTGGCAGAAGTAGCAACTCCATGAGAAGACATCTTAGAGTAAGTCTATCTTGCTCCATAACTGCAGGCCAGATGTGCATCAGGCAACACAACAGTGTTGCTGGGAGCATTATGGTCCTGTTTCCATCCCTATTCCCACCTCAGTGAGTATATATCTGTCCTAAGGCCCAACAGCAAGAGGCTGGCTGTCCTTCCTCAGTGGCAGTGGTTGTATCTCAAGAGAGGAATGTGTCAGTCCATCATGATCCTGTCACTGTGTCTCTCCAGAGTGACTTCAGCAGTGACAGCTTGTTTGGGTTTTTTTTTTCCCACAGACTTTTTACCCTATTGTAGGCCAAACTCTTCAGGCAAAAACAAAACAGCTTTGTGCTTTTTTGTTTTTGAATCCTTTTTTTGTTGGGTTTTTTTTTTTAGGTTTTTGGAGTTTTTTAGCAATAAGGCATTAAATGTTATACAGCAGAGAGAGATGGGCTTATTTTAAGGTGCTTTAGACATAAAGGTCACAAAGCATGGCACTAGCTTTTCCTGACACAGCTTAAGCCAGAGTTTGCCTGTGAGCAGTGGCTTGGTCTAATCTCCCATGGTACCAGCTCCCCTTCTCCTGACACCTTCTAAGGCTGGTAGAGCCACAGAGACAGGAACCTACCTGGTCCAAACTGCAAACAAATAGTGAATGTGCAAAAAAAAGGTGTCAAAAAGTATACAACAGCAATCAATTCACTTTGAAGTGGATATTCCAGAGCAAATGATAATAATTAAGTCACAGTTCAACCGGTTTACTAAAATAGCTTTTCTCCATGGGAAGCAGATATCACCATGTCTTCTCCTGGCGTGTGGCACCTCTAGAGCTCACCTGCAAACTTTTCTCATTTCATATCTCTCTTCCTGAAGCATTAAAGTGCTTCCTTAGCTTAAAGTGCCCTCCTCATTTGAAGGTACTTTCCTCTGCCTCTTTTCTTGTTTCCTTGTCAACCAGTTACACAGGCGATCCTGCAAGGGATTTACAGAAGACATCTGCTCTAGTGAAAGAAGCTTGAAGAGATGGCATAACATCTCAGTGGATTCCCAGCTCCAGGTGCCTCCCATGACTGGTCTCCCCAGCTGCATCTCCCAGCACAGGAACTTGTTCCAGCACAGGAGCTTGTTCCAGCCTTGGGAAAGAAGGTGGTGTGAAATGCTGCTGGCCTGCGCAGGACCACGAGCACCCAGGTAGTTTGTTTGTGGTAGCAGCACATCACATTGTCACTGTGATCCCTTCCCTGACTGTTGCTTAAAGACTCTACACACCTGAGTAAGTGCTCCACAGGCTCATCTGATACCGTGCACAATGCAGCTGGCAGATGTGGCTTTGAATCATTGGCTTGTTTGCTACTGAACCCTCCCCATGTACCTCCTGCATCCTTTTAATGGCAAACATTAGCTTTCAGGAGAACGCATAAGATGGTCGTGCATCAGCCCACAGGGGACGGGACTCTGCTCTGCTCCCCGGCAAGTGAATCAGACTCGCGAATGAGTGGCCTCCATCTTTCCAGCTTCCACTTTCCCAGCCATGGCCTGTTCTTGTGTTCCTTGCTTACATTAAATTCCCACACTGAGCCCTTCTTGTGTTATTTAGACTGAGATTTTCTCCCCTTTCTTTTCCCTCCCTCCCCTCCGCCCCCCGCATCCTCTGTACAACAGAGCTGGCCACACAGCAACAGAGGAAATGAACAACATCTGGTGAGACTGATTCCTCGTTCTTGTAAGCAGTGTAAGCGAACAGCTGTGTTAGGCATTTCATCCAGCTCTGGAATAGAAAAGAAATCAATCATGCATTCCCCTTCCCCACACCTCCTCATTCTGGCATCTGCACCGGTCCTGCAAGATAATTGCCTGGTTCACTTTCCTGAAAATATACTGGAATCCCACCCTTCGTACAGAGGACACGCCTTGATGCAAATACGATTCTTTTAAAATGCAGGAGAGTTCAAAAAAAAAAACCCAAACAGAGCACTTAAGCGCATGTCCACCTTAAAGACAAGGAGTTCATTGGATTTAATAAAATGATACATGAGCTTACGTGTGGGTTGAAAAAATGGGTTGTTGGGGGTTTTTTTTGTGCATTTAGATGCCTAATCACTGTTGTATCCTATGGCCCTTGGTATGACCTAGGCACTTAGAAAAGCCACTTTTAGGCACAGACTTGAGTTGTACCGTTATGCCTAATGATGCCATAAAGGTGGCAACATATCTTTGTTGGATTGAAACCTGACTGCAGACCGCTCTGGAAGTCAGAGCATGGGGACAGACGAGATCCAAGGCAGCAGCGGCCACAGGATGAGCAGCAGACATAGCAAGAGAAGGGCAATTTTCTAATAACTTATGAGTCCCTGAGCCAGCTTTGGAGTTAAGGATTAATCTCTTCTTTTGAGCGTTTCTGCTGACACTGCCAAGGAGCTGCCAACTATCTTCATTTGCCTGGGCAGTCTTTGTGATGCAGACATCTGACCACTAACAAGTCTTCAGTAATAAATACTGTCCCACAACCTCAGCTGTGACCACGAAAAGCATAGAGCAGCTCATCAAGGAGGATCCAAAGGTAGAAGAGAGTCTGGGACAGCCAAGCATTGGGCGACTTGCCCTGTCTGTCTCACAGCTGCTCATGTTGATGGTCTCATGGATAAACCAGCTGCAAAGAGCCACAAGCAGGGAGCATCTTCATCTGTCCCCTGGGGTGCTGTTCACAGACATTCTGGTTTTGATTCAATTTCATTTGGATTCTGGCAAAAAGTAAGATGACAGCAGTCTAGAAAAAGAAGCTTGTTTATCATCAATATGGACAGGTATTTAGTCTATAATCACAGCCAAAGCTTTTACCCCTCTGGTAGATCAACTGTGCAGGCTGCATGCTGGACTTTTCTGCACAGGTTTAAGCAGCCTGTGTTCTTGCTGTCCACCTGCTTTCCTAGGAGCACTTCCGAGTAGTGATACCCACCTCCAGGGCTCCCGAGATGTTTCCTGAGGGCTCTATAGCATTAGTCATGACCACGAGCAACTGAAAAGCAAAGCATGATGCTGAGGACAGCAATGTATGATAGTGCATGTGGCACACCATCTTGCAGTTTTGCTAACACTAGAAACAGCTAACTTAAGAAAACAAGAAAGTAAAAAGAACGCTTTCTTTTTTTCTTTTACCTCAGGTACTGGCACAGGTGTCTCATGCCCACAGTGAATTTTCTAGCGCCTCTGCACTGACTTTCATCCTGAAAATCTGAGCACAAAAGCCCTATGAAGTAAAATGTGGGACATACTGTGTCTTCCTTTTTGCCAGCTGTATGTACATGAAACTACACAAACCAGTGAGATTCACTACCGTAAAGTGGAATGGAGAATTTGGAAGCCGAGGGAGAAAGCAACCTCTGTTGAGAGGTTAAGAGAAAGTGGGAAGCAGCCAATAAAAGACATATGTAATCAAGGGAAGCAAGCTAGGGGTTTGCTTGGAGTTGAAGATTTTCCAATAAGCCATGTAACAGAACAGATTTATGATTTCGCCATAAAGTTGCATGATACCATTTAATGAATTAAACATTCGCATACGGGTTGAGAGAAAATATTACTGACTGGGAGAGCATAAAAGCGTTGGGACATTCTTCATGTTTATTACTCATGAAAAGCTAAAGAAAGAAAGCAATCACAATAGCAATGAAATGTACTTTTCCACCCACATAGCATCTGATCAAATATTCACAGATGGAATTTATATGGGGGTTTATGGTAGTTTTTTTAAGCTGCGGTTGTAAGTTAGGTTCTGTTAAAATCCAAATATACACATATATCTTAGGTATTTATAGGAGTCCTATTACCATAATAATTGAGCACTTCACCTTTTTTAATGTATTTATCCTCACACCATCCTTGGAAGGGAGGATGGGCTACCATTCCTGATGCTGAGATGGGAACTGAGACACAAGAGAGACTATGGACAATAAAGTGCCTTAGCTGCCTTCTGTTTGGATACTGCGATGCCTAGAAATTAGGCATTTGGCCACACTGGAATGCTGAAAAGAGCCAAAGCTAGACAGCTTCCTAACCAGTCAATAGGAAAGGCTACATGCCCCCTTGGGCAGAGCAATGAGAACTATCTAAAATAAAACTTAATTCCCTGGGACATTCACATTTTGGAACACTCTGCCAAAATGAGATTCCTGCCATCCAGCAGAAGTCAAGTAAAACACAGCTGATGAAAATACAGATCTAGAAACCAGATGATTTTTTCTTGACCGCTTGAGCATGGTATTTGCAGATCACAAAGATCCCTCAGGTCTTAAATTCTGCCTAAGTTGCCTCTGTGAATTCTGCCTTAAGACCCTCACTGCAGGGGAGTGGGGAAGGCTGTGATAAACTCGCTGTCTCACGGGAGCAGCAAGAGCCCCATCAAATAGAAGCAAAAATGCTCTGAGATTACTAATATGCTCCATTGCCTTTGGTCCCACACCATCACACCGGTGCCTTCATCCCACCAGCACTCAGCTGTGCAGGGAACGGCTCACCTGAGTGATCAAACTCTGCTCAATCACATACCTAAGTGTTTTCCACTCTGACACCCAGCCTGAAGAGGTCCCTGATGAAATACATTTATAGAAGTTGCAAGATTGATATTTCTAAGGTCACTGAGCAGGAGCAAATAACTCTCCTTTTGCAGCTTCCAAACCCTTGCTCTTTGTTTGCACTCATGTCGCTGACATGAAAGCATCTCATTTAAGCATCTGTGATATAAAAGTAAGGCAGGGAAATCTTGCATAATGTGGGCTAGTCTGTATATGTCTGAGACCTGGGAAGGGTTGTTCAGTTGGGTTCACACAAAGATGGTTTTCAATTCAGATTCAATGTGCTGGCACATTGCCAAAGGCATTCTGCCTGCAAATTTTGCTCAGAAAGACAGAAATACATAATCTCACTGGGAAATACATCCCAAAGCATCCAAAACAGTAACTGGCTCATAGCAATATGGTCAGAAAATAGAAATAGGCCAGAACTACATTTGCTTCAGACATGGTAGGAAATAATTAAAAAATTAGCATCGGTGGTGTGGTCAGTTTGGAAATTGGGGTAGATTTGACACCATAATTGTGTTGAAAACACTAAAAAGACTTTTCTCACTCTTCTCCCATCCCCACTTCTAAAGGATGACTCAGAACTGCTCAACCTCCAACATTTTAGAAGATATACACGTTACCTAAATCCACTTTGACAGCCAGAGATTAAAGTATATCTCTAATAAACAAATAAGTTCCATCTAGTTCCCAGTTACCAAACGGAAAAGAAGCTATACAGCAAAATCCTCAAAAACACACAGGCATCTGGCTTGAGCACTGTATTCATTCCTCCCAAAACACAGTCACTGCTGGGCACGTAATACCAAGGGATACACACTCGCACACCAGGCGTCAGTACCGGAACGTGCTACATGCCTTCAGCTGTCAGTGAGCTCAGCAATAGGTGACACTGGCCTCATCGCTGCAGACTCTGACTTTTGCAGGACACTGCTTCAGAGGCTGCCTGATCTTTTCCAGCATCATCAGCCCAGCAAAATCCTGGACCTCAGGCTGTTGATTCATGGCATCGTGCTCAAACATGGACAGTTAGAGCAGGTACCCGCCTCAACTGCCCATTCTGCTCGTTTTCTAGAGACTGCTGCACTGCAGTAGATACAGTCAAAGTGTATGAAATGCAGTTCCCACACCATCATCTACAACCTGCGTAGTTTCAACAGAGTAAGATGCAAATGGCCGTAGTCCAAAAGTTACTTCATATGCAATTCAGCTTCCTTGCAAAGGAAAGGAACAACCTCTGGGAGGGGGGAGGAAGAAAATACTGGGGAAGGCAATTATCTCTGCCATCTAGGTTTTATCTATCTTCCCATCCTTGTGAATCAACATCCTTAGGAAAAAATGCATTTGGAACTTTGAACCATCCTACTAAAACATCCCATGTGTTATTTTTTCAGCAGTGTGTTTCAGTGCATTATTGGTGTCATCTTATTTGTTATTTTAATTTTAAAAAACATTTCATTTAAAATGAGTAAAGAAAAAAAACCTCAGGCTCTTTTTTTTGTTCATTGTTTCTAGACTGAAGTTGCAATATATAAAAATCAGTTCAGCTGTTTTTTGTCATTACTAGAAATAAAATAATGACTTAATGACTTACTATCACATGGCATTCAGATTACAAAAGCAGCACCACATAAAATCCAATGCAGCACATATTAAATGGATTAAAATTGAACTAGATTTCTAATAGTGACTGTATGATGTGGTTACTTGAAATAGCTAGGGATTAGACTCAGTGACCCAGGAGGTCTCTTCCAGAGTTACACTCCTAAAAAGCAATTGTTAACGGGGAATCATCATCAAAGGAGGGGTATTTTCTGTGGGTCCTACAGAGATCTCCTTTTGTCCAATATTATTCAACATCTTTAGCCAGGATGGTGAAGTTTTCAGAGGACACAAACATTTGGAGAACAGTAAACAATAATGGGAACGGGTCAATTGTGCTCACAGCTTGGTAAACTGCGTTATTTTGAACGTCACTCTGCCGTGAAATGCAGTATTCTTACATCTAAGACAAAGTCACTCTTAGAGCGTACTCAGAAGTAGGCACTGCCAAAACCCCTGTATAATATCTTGTAAAACAGAAGATACAATGCTTGGTTATACAAAGCACATGCTGTGCCGAAGTGAAATGTAATTATTACCTCTGCATACACTGCTGGTGAGTCCATTACTCAAATAACATGTACAGTCCAGGGAGGTAGCTGAAACAGTGGAAAAGGATCAGAAAAAGGCTACAGAAATTATTTTATGTCTGGAAAATCTGCCTTAAAACAGAAGACTTTAGAAGTTCAGCCTCTTTAACTTCTCTAAGAAAAAGTTGAGAGGCAATGAAATCCCAGTCTCTATTTGGGGAATGGAAAATATTTTTGACAATAAAAAGTTGCCTGGTTTAGCAGGCAAAAGGCATGCAATGTCTGGCCAGCTAGAATTTGAAATTAGATTCAGGTGAGATAAAATATACATTTTTAATAATGAGTTCAGATAATCACTGAAACAACTTACCAAAGGAAGTGGTAGATTTGTAAATCTCATGAAGTCTAAAAGGCCAGGTATCTTCCATAATGACATGACCTGGCTGAAGGAAGTATTCACGCTGATATGGGAATGACCAGGGCCCTTGCTGAGAAGCAGCAGCGCAGGAGATCAAAGCCCCTTTACAGATTTTAAAACCTGTGAAGAAAGCTAATCTGCCCACTTTTACAGACCGTCACATACAGCCTCTTGGTCACAATGTAGAGTGTCTCAGGATTCTCTCCATCCAAAAGGCACGTTTATTTTGACTTCAGTGAGCCGCATATTAGGCCTTTATTCTTTCTAAACCTTTCCATTATTTAAGTTCTGTTTTCATATCTTCTTTTAATCCAACGATTCCTTCTTGCCTTCCCATAAAGTTGTCATTTCCTTCAGATGCTCAGACTGATGAAAGAGCCATACTGAAATAAAAGCTAAATGAGGTGAAAATATATCCCATAAAACCCCCCATTAAGGAGTTTACGGAGAGATTTCTTACTCCTCTGGCTCAGATAGCCATATTTTATTCCTTCTAGGAAACAGAAAACCCTTAATCCCATAAGAATGCAGCCAGAATCAAAGAGCAAGAGGAGGCATTAGGTTGCAAGAAAAGGAGGGGGGAAAGAAAGAAGAATTTTATAGTCAGCCCTTCAACACAGTGTGAATGAATGTGCTATCACCACAGCTACTGCGTGGAGCACAGGCACCAAGCGGAGAGGGTACAGGAGAAAAATATGATAAACTGGAAATCTGCACAAAGCCCACGGTCAGATAGCACTGGGTTAACGCAGTGTAATAGGCTGTTGAGTGCTTGATGAGCCAGACGCAGTTAGGAGAAATGTCTATTAGAGGAAAAGAACGGAGAGAGAAGAAAGGCATGAAATGTTTGTGTTCGGTCATGATTAATTAAGACATTGAGAGAAACAGTAAATTTTGTAGTTTCTCATCCCTTACACAAGAAACTGATTCTTCTTCAGAGCAAAATACATTCTGTCCCCAACCAGTTCTCAGGTTATTTCTTCCCCTGTCTTGTCTGTTTGTTTGTTTTGTGTGTGTGTGAGAGTGTTTACGCTTCAGTATTACAAGTTGAGTTGGTCAACGATCAAACAAGACCAGCCAACACTCAATATAACATCCCAGATTATGGAAAAATGGTATTTTGTGAAAGGTGCCTGATATAAATGCCACATCCTTTTCTCAGTCTGCTCAAGCAGTTACATGCCTTTGTGAGTTATTTATTTTCCATTTTTGATCAGGGTATTTTATGTGTTTTGATTTTTTATTTTTATGTATTAATTCATGTGAGGTAAATAAAATTCTTTCACTTACACCTTTCTGGTCTTCTCAAGTTAGTAAGAGACAGAGAGATTAAACTTGTATCTGTATTTTACTGTATCAGCACTGCACTAGATGATAGATGCAGCTTTTTCTGGACATATTAATATGTTTCTGGAACAAACCCTGCCTGAACCTCTGGCACCTTCTGTAAAAGCCAAATCAGGCACTGTACAACTCAGCATCACTCAGGATTTGGGCTTGTATCATTTCAATTACTTTTCCCTAAAAAGGAGTCCTCATTATTTTTGCAATTTTTCTTGTCTTCATTGTTGTCAAATTGCTTCTAAGAGATGAACACATGGAATTCATTGAGCATACAACAAAACGCACATTCAATTAGATACTGACTGTCTTGAGGGATAACTGCAACAAAATGCGGCCAAGGGGAAAAACAGTTCCCGGGTTATGGTACAGTGACCCAAGCGTTGTGGGCAGAGGGGAATGTTGCATAATCAAAACAACAATGAGGCGAGCATGGGGAACAGCACTGTCTTCTCCACGCCCTGCCATCACAGCACTGTTCCTGGAACTGGCCTTGTGAGAAAGTCTCTTTGAAAATCAAACCCCCAAATTTTCAAATTGCCTTCAGCTGTATGGACCACAGATTCACCTGAACTGAGGCTGGCTAGTTCTCTGCCATGAGTATGACATGTCTTTTCACTCAATCCTCCACATCCACCACACCAGTCAGAGGCCAGCAAAGCAAACTGTCATCTGATAAGTTTGATTCCTTAAGAAACCATGCAGTTTGCACATGATAGGGACAAGCCCTGAGCAGATAGATAAACATACTGTAACTTCTAGTGCAGCCTTGAAGTCATCTGTCTTTGGCTGTTTATCCACTCTAAGCTATTTGTCTGGACTCTGTCTAGTCATAGGAGAAAGATTTGTATTAGAGCAACTCATAGAAACCAACAGAGGTCTCACAGTTGACTGCGAGATGACTGTCTTGCTCCTTTGATGACATATGGGGACCGAATGTGCAGATGGCCATGTTAGATGGACTGAATCACATCCTTACTTTCTGACTTCAGAGGACAGTTTTCAATGGATGTGACAGTAAGCCTACTGAAATACACTTTATTGACTTAACTTGGCTTTTAACCAAAGTAAACATGAGCTCAGAGCATGAAGAAGGATGCTTATCCTGTGTGAGACCATCAAGACCTGTATCCTTCCCTGTCTTCATTGGTTATTGAAGGGGTCTAAAAGTTACTATGCTCCTAAATAAGACACCTCACTTGAATGACTGAAATGAGGCGGACTAAATCTCTGCTTTCATGATGTTCTCAGCAGTTATTTCTTTGCAGCATCCGGATCTGTCAGCTGTACAAATTCTGCAGTATATATCCCGACCAAAACCTCAGCCTTTCGCCTGTTTTTGCAGAGATATATTCTCCACCTGAAACTCAAATAGCACAGGTGAGCATCAGGAGTGTCACTAAAGCTCACACACCTTAAGTGTATTTTCTTCCTTATTATCTTCCTCCAACTCACATTTAATCCTTTCCTTTCCTCTGACACTTTCTAACTCTTTGCATCGTGAAGTTCCCATGCCACAGTCCTTCCCGCTCTCTCCTTTACCATGCCTACAGTTTACATTCAAGATTGTAGACCTGTTATACTGTGGCCTGAACCACAAAACAATCATAAGCCATGTTTTATATAAAATACACCAATTTCCTAGAATTCACTCTCACTTTCAGTATTTCTCTACAGAGAATCTTCTTTGGGAAGATATAAATAATTTTCCTTTTCTCCTTCCTGGCTTAATATCATGGTTGAAAAAAACCTACCAATTTCCTTTCTTTCCCTTCATAATATCAATGAATCATAGAATAGTTTGGGTTGGAGGGGACCTTTAATAGTCATCTGGTCCAACTCCCCCTGCAATGAGCAGGGACATCTTCAAGTAGATCAGGCAGATCTGGACCAAAGCAAGCAGCATCAAGAGGAAAGCTCCCTTCTGAAAACAGCTGAGAGTAACCCATACAGCATATTTGCTTGCTTTAGCAACTCAGGAACAGGACTATTCTATCTCAAGAATGTTTTGGGGTACTCTTTTGGTCTCATTTTGGGATAAGAGCATGGTCTAATTACAAGTAATTATGAGTTACTCACAAACACGTCTCTGCTCACAATATTGTGTGACCAGACCTGGTCTTTGAAGGTTTTGCATATGCCTACCAGTGCTCCAATGTTCAACTCCAAAATAAAGGACTCTGCTGAAACTGTCATCTACTGGACAAGTATTCGACATTCCCATATACTTTAACACAGGTTTTACAGGATGGGGATATACTTTTCACTGACATACTGATCTGTCCTATCTCTCCACCGTGCAGCCTCCATGTATCCAAGTCATAAAGCTGGAACGCTTTGAGGACAACTCCATGAAGGAGGTAAGTCCCTTTCCCTGCTTCACCATTGGAGTCAGCAAAGCCTTCCCATTCCTGTTTCCCAGAGGGAAGCTATGGTCTCTCCATCACTCAACTCCACAAACCTGGAACAATGCCAAGGATATCCAGCCAAAGGAGGGGAATGTAGTTTCCTACCACAAGAAACAGAGCTGCCGGTGCAGATGTTTAATGTGTACTCTTCTCTGCAGATCTGTGCTAACTAGGGATGCACAACTCAGTTTACATCAAAGAACCGATGCGAACTTTCATCCACAATTCAAACTACATACTAGTCCAAAAATCATGGGGAAATGTGGACCAGAAGCAAATACCTTGGCATTGGGCACAGCTTTGTGTTACTCCAGTGTTAATTTTACTTACTACTTACATCATACTGTACAAGCCATTTCAAGGAGTGCCTTAAAACTAATGCTAAAACATTACAGAACAAGAGTGACATGGGGGATAGAAGTCAACCATGCACTAGAGCAGCCTCGTTCCACAGCCAGACGTACAACACGAGTGGTTTGCTCATATGTGTAAGTTACCAGCAACACCTTCTTCAGTAAGGCTAAGGCCCAAACTCCTGCAATGAGCTCCACATCTCAGCCTCTTCCTCTTTAAAAGAAATCGTATAGGTAAGCATTGCTCACACCGGTTGCAGCACATATTCCTGTATTTCAGTTTAAATACACTCACTGAGATGCGTGACTGCTTCTTTTGGTCATGCACTATGTCTGTGAGTTCATGTGACACTTGTAGCTTTTAAAGTAACACTTGCTAAGCTGCTGTGACATTAACCTATTTGATGAGTTCAAACAACCTCTGATCATTTATTCATAAAAATCTCAGTTTGGGGCTCCAAACATCTGGTCACAGAAATACAATTACTCACAAAAAGCACATCAAGAAGTCAGGAAACTCCCAGACTGATTTCTGGTTAAGCATATCAGTTGGTACAGGACTGTTTTTCTTTTCAGCTGTCCAAATCAGGTGCTATCACGTTTTTTTTACATACTCAGAATCACATGCCATGAGACAAGCCAATTTTTTCTGAAATTAGCTAACACATTAAATTATAAATAGGTATAGCTGAGACCAACACACTTGTTGCCTTCTGCTCAGAGTTTGACCCTTAAGAACAAGGAACAAATGTCCTAAAACACCACAGCTAGATCCGTTGAAGGGTCATTTAGCAGACCCTTTACATCCATTGAAGTGAATTTTATGAAACATATGAAAATCTATATATTAAAATCAGTTGTCTCCGAACAAGTTTTTTAGAAATTCTTGCATTTTTGGCCTGTGCAATCACTCTTTCTTGCAGAGCAAGGATACTTAATTCAAATTCCAGTGCCTGCTGATGCTGGGGAACCAGCACTTCTTCAGTTATCTTTTCATCCTTTTGTAATTTTGCATCAAGCATCAAGTTTTAGAGACGAATCCTTCACTACCACATCCTGCTCACCACCACCGATAAGCATGGATACTATGGATACTAGGTGTAAAATTGTTCTGAAGGACAGAAATTGTCCTTCTCCCATCATACCCCATCCTTTTCCCACCAGCACTGGATGCAAACCACTGTGAATTAACATGCTTTCCTCCCTTTGAGTTGACTGATAAAATGGAATCAGACAAATGAATTTTTGGTCCCCACTGATCTTCGAGTGCACTGTGTTATGACAGGGTGTGAGGTGACATGTCAGATAATGTATCGTGTCACACTCCCCGACTATTTGATGCCATTTAATGTAATGCATCCTGGCATGCCGTGATGGGATGACACAAAATGAGAAAGAAGCCAAACTGGAAATACCAATTACCCACTCTTAACCCTGAGGCAGTAGAGGAAAAATATGCCTGTGTCTGTGTGACCCTTGCTCTGCTTATTGCCTAAGCTTCATAATTCAGGGAGTTTGTTTCGGGTACTCCTCAGTCCAAGGTCATTACTAACCATTCAGATGGCCAAAGTGTCTGTAACCCTCCACTTCATCGGAAACCCAGGAGAAACAGTGGAGAAATCAACTGAAAAAAAAATGTGAATCACTGTTCCCAGTGTCAAGTCGAGCTGATATTTTGTGTCTAATGAGCTGCAAAGCCACAGTGTATAAGGAATAAAGAAAAGGCAGGAGATAGCAGGGAGAAGGGAGGTCGCACTGGCAGGGAGGCAGAGCTGAAGATCAGGCTTGCATCCAAAGGCTGCACAGCCAGCCAGGGTCGAGGCTTGTGAGCTGTCTAGCAGAGTAGAAACCAACAGGACATAAGTATAACATACCCTATTCTGCTGCAGGTCAGTCCTGGGAGAAGGTTACTCTCCCAGCCTGCTCCAAGTAGGTCACTGTCTCCTTTCTCTCCACCTGAAGTCACTACTCTTCTGATCTACCAACCAACCTGATCGAGTAACTACTCCTTAAACCGGTCCACCCAAATGATTCAAGTCAAAGCAGAGCCTCCTGTTTGACCCCTCGAGCACTGGATGGGGGTACAGCTCCACACATGGGTATGTTGGCAGGTTGGAGGGAGAGATAACCACCCAGCAGAGAGGCAGGGGTGATCCCACAGGATCCCATGTCTCTCAGCTGCCCCCAATAACACACGTGGCCAGTATGACCAAAAATGTCCAAAATACTTCTGGCTACTGGCACAAATAGGTGATGCAGAGTCATGGTTTCATGACAGCTGAGCTTAATACCACAGACAAGGTAGAAGTCAGAAGGTTTCAGCAGTTTTCCTTCTCAAAATCACCTTCTGACTTCACACCTTCTTCCACCTCCAACACATATTTCTAAGTGCAACAATTTCCACCCACATGTCTAGATCCCAAATTCCAAATACATCACAGCAGGAATGAGTTCAGGTCAAGTTTACTGCTTCTGCTTGATCCAAATACAATTTACCCTGTATCCCTTCATCAGTCTGTATGAGGCAGTGCCAGTCTCAATGGCCAGTCTTTTCTCACCCCAGTTTTCTTTTTTCCCCCATAACTAGTTCCTGGGAAAAAATACCTGTGCAGTCCCACTGTCTGTGTCTTCATGTGTTAGTGCCAATAGTTGCATGTGTCGTGCCATTATTTGCCCATCACTTTCCCAACCCATTATGATGGGTTGGCTGAAGACACTTGATTCTTCAGATTTTCTAATGGAAAGAAAGGAAGTAAAATATTTTGGTATGATGCAAAACACTTGTCATACAAATCCTGCCCTCAACATATACTGAAAAGTCTGAAGGAAAATTTGTAAACCTATTCATAATAGACTTTAAAAAACCCCAAGAAAACGAAACACCCACCATGATTCAAACCAAAATTATACCTCCATGAATAATACCATAAAGATATAAGATGTGCATTCAGAATATATGTCAGAGGATGGCTTGGTCTGCTCCCACACAGGCTTGCAGCACTCTGGAAAGAAACTGTTTAATGGTATGTTTTCATTAATGACACCCATGGTTGAAGAAACATTATCCTAGCTGTAGAAAAATGTTTTCATGACATTGTGAGAAAGATGGAGAAATGTTCCAGAGTGCTTTCTGTTAGAAGTGACAACAAGCACATCTTGTTATAACATTTAACAGCTGGCAACTATGAATATGATATGGCAGATCATAACTACACTGGACTTATATAGACTAATAAATTCCACGTTGTTCACAGCCAAGCAAAATTGGGAGATTCCTTAAGGCAAAGGTGAGGGAAACACAGATTTAGAAAAAGATTAATTTCTTTTGTTGGGCTGTATACTGTAGAATCGTAGAATCATAGAGTCTTTGGGTTGGAAGGGACCTTTAAAGGTCATCTAGTCCAACCCCCCTGCAATGAGCAGGGACATCTTCAACTTGATCAGGTTGCTCAGAGCCCCGTCCAACCTGACCTTGAATGCTCCCAGGGATGGGGCATCTACCACCTCTCTGGGCAACATATGCCAGTGTTTCACCACCCTCATTGTCAAAAATTTCTTCCTGATATCTCGTCTAAATCTACCCTCTTCTAGTTTAAAACCATCACCCCTTGTCCTATTGCTACAGGCCCTGCTAAAAAGTCTGTCTCTATCTTTCTTATGGGCACCTTTTAAGTACTGGAAGGCTACAATAAGGTCTCCCCGCAGCCTTCTCTTCTCCAGGCTGAACAACTCAACTCTCTCATCCTGTCCTCATCAGAGAGGTGTTGTCCTCATCAGAGAGGTGTTCCATCCCTCTGATCATTTTTGTGGCCAATGTATTTATTATCTATCTTTCATCTGCTTTATTTGTACTTCTCTTTTAAACATAAACTCCCTGTTTGTAAAAGAGAAAAAGCCTAGCCAGTCTCCAACAGAGTGGGAAAACTGAACAGATTGCAAAATCAGACTGTGTCATTGCCAGAAGAAAAGTGCTAAAATGATGCAATCAAATTCCAACTGGATGGAATACTGAAAAAAAAGTAATAAAAAAAAAATTAGACATCTGAAACTGTTGCACCAAATCAACGTGGCAACTGCAGGATTTAAGATAAAATCTCTGTGTTAGGTCCTGAACAAATGATTGTGAGCAGGAATTTGGACATGAAACACTGTCAGTTCAGACAGAGACACAGATTAAGCCCCATGAGTAACACAGCTCAAAGATGCAGGATTTTTCAGACACAGTGATGACAGGGGGGTTTTTTGAAACTGAACGTACTCAACACTTGTTCAACCCTTGAGACAGTCCTGCAGAGAAGCAAAGCATGTTTAGGACTGCAGTGGATGCTAACAGAGAAATGAGCTTCCTAGAGGCAACAAATTGGGCAGCCATGGGATAATCACAAAATCCACCTTCACCCAAAGCAAAGCATATAGAGTTGAGCTGGTCCTGCTGACCTCCAGTAAGTCACACCTCTGCACCAAGTAATAAATAACCTCATTCAACACTGCCTCATTTCTGACGACTCATCCTGTAGTCTCTGAAAAATGCCAGCATAGCCCTAGCAATCATCAATGCAGCATGCTTTTCTGTTAAAGTATACATGTGTACCTTAGAAATGTGGATATACTGACATATATATACACAAGTAATTCTCTATAAATAGAATAAAGAGGTGAAACACGCCTCACCTACCTCAACCTCTCTCTGAATGCATGTTTAATATATTTATGAGTATTTCTAGTTCATTTTTCCTTTTGACTCCAGACCTGCCTGTGTTGTCATTCTCCTACAGTTTAAGTGGAACAACCTTGTGTTCAATACTTAAATTTCACGCTTTATAGGCTATACAAAACACTGTTAAGTCTTAAAGGACAGCCACTATAAGAACAAGAACAGTCATAATGATTCCACAGGAGCCTCCCAATTGCCTTTCTTATTTTATTGCAGTAAAACTTTGCAAGTTTAAGTCATTCCTCTCTTAACAAATTGGTAACTGCGGGTAAACAAAATGCTTAAACAGTTTGTATAGTGATCAAAATCTCAGACCTACCAATGACTACATTTGTGTTGTCAGAGAAGTGTTCGTATGATATGAAACTAAAATTCTACCATTCAAAAGTCAAGCATAAAAACAAAGAAAAAGCATTTGTTGGTTTGCTAAGGAACCTGTGGACATTAAAATATCCTGGCAACTACTTCTTATGAGCACATTCTCCCTTGAAAATTCTTTCCTCTACTGCTCAGCACTTGACTTCTTGTCATAGACAAGGTTCATCAACGTCCAGCTCAAAAAACTACACTTAGTGTTGTAGTAACATTGCTCACATAAGTTAGACTGAACTTTGCTCACGGGGTAATGACCTACATTTAATGGGTAGGAGATGCCAGACATGGTCTCAATATCTGTAGCCAGAATGGCTCTTACAGAGCACGACACCTACATTCATGCTAGCACTGCTGCTGGGGCTTCAGCAGAAAGGAACATACAAGTTAGCGTAGAAGAGCCATAGTCTTATCATGGGACTTTTCCAGTCTGTAGTTCAGTGTCACTAATCCAATACCTGCTTCCAAGTTTTCTGCTGGTAGAATGTTTTTTAAAGGCTTGAATTTCTTATAAACCAATTCATATTCCTCTCGGTTTAAATCAGAGGCACCATGTGAAAAACAATATGTCACCCATACACCAGATATTATAGATGAAAGGGTCTCAACCAATTGGTATGAAAAATCTAATCCCAAAGTTTATATTTCTTCCTAACTTGGTTCCTTAAAGAGATAAGGTTTAGGATAACAATATTTTCTGTCAGACAGTCCTTCACGAATAGCTTGAATGTGTCATAGAATCATAGAATCATGGAATAGTTGGAGTTGGAAAGGACCTTTAAAGGTATTCCTGCAATGAGCAGGGCCATCTTCAACGAGATCAGGTTGCTCAGAGCCCCGTCCAATCTGACCTGGAATGTTGCCAGGGATAGGGCATCTACCACCTCTCTGGGAAACCTGTGCCAGGGTTTCACCACCCTCAGTGTGAAAAATTTCTTCCTGATATCTCATCTAAATCTGCCCTCTTTTAGTTTAAAACCATGACCCCTTGTCCTATTGCAACAGGCTCTGCTAAGAAGTCTGTCCCCATCTTTCTTAGAAGCCCCCTCCAAGTACTGGAAGGCTGCAAGAAGGTCTCCCCAACCTTTGTCAATTCACTTCAATCAAATATGGCATCATAACAGAGATGCTGCATTCCTACAGATTTCCTGGATATATGTAGCTGAGTAGGGGAGCAAGACTTCTTAATGACAGCAAGGTCAATAGGCAGTCATTTATTTTAGGTACCAAGAATCCACAGAAATGGTACCACTCATGTCCTCCAATGAGTTCCTTACAAACACATAAGGAACTAGATTTCTCAAGTTTTACTGTTGGTAACTCTTCCCTCCCTCCATCAGGCAGTAGACAATACTGAGAAAGATAAAGAGGCAAACTCTCTTTTATGTTAACCCAAAGCAGAGCATCTCCCTTTTCAACTGAATTTTATAAATAGAGGAAAAATAAGATCATGATTATAAGGCTCTTATTCACAATGACAAGCAGCTGTTAGGACATGACTTTATGTGGCATTGCAGCTATCATTCACGCCTGACTGAAGGAAATAGTGCATCCCCTGGAATAAGGTATTACTCAATATTCAATCAAGTATCAGGTGCTGACCCATAAACTATCCCATGAACATCATGAGGTTTATATGGACAAAAATTTAAAGTAGTTCTAAATGAAGTCTTGAGTACTGTAGCCCTCAGACTTGGTAATTCCTTTATGGAGTCCTATTACTTACAGATGAACTGCAACCTACCATGAGAAGTATTTTTATTTCAGAACAGTAAATAACCAGTCTTTATCTAATTATCACTGCAAGAACAAATAATACAATCTAAATTAAGAAACAGTAGACACAAAATATTATTCTTCAATGCAAGATTTCTATAGGTAACCCCACCTGAATAATTAACAGCACCATCTCTGGCCCTCAGGGTTTCAACAAACAGGCATATACAGGGGTACACAGAGCACCCTCTGACTCTGTTTTGCAAAACTAATGACTTGCTCAAGCAATGCACTGATGGAAATCCAGGCAACTCTGGGAAAAATGAAGCAGCAGCAGCTTCAATACTTTGATAAGATTCCAGAACTATAGTCTCCTAAGAAGATGACCTTCTTTACATTTGCAAGGGGTTTGGGAACTAGGTTACTCCAATACCCCTTATATACACTTCTTTGATGTCAGGTTTTGTTGTTGGATTGTTTTTACTTTCAAAGTAACACTGGGAGCTAGTCTGGGAAATGATGCTCTAATATTCCAGGAAGAAATGCAAGAAGTGAGAAGTCTTCCTCCTTTCATCCCCTGCAAAGCAGCTCACAAATCATATCATGGAGTCCTGGGGACCCGTGGTCAGCCTTGGCAGGCACTTTGCCAGCTGAGAAGTGCCATCTCTTTCAGCTCACCTGTGACCTTCTCCTACACAGAAATTTTGGCAGCATTTTAAGAAGTCAGCAAAAATATTCTGTTTCTTGGCTCTGACATAAAATGCCATCAGAGTGTGCCATGAAAAGCCCAGGAAAAATAGCTGAGAGGAACCATGACCCAGTGGAGTATGTCTATAAACCCAAATGGATCAACCACGCAGTCTCCCTCACTTTCACTAAGGCATTTGCAGAGGAAAGGTTTGTGAGAGAGAAAGTGACTGCAACTTTTCCTATACAATGGCACTCCTGCCACACTTATTTAAAAAAAAAGTCACAGGTAGGAGTAGAGGGAGCCTCTGGAGCATGGAGAGTTCGGGTGAGAAAGGAGGAAAACATCCAACATAAAAAAAAATTTGTTTTGAAAGAATCTAGCATGGCACTTTGTTCTATTTATTATTTGTACAGCAGTAGAACACAGAGGTCTTCAAGAACAAGGTCCTTTGTGTTAGGTTCCTCATACAAGCGTTGTAAGAGATACTACCTGTCAAAAAGCCTTTCTAAATAGACATGACAAATATGGGGAGAAAGCAAACAGCAAAATTTTCTTCATGAGGAAATGAATAGAAATTAAAAAATGTGCCCAAAGACATGACAGAAATCACTAGCAAGACACTGATATGATCCCAGCTCCTTGGTCACAGCGACTAGTAGATGACTACTGATACAGTAATCACCTGACCTAGCACATAAATCACAGGTTAACCCTCCCTGACTACAACTCACTCACTTACTCAGACCTCTAAAGCCTGTAAAAATGGAAGGTAAGCAAACAAAAATACACTCCAGGGCACTTAAAAAATCTGCGCTTTTTTTTTTTAGTTATGAACATTGTAAAAAATTATTAAGAAATACTGCCACTTAGTTCTAACAAAACCCACTTAAGCATGTTCTTAGACACCTTCTTAATTCCTACTGCTATGATCCCTGATTTCCTTCAACTATCAGCTCTTTAGGTGCTCACCAAATATTCCTGCTTATTTGTTGTGTTACTCCAAATATTTCTGTCCCTTACCTAAAATCTGAGGGATCTGTCCACCTTTTTCAGATAACTAGTGCCGTTGCAGTGGCTGGACTGACTGGTCTGAGGAAAGGAAGAATTACACCCTTGAAATACACTTTTCCAAAGGCAATAAGAGATCATGATGAGGACAGCCAAGCATTGGAACAGGCTGCTCAGAGAGGTTATGCTCTCTCCATCCTTGGAGGTTTTGAAAACCCAGTGGGATAAAGCTCTGAGCAACATTCTCTGATCTCATAGCTGACCCTTCTTTGAGTAGGAGGTTGGACAAGAAACTTCCTGAGGTCCCTTCCAACCTGGATTTATTGCAGATTATTAGCCCTACAGAAAGTGGATTCTTATTTTGAAGATGCACCAAATTCTGCAATGTGGTTCAGTTTAAACTATGTCTCAGTAGAAAAAACAGAAATAAAAGTGATTCTTCTGTCTACATGAATTTGACATTAGACACTAAAATGTCATTTGTGTTATTGATACGTGCAGTGGCATTTCCAACAGCAGTCAGATAGCCTAATCACCTTCTAACATTGATCTCAGGTATATAATTCTCAGTAGGAAATTTGACAGCAGTGTGGTAACGGGGATGCTGAAACCTGATGTCCTGGCCCATCCTGGATCTTGTGCTCCCCTTGCAGTCTACCTGCTGTATCAACTCATACCACCCAGCAGAGCCACTTGAAGCATCTCAAAGCCCTAAGCGCTGTGCACGTAGACATGCATGGAGATCTCAGCTAAAATATGTCTGATTTTTTGCACAAACTTGATGAACTGCAAAACACATGGGCAGTAGAAGCCCAGCTGCATCCTTTCAGTTGCCAGTCAGGGCCAGGCAAGGCAATATGCCACAAGCCCATAGTAGAAGGTAACACTGGTGTCTTGCCTTACACATATTAATTCATTTAGGCCAGACAGTCTTTGTCCTATCTATACAGTTTATAAAACACCTACTACAAAGGGTCTTGAATTTTGACTGGGCTTATTCATTATCCCAAGAGCACTTAGCAGTTTTTAATCAGCAAAATTATTTTTATTGCTTGTTACTGGACATTTATGTGTTATATTTGTTCAGATGCAGCATACTATTTGCCTCTGAAAACTTTAAATCTGTGTTGTCATCCCTAAATTATACGCACCAGTTGCACGGCACATTTGATTGATGAAGTATTTGCTGGATGATGTGCATAGGCTCTGGTTGGGTTCATTACTTACACCATAGGTTGACAACTTCAAACTTGACTTAAATCTATCCACACAACTCTGATTTCAGTTTGCTGAAATGTGAAACTATCATACTTTCCACTGGCACAGTTTAGTCTGATGTTGCTACATAATCGTTCTGCAGTACATTAAAAGAGAGAACATGGGCTGCCTCTGTGACAACCTTGACGTTATACCACTTCACAGAAGCCAGTAGCCCTATCAGGTACTAATATCACCAAGGGCTTGGTGCACACAGCTGAGAAACAGTAGCTTCATTAGTTATCAGTGATCAGCTGAGTTGTGGAGACTGTCCATATGATTGCTTATCTCTAGATGTGTGGAAATATAATGTAACTTTAATGTTCTTTATCAAAGTTTAAGATAAGAGACTTGACCTTATCATCAGGTGTCCTGGTTTCAGCCAGGGTAGAGTTAATTTTCTTCATAGAAGCTAGCATGAGGCTATGTTTTGGATTTGGGATGAGAAAATGTTGATAAGGTGCTGATGTTTTGAGTTGTTGCTAAGTAGTCAAGGACAGTCCAGCTTCTCATGCTGGCCTGCAGCGAGCAGGCTGGGGGTGCACAGGAAGCTGGGAGGGGACACAGCCGGGACAGCTGACCCAGGCTGGCCAAAGAGATATTCCATACCATATAACGTCATGCTCAGTATATAAAGCTGGGACAAAGAAGAAGGAAGGGGTGGAAGGACGTTCGGAGTTATGGCGTCTGTCTTCCCAAGAAACCATTACACATGATGGAGCCCTGCTTCCCTGGAGATGGCTGAACCCCTGCCTGCCCATGGGGAGTGGTGAACAAATTCCTTGTTTTGCTTTGCTTGTGTGCGCAGCTTTTGCTTTGCTTATTAAACTGTCTTTATCTCAAACCATGAGTTTCCTCACTTTTACTCTTCCAATTCTCTCCCCCGTGCCACCGTGGGGGAATGAGCGAGCGGCTGCGTGGTGCATAGTTGCTGGCTGGGGCTAAACCACGACATCAGGTCAAGAGCACATGCTCTGAGGGTTGTGGATAGGTACAGCAACACAGCTTGTATGCTTCAGTGGGTTCAATTGCCATGTCTCCATTGCATGTTGGAGCCCTACGTATGCTTGATTTAAGCTGCTTGGGCCCATTGCCTGAGATCCCTGTGCAACGCGGGGATCTAGCTCTCCACAACTTCCAGTCTACCTATGCAAAATTACAAATACGAGCTTTGATTTTATAGGGACAGCAAGGGAACCTATAAACATAAAGACATTTCAGAAAAACCTGTGACATCCCAAGAAAATCATGTTGTACAACTGTTAAAATCTAATGACGATCTACAGTCAGAGGTCTGCAAAAAGAGTAACAGCAATTAGACCCACCGCTCTTTCTGTTCCCTTGAGCATCAAAAAAGACATCAGATATGCAGCAACAGTTTTGTAATAGGAAGCAATAATTTCCGGCAATTTCCACATCAGCGTATTATATAATGAACACATTGATGTGGAACTGACCAACGACCAAGCCACAGAAGGATGTAACTTTGGCAAGTAGATTTATAACTCTCTTAAAAAAAAAAAAAAAAAAGAAAGAAAGCGGAAGAAAGAAAAATGGTGTTAGTTCCAATACGTTTTTTCAACTAGAAATCTTCCAAGCACTCTGCAAACATTGTGCAATGTAGTTCTACCAAGCTTCAAGAGGGACACTGAATGGGTACAAGCGTCCTTATTTCGTATTCGTGTGAAGTAAGGGGAGGATAGGAAGTTGTAAGGGACTAGAATGAGACTGCAGGAATTTGGATTCTTGTGCCAGCCCCACCAGAAACACCCAACAAGACATTAGGAAAGCTACTTTAGGCCAAAATTCAAAGACATTTAAAAAAATTTGGTTACCCAGTCAGATCTTCAAATGCTCCATAGCTGGAGCTTATTGATTTTAAGGGAAGTTAGTGCAAAACCTTTTCAGGAATCTTTGGGGAAAAAAAATATGTCTCTGGCACCTCCTGAATCTGGCACTGGTGATTAGCCCCAGAGACTATATGCACCCTTCATGTTATACGTATGCCAGCCTGAGGTCTTGCTAAGTTTGTGCTTAGATCTCTCTTTGTAAAGTAGAGTTGCTAATATTGTCTGCTTATTCACCTGTCTGTCTAGGAACTAAGCTTTCTGGAGGGTCAGTAACCTACATGTTTATTCCATGCCTAAAACAAACTCACAAAGGAATAATAATGCTATAAATAATTACTAATAATGTAATAATAAGAGGCAACATTAAAAAGGCAAGTTCTTTTTAATCTTTAAAGGGGAAACTGAACCTATGCTTATTTTCCAGCTCAGGTCATCACAGATCTCTCAAGGTGAAAGACGGCCTGAGTCAAAGAAGGGTTAGGGTTCATATATGTCCCCTTATCTCTCCAGGAGAGGAAAGTTTCCCAGGACGGAGCACAGGAAGCCACAATCTTTGCAACCTCAATCTCACATGAAGTACAGTTTCGTGTGGTTGATAAACACACGCAAGAGTCCTGGTCCTCCTTGTAGGAAAATCAATGGAAGCTCAGCCACTAACTTCAGTAGAAACTGCAGACAAAGTAAAATATCATTAGCCCTGTGTTTTTTTCCCAGCAGTGACATCTACAGCCAAGACACGATGAACAGAAATACCAGCATATTGTATTTATTCTGAAATGACAGCATTGGGTTTGACAAGCGACAGACTGAACGCAACAAGTCTTTGATTCTGGCAGGCAGTTTCTTTCCAGAGTCCCGAAGGTTATGCAGACTAGGAGACAAGTATTTTTACATTCAGTCTGCAGAGTCAGGACTCCAGGGAAATTGTTTTGTTTTACTTTGAAGTCTTTGGAACATTAAATTTTACAGACATAGATTCACATCTGCTTCCACGCTTCTAAGACATTTACAGGTGATCTGACCTCTTTTCAGCCTCATTAAACTTACCAAATAATTGCAAGCAAACAATCAGACCTCTCTGAAGGAGAAAAGCGTCCAGACTGTGCAAGTAGGATGTATTCTTAATTGGCACATCCATGCACCACTGAGTATTGTTTGGGCTCATTGCCGCTATGTGATTTAACATAGCAGTCTGTACCTCCCCCTGTGTCTGATAGTAACGTGACAAGGGATTTTAAAATGTATGCATCTGGGAAACATAATAAAGTAAAAATACTGGGGATAAAGTGAGGGAGCAGCTGTATATTTATAGTAGGGTTTGTGTAAGCAGAGCAAATCACAATTCTACCTAAGTCTGAAATCACAGAATTGGGAAGAACGTGTTGCAAAGGGGGATTTGGATAAAAGTACCTGACTTTTACATCCAAAAGAACCTGTGGATGCTTAGACCCACTGAAAATCATAGAATGATAGAAAGGTTTGGATTGGAAGGGACATTCAAGGGTCATCTAGTCCAAACCTCCTGCCATGGGTAGGGACATCTTTCACTAGATCAGGTTGCTCAAAGTCCCATCCAACCTGACCTTGAACACTTCCAGGGAAATCAAGCCTAAATGTCTCAGACAACTTGGAGGAATACAAAAACTGACACTCCTTAAAGACAAACACAGACAGTTTGTTGCTTGGGACTTGACACAGCCACAAGGATTTACACAAAGAGGTGAAATCCAGGGCTCTCTAAGTGTTCCCAATTTAAACCAGTAAAACCAGTAAACATTTCTACACTCATGTTTCACTCCCATGCCATGCACAACTCAGGAGATGAGAGCAAAGGCTGTGCTGTGCCAGTTCTTGATTCTCTTGATTTCTCCAGAGCATCCATCACATCCTTGGAAGAAAGAAGAAGGAGCCTGCAGGAGAGGAGACACCTGAGTGATCAGGAAGCACTGGGTGAAAGGAAATCTTGGCAGTCCCTCTCCTCTCACTGTGACTCATGGACATATTGACCAAGGGAAGAATCTGCTCAAGTTATTTCAACTCTCCAAACTTTTTCCTTCTGGAGAGAATTTTCCATCAGCTCATTAAGCAAGCTCTGGTGGCAGTGCCCGAACAAATGTTTAGTGTGCCATGGTACTAAATTATCTTTCCATGGGCATAAGGGTTGATTTATAAAGCGTCTTTACAGTGGGCTCACACTTCAGAAGCAATCCAAAGGGAAAAGACCAGAACATGCTTTGTGGGAACCGAAGGTACAGGGAATACCCTGGGAAAGTCTGGTTACACTCATGCTCTATGTTATTTCTAATTCTTCAGGGGATTTGGAGCAGAGTTAGTCATGTATTTTATTTTCTCTTTTTCAACAAAAAAGATCTAAATATCATTGAAGTCAAAAGGAGTTTTCAGCACTTGATGGGACCTGGGCAGCAAGTAGCAGAACAAGGCTTTGTTTCAGGGGAGAGCCAGCAGACACTCACTGACAGTGATCAATGGGTCCCGAAGCAGAGAAAAGGGAAGATCGGGAACACTGATCTCATTTGGCATGCAGACGGCATCTCCGGTTCCCCACATGTCCAGCTCAGTGGCAGAGCGATGGGTAAAGGTCACCCCAGTGACCCCGGTCTGCGTAATGTCCCCATATGGTGCACTGACACACAGACCTGTGCAATGAGCTGTCAGAGGAGAAAAGACTGGACACTTCTTCACATTCAAATGGCACTGTCAAAAACTTCAGACAGAAACATGTATTTTCAGTCTTAAATCACACTGCTCAGCTCAGACCAAAAAAAGTTGGTGCTTGGAAGGCTTCTTGGGGTCTTCTTGTAGTAAAAAAACAAGGAACTCTGCACCAATACCCCCATTAAAAAAAAAAAATCACAGCTGATACAGTAAGATTAATTGGATGAGATTATGTAGAAGCATAACATCATTTATAAAGATTACTCTTAATAACTACAGAATTACTTTAGGAATGAGGTCCTTAATAGGGGTTGCTGAAATCATCTTGGAGAAGTCAATAACAATACAAATATCAATTTTTCAGTCACATAGCATAGTCAAGGAAACACTGCAGACACTAAAAGCTCTCTCATTACTCACTGGAGAAGACTCCGATGAATCCCTCAGTGGAAGCTGTTGATGATCTTTCGATCTGGTAAACCAGGCCTGAGAAAGACCCCAGAGATTTTGCAGCCTGTGTGCAGTCAGGCTTTGTGCTCCAGATTTTGCAGTCCCCATCCGGTCCCTTACACCACAGACAGGACCAAACCCATGGAGCTCAGCCGTGGCAAACTGGACCCTCTCTTGGCCCCATCACTACGCTCCCCCTCCAGCCCCCGTGTCATTTCCACCACCAGGTATCCCATCACCTGAGTATCTGTAATACCTGTGAAACAATTCTGGAAGAGGAGAGTGGGACACACGTGTAAGTGCCCTCTGTCCTGGCTCCTGTCAAAACATTTTTACTGTTACTAGTCACTGCCACTGAGAGCTGTGGCTGAGTGCAGGTGCCATGGGAGAAATTGCGCTGGGAGTCATGCAGATGCTTGACACGGACCTCCTGCCCGTCTCCTTGTCTAGACATGGGGAGGAGCATGTATCCCTCTGATGGCATTGTCCCTTTTTCTGATATTCCAGGCGTGGAGACAGTCCTTGCTGCATCACCTCACAACATGTTCTGTGGTGGGTCATAGTGTTCATAGGATCTCCTGTCCTAGAAGGTATATGTATGGTGGATGGGGCTTTGGGATTTCACAGTGAGACAGTGCTGGCAGGGAGAGGAGAAATGGGGGATTCAGGGTACTTGGAAAACCCAGACTCCTCCCGCTGGATATACCAAAAAGACCATGAAAAACCCTCTGGATGAGCAGAATCTGAAGATATACCTAGTGCCCGTTTCTACCGGCGAACCTAGACCCACCTTGAAGCCCTGTGGCAGACGGCAGTGCCTGCACCTCCTGAAGGCTGGAGCTGCACTCCTGGTAGCACCAGCCAGGACATTTCTGCTGTAGGAGAGAAACTCATAGTACATTGCACTTGGGAAGGGCTAAGGATGAGCAGCAGTTACCAGCCTCCCATACAGAGGTACCTAAAATATCTTCTAAAATGTGAGACTAACCTGCGTCAAACCCAACTGCTGGCACACAAGGGAGAAGAAGGTCCTTTCTGTGTCTTTCTAAACCACTGGCAAAGGCTCCCTGGGAACCAGTCCACAGCACCCTCCTTGGAAGAGCAGGCTGGAGCTGCTTGCCCTACATGTTCACTCTTCATTATGATTAACTCCTCCATCACAGAGAGGGACACAAGCATCCATCTCCACTCGGCCAACTGGAATCACTGGACAGCACACCCCATGCCATTCATCACCGGCACTTACATGGGAGAAGCCGACAGCAGGTGCCATTTGTGTCAGTGTCGCTGCATGAGCCGACTGATTAATTAAAGCCACGCAGCCCCCAGGCTGCGGGGAGGGCAAGGAGGAGCAGGAGGGATCGTTTGTTACCTCTCCCTTAGCGTTCGCTCTCTCCTTCAAAGGCCCTCTGAGTAGAAGCATGCAAATCCCACGGCGCCTTTGGGCCACAGAGATGGGAAGGGTGAGGTCCCCAGGGAATGGCTCTTGGGGGCCACTGTTGGTGGAGGTCCATACCCCAGGAAGGGGCATGAGGGCTCCATAGACTCACCCCATCTCCTGTAACCTTGCTTTCAAACATGCTGCTTTGAAAGAAGTGATAAAAATGATTCTGTAATTCTAGGAAAAAGGAAAAATAATGCCAGCAAACACTGAGATAATTAAACAATTGCCCCACATCCTGCAAACTGGAATCTCTATTATTTGTGGACCAAAGCTGATGGGTGCAATGCCATTTCTTTTTGTTCTCACATTACAATTGCATCCATGCAGTTTCACCAGCCCTCACACTACCCTCAGTTCAACCAGTTCCAGTAAGTCTGAACAGATACTGATGTAAGTGAGGCCAACACTAGATCCTGTCACGTAAGCCCCCAAGCTGTTTTAGAAGAGTTGTAATGACAGACCCCAAAGTACTTCTTGCCTCTTTTCAGCTAGGCTGGGTTTTGTAACTGCATGAACCTCAGTGACATGATGTGCCACAGAAGGGTTGCCCAAGGGAAAGAAGTCATTCGGGTATGAGGCAGGTCTGACTCACAGGGGATGAGGCCGCATGTTGCACTGGAGCAGCCGTGTGGGATTACCATCCATCCCTGGCACAGAGACATCGACCTACTTCCTAACAGCACCGTTGCTGCACATTCACCCACAGCCAGGCAGTTTTCTTCACTGCTGTGGGATGAAAAACTCTTTCTGATCCTGGTCACTGGCCAAAACCCTTTCCCATACTTTGAGACTGGGAAGTAGAAGATGCATTTCACTGCGGAGAGACATCAGCCAGGGCCCTGCTGCTTTTCAACACTTGCTTATGTCTTGCTGGAGCAGAGGGCACTGGTTTCTCTATTATGTATGTGCAATCAAGATAAAGAGAATTCCTGAACTTTTAGCACCCTAGAGGTACTGCCTATTTCCCAGACTCAAAATAGCCAGTTGGCACAGTTTAAAGGTGCCTTACAGTCAGATCTTTAGCCTGCCAAATAATGTTATTTCAGCAAAGAGCACTGCAGCACTTGTGCACACCCCCTGCCCTAGTCTTATACCACGCAAAGCCAGAAGGGGCCTAAAGGAAAAGATCTAAGGTCATTTTGCTGCAGACTGAATGTGTATCTCTCATTGCATTGTCCGAGAGGAGAACAGAGCTTTCCGCGTTATTTCATGTATACACTCGCTGGCCCCTGACCAGTGTTCTAGGACACTGCAGCGGCTCAGGGAAGAGTTAGCAAAAAGGCAGCCAAGCGGGTGAATTACCTCCGCTCTCCAGCAGCCGTGCCAGGGTCAGGATGAAAGGCCAACATCCGAGCTCGCTGAAGAGCATTCGCCTGGCTGTATTCCCCTGTACCTGCGTTTCTCAGCCCTACGAGTTTAAAGGATAAGATTGCTCCCAGCTCGGTTACGCTGCAGGAAAAAGGGCAGTATGGGGTTAGTGCACCGAAGCTGCCCCGTCAGTCAGGAGCGTCAGCAGAGCTCACCCCTAAACCAGGGTGGGCATCAGCAATGCTCCCTGAAGTCTTGTACAGCCTCACGTGCCAGGTGTGACACACGGATCATTAGCCCCAGCTCAGTTACGAACCCCATCATTTCTAGGAGCAAATATCAGGGGGTTCACTCCAGAGCACCATGTCCTACCTGTTGACTTGTTGTCTGACTGAGGAGACAAGGGTCAAACAGCCACAGAGGCTGAGGCACTGCAGATGTAGGTCAGGGGAGACCCTGTAACTTGCACCAAAACCCAAAACTTTAACATCTGCATGTCCTGTTGAGCTTGGGTATATATAATTGGAGCTGGGGAAAAATATCATTTAGCAACCATCAAAACGGAGCAGCAGGAGAGATGATTTGTTGTGCCTCCTCCACTGTCCCCTCCTGTCCCCAGGCAGCAGACAGGTTCCTGCACACCTTGGGGGGACGCAAAGATCTCCAGGCTGCTCTGTGCAGCGCCAGCCTTGTACACGGCCAACAGAGGGGCCGACAGCACGGATGGGATTTGGATAATCCGGGCGGGGCAGTGGGCTTTCACAGAATCACAGAATCACTAGGTTGGAAAGGACCTTCAAGATCATCAAGTCCAACCATTAATCCAGCGCCACCATGTCCCCTAAACCATGTCCTGAAGTGCCACATCCACACGTTTTTTGAACACTTCCAGAGATGGCGACTCCACCACCTTCCTGGGCAGCCTGTTCCAATGCCTGACAACTCTCTCAGTGAAGAAATTTTTCCTAATGTAATTCTCCTAATTTTTCCAGTCAAGAACAGGGTTAAACACACACAAATGCCAAGTGCTCTCCCCTCCTCATCACCTCTCTCCTGTCGGGAGGGCAGATCCTCTCCCATGCCTTCTCACCCCCAGCAGTGGGGTGAACACCCTTCCTCTTCCCACCGCGTTGCAAAGCCAGAGCCATCGGCCGTGCACCCGCCGCCTCCCCGGGCACTGATGAAATCAGCCCCCAGCGCGCCTTCCCACCCCGCAGCCGGTGCTGCCGTCCATAGCCCCACGGCTCCCCACCCGGGGGGCGGTGGGATGGGGACCGGCGTGGGGTGCACACCCCGTGGGAACCCTCCAAGAGCCGGGGCGCTCTCCGGCCTCCACCCGCCCCCCCGGCAGAGCTCCCCACGGCCGGCTGAATAATGCATGGGCAGTAATTTAGTTCAGGCAATTCGCCCTTTTTTGTCTGCAGGTTTAATCATTGGGAGATAAATCGCCTGTATCCCTAGCTTCCCGGACAAGGAATCGTTAGGGGCCAGACCTGCAATTTATTATATTTTGGCAGAGAGAAGCTTTAACCGCTCTGGGATGGGGCGAAGAAGGAAGGAGCTTTTACAAAGACCGTGAATTAATGCTGCTAAATACTTACCTCTAATACCATGCATCTGTAAGCAGAATGATTGCTGTTATTTGAGCAACAAGGAGAAACTAAGGCAGTGGGAACCTGCATAAGACCCTGTGCGGCCACTCCCCATAATACTCAAATTACTGCAAACTGGTGCGTTCCCACATCATCCTCCCTTCTCTTCTCTCGGTACCCAGGAGCATCTTGTCATGGCACCACCCTAATATAAAAATAAGAACAAACTTTAACTCCTACAGAAAGGACTTTCTCAGTAGATCTCCATGTGTCCCAGGATGACAGCAATTATCACCCTACCTGGATACAAAAGGGCAGGAGTGTCTTTAGAGGACACCCCAGGATTAAACCGGAGGCTGGACTTCAGCTCTGCAGTAATAGCACCCATGCAGACATGAGCCTGGTGCTGATGTACTGGGAGATAAGTGCTCCTACCTGTCTTGATACGCACAGGCATAAATAGCAAACTTAGAAAACTAACCTTAATGTAAAGTTGATTTTTTCATAATTTTCATAATTTGTCCCTTTTCAAATCAAATGCATATACTTTAATAGTACACACTACAAAAGTATATGATGATATTAGCAAAGCTACTGGTATGTTCAGACAGTAAATAAGAAGTCAGACAAATTTCTGTTTTCAGTGCAAATCATCGCATTTTTTTAAACATTTTTCCTTTCCTCCCCTCCTCTCCTTCCCCCTCTCCTTTCTCCTTTTCTTTCCCCATTCCCCCCCTTTCCTCTTCCCTTTTTCTTTTTGAGCATTGCCTATTTCATTTAGGCATCAAGATAAGGGCTGAAAAGAAACTATATCACTACATCTCTGTGCTGAGACTCCCAGCACACTCTAGAGCATTCGAACACGCTGCAAGACTGGCACATTTCAACCACTTGATCCCATCATAGGACTGCACCAACCTGGCAATAAAGAAAAAAAAAAAGCACACTTCGTCACAGAGACAGAAAATCTCTTTACATGAAAGTCGTTGCCCACTCAAAGTGGCTTTAGATCCCAACCTCACGAACAGTCTTTTCAGCAATTGCACCATGTGAGAATTTTGGAGCACTTACGCAAGCACTGCAAAGATGCCAGGGAAATGCATTTAGCAAGCAGAGTAAACAAGGCAGACAGGTGGGGAAACCATATCCGCCAGGTACACGCAACCATAGCTAACCCGAAATGATGCTGAAGAAAAGTAGAACCAAACAGGTGAGCGCATGTTAGAGAGGGAGGAGTTTACACGTCACTGATACCTACAGCATGAAGTGAAGCTAACCTGCCCCAGTCTCCTTGTCCCAACTCCCCACAGTCACCAGAGCTTTACCACGTCAACAGAAGTGTCAACAGCTTTTGTTTATTTCTGAACCATTTCTAGAAAGAAGGTGAGAGCTATGTACGATCATGCAGTACTGAGTTAAGGTCAAGGTGATTCAAAGGAAAGTGAAGCCAGGATGAGAAAAAAAAGGATACCTCTGAAGGACAAAACTCAGCAAAGTGTGTAGGACTTGGGCTACACAGGAAAACCAACACAATTTAGCCCAGCAGTGCTCCTGGGGACATCTGAGTTTGTGCACAGGCCTCTCCCCGGCACTGAGCAAATGGACACCGACGGCCAACGCTCTCCCTTCGCAAAACACTACCTCAATTTTTGTTACTGCTGGTAACTTTGCTGGTGAATACCTACATTTGCATGGTCCTACCTGATTGCCTAGCCTCTATCCCAACATGACTGCCTCTCCGCTGGGTCATGGTACCCATCCACTGCTGTCACAGCTGTCCACACTGGGATATTGCTTTTACAAAGGCTTTTGCTTAAAAACCTGCAGATAGTAGCAGGGGAGCCACAGCCTCCTCTGGGAAAATCTGCCCACGAGCTCACTGCTCCTGTAAGAATCTCGTCTAGAACAGCTTTTTCTGATTGATAGAAACATTTTCATTTCCAGCCTAAGTTTTTTTCTTGCACTATTTGCAGCACTTGTTACTACTCCATACTGGTCCCTGAATTAAAATGTTCTCTTGCCTTCCTCCTCTAAGCCTGTGCCTACACTTCCAGGAAATGCTTTATGTACTCTCACTTCAACAAGGGGCTTGTTTCACCAGCATGAAGCTGAACAATCTCCACTAGATCTCCAGCCAAGATTGCAAAAGGCTCATGCAACTGTCGGATCGTGGGAGATATCCACCACTGGCAGCCAAACCAGAGTAAGAACAATTTGGATCTGAGCTCAACCCTTGTCCTGATTTGGCTTAAGCTGGGCTCTGGATCCAGGCACTTGCTCATGTCTGTCTTTCCTCCACTGAGAAACAAGAGACGAGGGGAATTTCTTGCCAGGTCGTTCCAGGCTCTCTTGATGGCCATCAAGAAGGCACTCATGCCATCTGATCCAACAAACTCCATCTTGCTCATTTTGGTCTCTTATGTGCCAGTAGGACTTTCTCACCTTTGCAGAAGAGGAGCTTCTAGTTTCTTAGTAATAAGGAGAGAGGGCAAGTGGGTGTTTTCTGTGGATGCCATTGCAAAGTGAGTGTTCAAAGGACACACTGTACTGCAAGCGCTGGTTGTGTGAATTAACTCCAGTGCCCTTCACCACACCTACCTCAGAGCCCGACCACCACCAACACAAACCACTGCACCACGGAGCATTACCACCACCGAGGTAGACCGAGGAGAGCCATGTGAGCCAAAAAAGGTTTAGGCATGTCCGAGGAAGCTGGAGAATTCAAGGTAAAGGAAAATAAATAGTATACTTAGTTCTGAGTTACTTCATGGCAGCACAGAAGTAAAAGTAAGGAAGACCAGCATTTAGAGAGAGCAAGACAGCTGTCAAAAGAGAGTCCATGCAACTGTAGCTGCTTCACTGTGGAGGATGACCTGTGATCTGCGACTTGGTCTGTCAATCTCTGAGTCCCTGAGTCCAAAGGTCTGAACCTTGTACCTTTTCTGAAGAAAGCCTGGTCATATGACTGCTGTCAAATGACTGGGTACATTGCCTTACCAGTTAGATGTCTGCATACCAGTTAGATTCAGAATCAAAAACCTTGTACGTGTCCTCTCTCAAGCTCAGAAAAACAAAACCAACAGCAAAACATGAACACAGAACTGCAGCTACACCCAGCACACCACCGATCTCAAAGGCTCTACAAGCCGGGCTTGCCACAAGGTCAAGGCAAAAGCACTCTCACCTGCTCCCCCAGCAATCCTGCTGGATTCAGAGCACACCAAACCCCGTTACTGCAAACTCATTGCTCCTGTGGCCACAGCCTCTCCTCCCTGGGACACGCAGGGACGCCCCTGCAGCACCAGGTCATGCCAGTGTGCAGGTCTCTTCATGTCCTGCAAAGGGATGAATCTATACTCACACCTCTCCTTTGCAAAACCCCAAAATGGCTCTTTGTGAGCTAACCCTTGCTCCTTGTGTCTCAGTCGCAGGAGATCGATACTCAGCGTTACTGTTTTGTGACAGCATGAGTGAGCTCAGTAAATCCACTGCAGGCTTCTCTTGACAATATGCCCAGCAATACTCCTTCCAAGGCTTTAATCCACTATTTCAGAGTATTACTAGCAACGAGTAGTCTTGAGATCCTCTTCAGATACGCCCAGTTCACACTGAACAACCAGTCTGCATGGGGCCAGCAGCCGATGTGATGGATCGTTCCATTTAGAGTCTGTCTGTAGCACACTTTTTTGTTATTAAGACTATAACAGTCATTAATAAGACAAGGTGGATGACCCTGTTGGCTTGGAAAGATTACACAATTGCACGTAGATTACACTGTGCTATGGAAATATCTTGTGCTGACACCAGGGGCCCAGAAAGGCAATTCTTAGGACAGGGCAGTTAGCATAAGTAAGTTCAGATCAAAGTCAGATCTAGGTGCTAAGAGAACAGAGGAGCACCAAAGGTTAAGGCTCTGGGCTGAAGCCAGCAGTTAACACACATTTTTATTAGAGATTTATTTGTTCTTGTCCCAAATCTATCCTTTCTGCGGTTACAGTGGGGGATTTGCACATGCATATTGGAAAAGCTGAGTGTTGGGAATGCTTCTCCAAGCGAAGTTAACAGCAGCCCTCTTGAATAGATATGTAGGTCCTACTTCTGATTGCTCCTAGGTAGTTGGGAAGATAAAAAACACATTAAAAAGCCATCCCATCTCCTGTTTTCCTATGAAATTATGATGAATAGTGACCTGCCAACAAAGAGTGAGTCTACAAATTCAGGAGCCAGGCTGGGGGTTTGGGAAGGAGCCTGCAATAAGATATTGCACACCCGTATCCCTTCCAGTTACCTGTTGAAGTAGAGGCAGCTTTCATGTCTGCTTCAGAGATGAAGAATCTGATGCAGAGGTGAATGGGCTGATTTTACACCCAGACAGAAGCCGTCAGTTCTCAGTCCCTCTGTCTTTTAAATCACTAACCCAAACCAAGATGAAAAATCTCAAATCCTTCAGTTGTTCTGAATATTGAAGACTTGATCTTTTTTGGTATAACATGTTTAGGCATCATATCAGCATCACTCTGGAATCAAGAAATAGCCCATATCTGGACCTTGAATGAAGCCTTCCCAGGGACACAGAAATGCGTGTCATAAAATCTAAGTATATTCTTAAGCAAGCCCTTGAACACATGTACCAACTCTGAATGATTGCAATGCTCAACACTCCTGCCTTCTGCCCAAAATCAGTATTCCTGGTTAGCAACCTGTCGTGGTTTAGCCCCAGCCATCAATTAAGCACCACAAAGCTGCTTGCTCAACATTATTTCTCACATCTACTCCAAAGCACAGCACTATACCAGCTATCGGGAAGAAAAAACAACTCCATCCCAGCCGAAATCAGGACACAACCTTATATCCATGCTGGCAAACAAACGCTGGTCAAGGCAGAAGCTTGAGCACTGAACCATGACTGCCCTCACCATGGAAGTGCTGGTGGGCTCCCTTACATGGTTTGACCTGTGCCAACCATCTTCCTCCCAGGCGCCATTTGGGCACAGTTCAAGGAACGGTATTTTCTCAGGACTGTTTGGATATGACCTCTCTGCTTGGCAGTAGGCAAGAAGAAAGTGTTTAGTCATGACACTTGGGATCTGGTTTTGCTTATTAGTGCAGAAGCACTCACTGTCTCCTGACCTGGCTTAATTGGAGCCCAGGTGGCACCCGGTCTTTATCTCACTACCAGCCTGTGCGCTCTCACTCTCTTCCAATGATTACTTCACACAGACACTGCCTACATCCAATGGTAAGAGCACAAAACCAGGTGTTTGGGGGGTTTTTTTAAACACACGAGGAAAGAATTGGGAATAGCGTGTAATAGCAATACCCTACATCTGATTGAAAAAATGAATAATTGCAGAGTATATATTTTATGAATGCTATTTCTGTGACTGTCAAGTGTTCCTGAGTAGGTTCACAATGACCACACAGATTCTTTCATTCTAGACATTCATGTTCTTCAAGGTTTCATTTAAGCTATAGATGAATAGCCAGGTGTCAGGCCATATGAATTACCTCCAGTTTCCACCCATTAAAGTGAAATAAAGATTTCAGGGTCAGTGAGAAGAAGACAAGAGGAGGACTCATTGGTCCATTTGGCCATATGCATATTGGTATTTGACACTTGACTCCTCTGTATAGCAGATGCAAAGATAAAAGAGGAAAGATTTAGGGATATCAGAGTATCTTTTTGTTGCATACAATGAAAACCTTCTGCCTAAAAAAAATAGATTTCTTATAATAGATCACCAATTAGCATGATCATAATTTTTGCTCACGTAATCATTTCTCTTCACTGCAGCAACAAAATAAGCATATTTGGAACTAAAAGGGAAAAAAAAATCTCCCTTTTATGCTACCAGCTTAATTATAAAGTGGCAAAATTAAGACTTCAAATCTCGGATTATCAACAATGCTTGACATTTATGGAACCATTCAATGTCTTTAAGTCAGTAGTAAGGCTGTGTGTAAAATACTGTGATAAATCCTTTGCTGATGTAAATTTTCATCACTTCATTAATTCCATTTTAAAAAAGGATTGGCTGATTTTCACTAAGAAGAATGACTGGCCATATACTTAGCTGCTGGAAAGCTGGTAGGTCAATTGTAGGAAATTTGTCATGCCAGATAATAAGATTGGCAAAGTTAGAAAAGCAGAAAAAAGCTTTCTGCACCTGTAATAACACTCCAGTCCGATCTGCAATTTAATTAATTTATAATAGCAGAGAATCTATTTTCTTATACCCTCTGGGAATCCGACCAAAAAAAAAAAAATCATTTATTTCAAGCACTAGAGTTGAGACTTAAAGAAATAAGAAGACAGTATTTTAAAGTGGGGGAGAAAAACATCTATCAGGCACAAAAATGTTTACAGTAATTTTACTCACATTTTCCAACTCACATCAGGGCAAGTCAAAGCACATGGTGTTTTGGCTCTGTAGAACCATTCTCTCCCAAATATAAGAGCAAAGCTTCATATTGGAAAAGCTATTTGGGCCATAGCCACATCCACTTCAGGATCGTGGAGTCCTTCTGCACAGGAGCCCCACAGCTGCAGGTGGCAGGGCCAAATATCTCAGCCAAATATTTTAGCTTAGGTACAGACTTTTGAAGTCCCCTGTCTTGCTGAGGATGGTAAGTCAGAACTTCAGTTTGTGTGCACATGCCTGTATAAAACAAAATAAAACCAAGGAAATCTCATTACTGCTGTAGCATCTAGAAATCTTCATCATAAACCAGAAAAGCATTGGACGAGTTCCCATTACATGGAAAGATAGCAGAAAATCGTAAAATAACAGAAATCATCTTTATTTCGAAGAACTTACATGTACTAATTTTTTTTATATCCACAGAGAAAAAGGACTTTTTCATTCCAAAACAGATAGGCTTTCTCCTTCACCAGTCAAATCAGTGGGAATTGTTTTTATTTACAGCAACAGGGTGATGATTTCAGGGAGCCCTACAATGACAGGGACAGGAAGGGATGGGTCAGTGTCATCTGGAAAACAGTAAGTTCTACAGAACTTTCTGGAAATGATAAAACCTTGTGCATGTGCAACGCAGGTGCATTTTCAACTATTAACATTCGGTGAGGTGGAGCAAGTCAACGACGACCATTATCCTGCTGCTCTCACACATAGTCCTGCCCTGGCTTCACACCCCAAAAACATGCAACAAACTACATCAAAAGCAGAGATCAGAGAGGATTGTTGTTATTAAATGGTGAAGAGGCTGCTGAGGTATTGAGGATTAAATAATTCTTAAAAAACAAGCAGATAGTTTCTAAGGTCTAAAGCTTTAAGCACCGTTCAGTATGAAGAGTTTTCTTTCCTCCTCCTTGCAGAGTAGGAGACAAATTCAACGTCATGCAGCCGTGGAGCCTAATCTCTGCTTTGACCAGACTGTAAATGATTGCTTTGGAAACCACTGGCAGGAGGGTATTGATCTCCAAGGCTGTGATTATTATTATAGGCTAGTTAATAGTATGCTATTTCTTTCCCACATCTGTTACAGATGTCTATGGCAAACGCTAAGCTTTTGCCAGGAAGCTCTTGCTTGCAGCTTGAGAAGTTTAAGATCCAGCCTCTGCTGGTCTCAGTGACGTGAGGTGCTACACACCCCATGCTCCTTTCAGATCTTCGTCCAGAGATTTCCAGCCTGACAGTGCCTGGTTCAGACCTCCAGCAGCCCACAGACCAAACCACCCCACCCAGTCGTCTTTGAAGCAAGCCCGTCATTTCTGGGTTTGCGCAAACACGTGCGCGTGGCGAAGCGGAGAAATGCCGGGGAGGTTAGCATCTCCCTTCGCACGCGCTCAGCCACCGGGAAGGACTGACACGACTTTGCGTCACTGGAGGAAATAAGCAGTGGCTTGGACCACAACAAACGCTTGCAGTCTGGCATCCCGTTGGAGATCCTGTGGCTCGTGTCGTCCCCACAGGACAAGAACCCCCTCCTTGTACCCGTCTGCCCCGCGCTGTAACGGGGGCCTGAGGCCTTGATCAAAGGCTTGACATCAGCAACACAAGTGCAAAATAAAAGCAAGAGCTGGCTGCTCTCCAAGGATTCATCTTGCTGATGTCTCAGCCGTGCCAGTTGGAGTTAGTTATGGAGGAAGAGCTGCAGAAACTACCACGAGTGCCGAAGGGATCAGGAACGTCATGTATGGCGTAAACAGGAACTGCAGATTCTCGGCAGGACCTGTTTGATCTTTGCGGTGTGGGAGAAGACACGGCGCGGTTTGCTTCAGCGCAGTCCGCCTCTCCCCCAGCCCCGAAGGCAACACTCGGAGACTCCTAATGCAGATAGCGCAGGGGTAAAGAGGGAGGCATTCCTAAAATATTAGATGGAATCGCCATCTTCTGGCAAAATGGGCAGGTTTCTTTCCACCGGTTTTCTCTCTGACCTAGACCAGCTCTTTGCTTCTTAGCCTGCTTCCATGGGCGAGGTTAGCACCCTGGGCTGGGGGCTCGCCTCACCTGCTAGAGCTGCAATAACTAACCTGAAACCACACTAGGGACAAGGAGATCCTGCGAACTCCAGGCTCAGTCACGAAGCTATTTTTGGGTCTCAGACCCCCGTTAACCCCATCCCCGAGAGCTGCCTGGACCTGGGTACACAGGCGTTCCTGGGAGGCTGCACATTTCACTGCAGTGGGACAAGTCCCTGCCTGACATGTAGAGCTACTGCGAGTTAAGTCTGAGTCTTTTTAAAGGGGCATTCTATATAATTGGATATAAGGACAATATATTCTCTGTGTCCTCCCTTAAGACACATTCATGTTGTCTTTGCTGGAAATGCTTCCAGCATAGATAAGTGGTTTTTGAATTTCCTCACTGCAGTATTGACACACTCCAAGTAGCCAAGGAGCCCAAAGGAGCGGGCAAGACACAGCTCGGGCAGCTTTTACAGTCTTCCTTCATTCCCCTGAACGCGCACCCTGCAGATTCTGACAGTGCTCGTGTGCACAGAGCATCCCTGGGAATCGCGAGACAACACAAAATGGGAACGCGCTGACCTTCTGGATGCTTTAAATTCTGCTCAGCGCCAGAGAGAAAACATATAAGTCAAAAATATGATCTTCTTGGGAGACCAAAGATAAAAAAGAGTAAAATGCACCATTTAAGTCCAACAGTTGTTACCAAACCCGCACGTCTCTCCTTACCTCTCTGCCGCTGATTTATGAATCAGATGCCTCGTCCTCCGGACAGGCACACACATGTTTCACATTGACACAGGTTTTCTTTCCCACACATCTCTGCGGTGTAAGGTGACCGTTTGAACTCATTAATTCACCATACAAAGCGAGTATGTTCCCTTAGCTGGTATCCTACAGGGCTCAAGTTAAGGGCAGGAGGGTGAAAAAGACTCCTGGTTTGGGGGAAGGACAGGAGGAGGGAAGACAGCATGTGAAAAGACTACACTTTAACCCGCTACAACTTGCCTTCTTTTCATCCACAGCATATGGTGTGCATATGATTTGCATGCAGCAAAATAGCTCATTAGTTCATGCAGACCAACCTGAGCATGTCTGTAACTCTGGTGGGTCCCCAAGTCAACCTCCTTTTGGAGACGCAACCACTGCAGCTTTCCCTTACCAGAGATACCTGGAGGGCTGCCGGCTCTCACACAACATCTCACTGTGCTGCAAACCCTCAAACAGTTGAAATAGAGGTGGCTCAGATAAACTGGGTGAGAGAGGCTGAAGTAAAGCAGATTTCCCTGACCTTATCTGAGGACACGTCCTCTCCCCATCATCTGCCCAACCTTGGGAGGTCCCACATGTGAAACACCGGCAGCCTGCGAGAAGCAGATGAGGCTGCTTTGCTCTTCTCTTTAACAGCACACATTTTGATACGAAAGAGGTGAGAATTTGTCACTGAGGTGAGGTGCAACACAGCCTTGGAAGTAAAGTGCAGGGTCCTGGCATCTGAGCCCCTATTGCTCCCTGCTCCATACCTCTGTGTCCAAGACCCATCTGTGCTCCATCACTGTGGTGCCTGGGCCCACATAAAGCACTTTTACTCATCCAAGAGGCTAAAAGACATTCACAGTTCATGCATAATGTTCTCCCTTCCTTCTCCCCAGAGAAATCAGTGAAAATCTGGCAAATTTGCACCAACTTCAGATTTAACCCGGGGTATCACTGATATTAGATGTCGGGAATGAGTCTGTTTGTGGCAAGGAAAGGAATTGCGGGGAGGAAGCAGCAAAAAAAATAATTGGTGGGTGGATGTCTTTAAAGAAATAAATACATGTTTAAAACTAATTCTACGGTCAAGAAATAATTTCTTCCAGGAACTTCAGGGGAGATGATACATACATGATAAACCAGAGAAAGACGGGAAAAAAATTGAAAAAAACCCCACCCACCCATTTATTTATTGATTGATACTTCCTTGTTAAAACTCCTAATGTAAGAAGGGTGCCCTGGTCTCTCAGTGAACTTCGGGGCTCCTTGTAACATTTCACAAAACAGTATCTCTCACCCCAAATTGTAATGGAGATTAACTACATACTTTAAGATGCTCAGTGCTCTCGACTCTCACCGACAGCCCTCTGCAACTGCCTGAAAAGCAGAACCATAATTAGTAGCCATATGCCGTGGATGGAAAAAATCCACGCCAACTATTACTAGAATGCAGTAACATTATTTCCAAGGGGGTTTGAGATGCATCCAGAGCAAGGGAGACCTGACTCATTTCTTGTATTTCACTTTTGGCAGGAAGAAGTGGGGAAAAGGGGCTCGACTGAAACTGCCAAGTAGCAAAAAGAAAATTATAAACCTGCCATGCAGAGGTTGGACACAGTGGGTCTCTCGCTATGGGGCGTGTGGGGCAAACATTTGTCTTCCTTCCTCACCACTTCACAATGCCAAAAACCTCAACTGATGGAAATTATCGTTCCCCCTTTGGCTTCAGTGACATCGTGCCAGTTTGCAGCAGCTGAGGATGCGACACAACTGTGTTCACTCCCCGTGAATGTCGACAAAGTTATGCAAAAATTCAATAAAATGCATTTGAAAATTAACTGATTTTGCACTATGTCCTATTCTGGGAATTTATTTTACAACTCCACAGAAGAATTTGAGGTCTAACATCCTGCTGGGATAGCGCTGTTGATGGCACTGCTATTTACATGAGCCTATAAAAACAGGCGTTTTAATCTTTTCTTCTCCTGACCTTGCGCTTAAGGTATTACAAGGGTGGGTGATAAACAAGCAAATAAATTCTTACGGCCAAGAAGCAAGGAATCATCACTGCCACACTGCTTCTGAGCTTGGGTATTAACTCAGGCAATCAAAACTTTAAAGGGAAAAAAGCCAGGGCAGCAGAAGCGCCGGCTGTGAAAGCGGCGTGTGTCCTCGCTGCAGGGGATGCCTGTAGCCGCCGACACCAGCCCACAGGGGCCGGTTCTCCCGGCACAGCACTGAATTAGCAGGAAAGAAACGTGTCCTGCACAGCCCGGTACTGTTAGCTTCGCAAGTGGGGAACCCTCGCCCGGAGAGAGGGGCTAAGGCTGCAGGACTGGTGTGGGAGACCCCCGCTAGCACAGGGCGGGCTGGGGGAGCTGCTGTCCCCGTCCTCCCCAGGTCCCACGGCCAGTCCTTCTTCTGAAGTGCAGCCGCTCTTGCTGCCGTGCTCCTGGAGATGCTCTTTCTTCGCCGAGGCAGCCACCCTTACGAACAAGAAGTTGAACCCAGCAAACCCAGCTGAACTTTGCCGTTAAGTCACGTTCAGGAATTGAGTGACAACGACCTTATGCCATTTCTTTAACAGCCTGCAAGTGAACACGCTCCGCCAAATACCCCCAATTTTGAATCCTTCCACTGGATTCAAAGCTAATAAATATAAATTTAGCCATTTAAATATATAAATTGGTAAATATAGAAAACGTCCTGGGACAGTGACAGGCCATGGCACAGGCACCGGCCAGACACCACACATTGTCCTTCTCCTGCTGTCCCACCAGCGTGGTCTGCTTCCTGCAGCCTCAGCACCACGGGAATTCCCGTTCTAGGGACAAAGTTAACCAGAGGAGGTCCAGAGAGGTTTTCTGCAACGGGCAAGAGAACGTTGAAAAGTCCACTAGAAATAAAATCTGGGAGCCCTGCCTTCCCCCTCCCGAATTAAAAGGCGTTTCTGTTGTAAAGACTCTTCATTTACACTTCTGCAGCGTCCTCACATGGCTGCAAAGCAATCCTAAGCAAACAAGAAAAAACAACACACAAAATTCATTGTCAGTTGTGTTTTCATGTGCTAGGAACATCATCGGTCTTTCCCTAACCTAGGAAAGGGTGGTAAACCCTGACTTTCTATCTACGCACTAACGTGAAGCAAACGTGTATATACATATACACGTGTATATGCGTGTGTACGTATGAATATACACGCGCACATATACACACACACACACAACTTATGCAGAAGGAAATCTCTAATACTTTATATTATATATAATATATGTATTATATAATATATAATATAATATATTATATAATACCAAACATCCCCAGCGTCTTGTCTTACAACACTGCAAGTTTCCTAATGTTTTATGTTCCCAGATCCTAAAGGGAACGATTAAGGAGCCGACGTGTGAGACGGTATCCATCTGTGGATGCAGAATGCTAACGGCCGGCGCGCTGCGGCGGGAGGCAGCAGGTCCTGAACGACCTCCAGACAGCCAGGAGGTAGTTCAAAACACTGCCGCAGGGGTGTTAATCCAACCTCAGCCTGCAATGAAAGCTCCCCGTGCCATTTTGCAATGCTGCAAACATTCTCCCTCCTTAAAGCAGCAATTTTCTTCTTCTCTCGGTTTTCTTGTACTGCATTTAATGTCAGTGCCGAGGCTCCTTCTCCAGAATCTCTCAGACACAGCCACAATACTTGCCAGATGTCTGGGGGAACCACTGAACTAGTACAATGAACGCGCAGAAAAAGTCCTGTCTCTTTAAAATAATATTTAATTTCCTATCAATCAGCTACATGGTATCTCAGCTGGACAAAACCCATACAGCTGGGACAAAACTGCTGGGCACTGAAGAAAAAAACGTGAGTTTTCTGTGCAGAACCGCAACACCAAGGGGCAGCAAGATGCAGGAGCCGGTGGTCCAAGGCAGCTGCTCAGTCCGTGGGTTTTCGTTTCACAGTTTTCATTTCATGTATGATCGCATCCAGCCCGGAGTTTGAATCCTCAGCCAGCAGATGCTTATTTAACTCATGGCAAGATCTTGGCAGGCAGTCTGACATTTTCAGGAGATAACTGCAGTTAATAGCACAGATCTACTGAAATCACTTCAGTCAGGACAGAATGACCCAGCATCGCCTTCTGATCTGATTTATGAAACGATGGCATCAAATAGGATAAAGTAATTGGCTGCTACAGTGTTGATGACATGATGTTCCTGCAGTGCTCGAAAACATGGTTTTGGGGAGAGGCAGAAGCTAATGAAGCTGCAGAGACAGGGGGGTCACGTCTTCCTCAAGAGCCCCAGCCTGGCACGTTAGCATCCCAAGAAACAACGTTTGGAACACTTTTTTTTTTTTTCCACAAGACAAATTCTGGGTTTGGAAACTTGCATAATCCCTCTAGGGGAGAGCCTGGAGGCAAAAATAAATAAGTAAAAGGGGAGATGCAGTCATTATTTCCAGTCCCTCCTTCCTTTTAATTCTCCTTAGCTACTGTCCCCTGTCTCCAGAGAGGCTACCACCTCCATTGTGCTCAGCTCATGATCGCCCCACCGACAGTTAACAGACAGAGTTAGCTCCTTACTGAGGCCCCTCTATGGTCACCTTCATGTCTGCTCCTTCAAAGAAGTCACCTCATCAGTTCTTCCATAGGCTCTAAGATCCTCCTCCCACGGGATGCACAGGTCCAGTTCCCAAATATCTGCTAAACCAATGGTTTGCAGCCTGTATGGTATGGACCAACCAGCGATGGGCTGCAAGGAACTGGAAATGGGTCCATGATGCTTCAAGGAAAAACAAACTAAAAAAAGATTTTTCACATATCAACAGGTGTTTGGCAATGTCTATGGAGAACACTAGTGACTGGTTAATTGGCAGGCAAAGCTCATGATTAATTTTTTATCATCATTGTTTCTCATTTAAGAAGTTTGTAATTACAGCTTTGCGCAGGAGTACAGTTCTGGTGATTTCACTGGTGCGAAATAAGCTGGTCTGGAGATTTTTCTCAACAAAGCTCTGTGGTCCAATCACCTCACATCACCGGTACACCAACTTCAGGCTATCCAGTCCCTGCTACTTCCCAAGTAGGAAAAAGGAAATGGAAAATGTCAGGATATATTTAAGCCAGAGTGCTGTGACCTCCTTGGTCTTGCAGACACCTTAAAATTCAAGTGTCCATGCCATGAGTATATACTACACACCTGTGCTGGTTCAAGTGTGTCCCTTCAGAAAAAGGCAACAGTAAAAACCAGGATTGATCTGACACAACTTGAATTACCTAAGATATAAACATGGGCACCTAACTTCTCCCTGTAGTCACAGGGAGAGAGAGATACCTTCTGAAAGACATTAATCTTGTCTGTCTAACGAAGTTAGGATAAGATGAATCAAGCTGGAGACACACCTCTCTCTTCGCTATCAAGAGCACTTTAGATGGGATTCCTGCCTCAGCATCGTTCAAGGTAGGTCTGACTAGCCCAAGACAAAAAGACTTGCCAGAAATAAAGGTACTTGCAGAGCCCGTTACCCTCTATACCCTTTTATCTTCATCTTTTTAACAACTAATGTTTTTCAGTATATACTGCAGGGTGCCACCACAGGGATCCTTGCCTGTCCAAGAGCATGAGGAGCACAGGGCATGCTCCGGCCTCGGCCAGGTTGCCTCCTCCGGTCACACTGCTCCGCTGCCCACTGATGCCAGGGGAAGAAGTCCCTTAATTTCAACAGATGTTGCATCAGCCCTTTTGTCTGCAATAGCCAAGCAGTGAGACACAAAGACTAGGAATGCATCCCATCCCCTCACATGTGGCTTTAAAAAAAAAAAACCACGCACAAAAAAAAACCCCAAAAAACCAAAAAACAAAAAAACCCCCATGATAATTCTTACTGGATTTTCCTGAAAGAATCAACATATTATTTCTAACTACACTCGTGGATTCAAAGACCACAGTCACCAGATACTCTAAATGAAGTTCTGAATAACGACAGTCATGTCATGTCAACCACCAACTATTAGTGAAATGAAAGACAGAGGGCAAGAATGGTTTTCATCCCAGTCAAAGTAACACCCTAAAAACGGGAATGACCTTTTTGTGTTCTTGTTGCTGAATCTTCAGGTTTTCTATCATGGAAAACCACGTGATAAGGTCCCTGCACAAGACGCCATGCATTTCCAGGCACACCATACAGACCGCAGCATCATTAATTTAATCTTCTACTACTCGACTCTTCTCCTGACTGAAAAATCAATGCTAATAAGGAGCTTTGGGAAAAGACTGTGTTGATGCCTCGTCTTGTATGGACTAATTTTAACCTGCTATTAAATGACTAAGTGGCTTTAAAGAACCTATAAACCCAACAAAGAGATTTTTAAACGCCTCTTTCCCAAACGGTGCTCTCTGCTGATGAAGACATCTAAATGCATGAGGAGGGCTTTATGTGCTACCTCCGCCTCTCTGTCAGGAACGGTGGGGATGGAGGCCAAAGTCTCGTACTTCAACCGCATCAGCCCCTACGCTTGCGTGCAGGAAAGCACCAGGCAATGCATCCGACAAGGAGCAATTTCAAGCAGTCAGAGGCACTAATAGAATCTGAATCAGCTGTAGCTGACGGAAAAGAGCATGGTGCTATTTGCTCATTCGGATAAATTGCCTGCTAGAGCAATAACCAAAGCCTGAAGAACAAGTGTGCTTTTAAGCAGTAGTTAAGATGGGATAAAGAACAACACCCTGAACAGTCTCAGCTTCACTCTTGAGCATCCCCTCCAGTGCTGACCTGAGGTGTCTGCCTTTACCTTCAAGGTCTCTGAGGAGGCAGCCCAGGAGGTCACAAGGCCTCCAGCAGATCACTCCTCACCTCCGGGAGCTGTGAGACTCAACTTCCCTGAGTCATGCAGCTTTTTCCCACTTTTTGGCAAACTTCCCATCAAAATTTGCTACATGGCCACTTTGCCCTACTTTAAATCATGCCACAATGCCTATTTCACCCAGGGACCACTAAGTCATGCCCAGAAGACAACAGCTAGGTGAATTAGGATATTGTCTGTTTTGAAAAACTTCATTTTATGACTAGTCGGTTCTTCCAGTTCATTTGTCTCTTCCATTCCATGTTGCTTCACAATGTGTAACCATTAATCATGTTGATCTGACCACTAGAGCAGCAACTCTCCTATTTCTCATTTCTTTCTATAGCTCCTAGCACTATGAGGGCTCGAGCTTTAAATCAAATGTCCTGAGGTAACTTGATTTGTATTTAAATACAAATAAACGCTCTAAAATTGTTAGTACATTTTTAAAAAGATGCTTTGCTTTCTGAAGATCCACCCATCAACACTGGAAAGCACCTATGATTTTTTCTAGCAAATGCAAGGCCTCCTCCAGAGTGACTGGATTATTTACTGAATATTCACTGAACTTTCAAAGTCAGGTAACATTTGTTTTCCCTTGTATTCAGCAGCTTTGACCATGGAGGGAAATATGGGAAAGGATGGATCCAAGATTAAATATTCACTCAGCCTGAGAAGAAGCTCTCTCCCTCGTGCAAGAGAGCCCCTCAACTGCCAATTTCACAATTCCCTCCTGAACACAATAATACATTTATAATAATGCCAGCTATTAATACAAATGAAGGGGAAAAAAAGCCAGGCTGTGGGATACAGCAGAGTATTTACCCCAGCTAAACATCACTGCCTTGTCACTGTGATAGGGGTGAGAAGGAAACCAAACTCCACTATGTCAAACCAGCTTTTAACACTGAGATCCATCCTGATAATATCACGACAGAGAGTTTATCAGCAATATCTCATCCATCACTACCTCCAAGCAGGGAGTCTGCGATGAGGTTATCCCACCAGAAACCTGTTTCATTTCCCCAGTGCCTTGCTTTCATCCAAGTAACAACATGCCTGGCAGAGAGACCAGTCCAGACCCTACAAGGCTGATCCCAGAGGGACCAAGGTGTCTCAGAAAAGCTCTGTGTTCTGAGCTGCCAGCTACAGTCCTTCTCTTGCACATGAACACCACCACTTCATCCCTTGCCCCTTTAATGATGCTGCCCTCAGATACCTGCTCTGAAGGGTCACAGCCTATGGCTCACAGGGAAAAGAGACACGGCCATGGGCTTTTTTGGTTCCACGTCACTAGCATGACGTTTGGCTATTGAGTTAGCAGAAAAGCAACTGCTGGATGCGTGCGTGCAGATAAATCCTACATCCCCAGGCACACTGGGCGTGTTCAGCATCTCCATGCATCTCCACAACGCTGACCTCTGTGTTTGACTTGGCTTCACCTCTACGCTAAACGTGGCTAAGTCACCCACCAAGGCCACATCTGCCTCCAGGACGGCACGACCTACCAGAGTCAGATGGCATAAGTTCTCCAGCACGCTGTGCCCAGGCTCTCCAAAACCTCACATCCCCAAATATCTCTGTCCCTGGGTTGTCGGCGGTCGTCTTGTCTGCTCCCTGTTGGGCAATCCTTGCAGCTCTGCCCTCGACGCCTGCCCTAAGGGCACGATAAGGATGAGGAGGAGGCTGGTCTGGCTGAGATCTTGGATGCTGGCACCTGAGGTGGCTCTGAGCCAGCAGCACATCGCAGGTCCCATCCGGAGGGGCCCAGTCTATGCAGCACACTTGGGGATTGCCACCAAGACAGAGTTATTAGGGTGGAAAACCATCCCAAAATGTGGTGTCAAAGCCTGCAGTTGTGCTTTTTTGCTCCTGTTACAGTAAGTTACATGAAACAGAAAAACTCTATGTAGGAAAACGTTGTTGCTTTCCGGTAATTTCCCCAAACTCTTACCATTCTTTATTTGGTCATTCTACAGATCACTGCTCACACCCATCCTTAGCTCATCATACAGCAGGAAAATGGGATGAAGCTGAAAGAAAACAAAACCCTGGCAAGACTCCAACCATGATTAGACATTTTGATGAGGAACGAGCGTGACCAGAGTTACAGCAGTAAATATATAAAATTATTTTTGAAATGAAGTCTCAGGAAAGATGTAAACTCTCATGATTTGAGGCATTAGCTAACCTCTAATTACAGAGGGAAGGGGAGGAATGGAAACTTTTCTGAGATAAGGGATAACCTAACTGCTTGTTGCAAGGTTTCTTGGAACACCCCCGGTCCACCCCGTTCTGGTCATTGTCAAAATCCTGGACTAGAAGGCTTGCAGGTCTGAGTGAGCTTAGCAGATCCTAAATTCCTTGAAAAGCAATTGTAATTTATACTTTGCTTGCTATAAACTTTTTTCTACACAAATTATAGAAATATATTATTATATAAAATCAGATGTTCGGTTGCAGGAAAACCATTACCATAGCTACCTTTTTTTTTTTCCCCCAGGAGCTGCAATTAATAGTTTCTTCATTATAAACATCTGGGTTTTATTTATATAATATATATGCTATGCGTATATGTACACACAAAAAAATTAGATGCTGCAAACTATTTGTTAAAGTGTTTTTCTAGCATGTGAGAAAGCTAGAATGACAGACCAGTTTCTCAGCACAGGAGACCTGAGCTCAAACACCTTCACAGATAAACTGTGTAAAGACCATAGTACTTACTGATTTACAATACAATCATCTATTGCATTCACTGAAACTTTTGATTATTATATAAAGTCTTGCTTTACTTCTCTTTCCTCCGTATAGTTTTTGATCCATTTATTGTTTCATTCTAATCTTTTGGGAAAAATATTTTTACGACCCATTTTGTAATGGCCAAATCAATCGCTCTCCAACCTTAACTGGGTCCTTTAATACAAACGTCTCACGACTTACGTAGCCACAAGTACCCAGGTTACCGTCCCTTCTGCTTTCAGTCTGCCAAGGCAGGAATGCACAGAGTGGTTTGCTTTGGAATTGGCTGCATTTAGGCAAGTCTTATACAAAGGAGGGCTAAAAGATGTTTCTTACAGCTGGGAAGGTCGACGGTGGTCCTCAGATCCACAACCTCAGCACAGGAATGTTTCACCTCATGCCCAAATGTGTTTTCTTTTGCTGTAGCAAGTCACCACAGGATTAAATGGTCAACCCCAAACTTCCATCCCCAACACCTAGTAATCTTCTGGGGGTTCTGGGCTCAGGCCCACAAATCCTCTGGAAAAGGGGTAAGATGAGGAATGCTGGGGGAAAGTGGCACACAGGGCAGGCCCCAGACTAGATGTGCGACACAGGGCAGTGTTTTGTACCAGCGAGAGCCACCTCCGTGCTGCAGGCTGTGCCAGAGGTATACAGCCACAGCCCGCCAAGGGTAGATCTGTTCTCTCTGCAAGGAGGAGAGGCACAAATACAGCAGCCGTCTAGGTCAGACAGTGCTGACACAGGGAGCAGGCAAGCCCCAGCAGAGATGCCCAGCAATGTGCCTGTCTGGGGTCCTTTTGGGGCCCTGCTGAGCTGTGGCTGAACTGGAGGAGAACAGGAGAGAACAGGTTTCTCTGGGACCTGCCAATCCCATGGAGTCAGCCAAAGCACGGAAAGCACAAGCACCGCAGGGCAGACCAGTCAGTGCCATGACCAACAGATGAGGGGATGCAACGGCAGCACCGGCAAATGTTGACGATGCCACCATGAAGGCCACCATCTCCAAACCAGCGGTGCCAGCCCGTTGGGGCTGTGCACATCCACTCATGAGCCGGCATGCTGGGAGTGACGGTCTGTCTTTGGTACAGACCATGCAACACAATTTGCAATCATTGCAGCGCCTGCACCAGGACTGAGCCCACCTGACCAGTTTCAGCAGCGGTTGCATGCAGATGTCGAAAGAAACAAGCGGGAGGAGGTTGATTCCTGCGGGACTTGGCAAGTTTAGCAACACCAATCCCGGGCAGTCCATTTGCCATTGATTGCTGTTCACTGTGTGAACCCCTGTACAAAAAATTCAGATTATTTTCATGCATCTTCCTGCAGCACTTTTCCTCAGCAAGATGGCACCTCATGGTCAGCAGTGCTAATAGATGCTGACGGGATAGCAAGCAGCATTTGCTCCGAGTCCTGATAGCTGATGATCTTCCAATGATGCTGCTAAAGAGTTACCAGCCTTTTCTGCTGGCCTGAATCCAAAGGCTGTGTTTGAAACCTGGGGTTCAGCGAGCACTGCTGCTGTTTGCCTGCTGAGGAATGGGCATTTTTGGCAATACGCTGTTGGTTAGGAGAGGTGACAGGACTGCTGAGGGGCTGAATAACTCCTAAAGAAGAGTCTGCCTCCGGATCCTATTGGATTAGCATCCCCAGAAACTTGTGCGATGCAAATTTGTCTGCTTTCCCCATTTTCAGCCCAGCCCATGCTTGCCAGCATTATCATTGCACAAAAATCACCTTAAAAAGGGTGTCCCCGATCTCATCAGTGACTCGGTCACACAGACATTGTTTGGGCTCCAGAGCCCCACTCCTGGATGCTCACATGTTGTTTGTTTTATCAAAGCGTCCGGCTGCACCTGAAGCAGCGCTCAGCGCGCCCGACACCCGCGGCCACTCCTCCGGCACGTCCCCCAAAACCAGCCCCGCGCTCGGCTGCGGGCAGCCCTGCTCCATCTCCAACGCCTTTCTGAAGAGGAAGCGGCGCAGACGGACCAAATTCCGATCCCCTTACACAGCCCCTCGGAGCCGCTCCCGGGCCGCTCGGCGCAGCCCTCGGCCGCTTGCTCAGGCCCCAAAATGCGGCGAGGATTCAGAGAGCCAAACTCTTCCTTTACAAGAGAAGTCGAGTGTGGGATATTCCTAACCTCAGGCTAATCAGACCCCAGAAACTTCTCTGCGTTGGATGTAGTCTCAAGCCGCATCTGTTGTTATTGACATTATTAAAAGAGAAAAATAATTTAAAAAAAAAGAAAAACAAAACAGTTTTGGGAAAGAATGCAGCCAAAATCCCAGCCCGGGGCGGCCGGGGGGAATGCAGAAGACTGAAGAAATCACTGCAGTGCACAATATCGTCTCCTCCCTTACCTGCAACAGAGGTTTCATTGTAAACTTACAGTGCTTACACTAGTGATACAGCGGGCTATTTAACAGACATATAATACACGCAGACGCACAGAGCACACTCCATAGCAATAGCTGTAAACGCTGATCTAGGTTCAGACCACAGAAATTTCCCATGGTCCGACCTCCGGCTCCCCCAAACTCCAGAAGAAATCTATCCCCCGTGCAGATGGGGTGGGCTTGTTCTCCCACCGGATCTGCCTTTTAAGAGTTTCCAGATCCGAGCCTCAGATGAGCCATCTCTGCACCGAGGAGCTGCTTGGGGCTGCAGGGACCAGGGCTCAGACCCGAAATGTAAATACGAGTCCAAACCGTGGGAAGGGGCGATGAGTTTGCCAAGGATGGGGCCGCCATTCAGCTGGATGAAAGCGGCTGACGCCGGCCCTGCAAACAGCGTCATCCCCAAAGCCTTGCTGATGAGAGACAGCTATCTCTGCTAGAGGTGAAGGGGGACGGACACTGAAGATGATGGTGCCTTTGAGTCTGAAGGTCCTTCAGCAAAGTGACTGATTGAAACCCTACTGCTCTGCTCTACCTGCTCTGCTCCCTGAGCAAGAGCTTCCCGTGCTACAAAGACCTAGACAGCGCCTTCCATAACCAAACCCACCCTGTAAAACTAATTAAAACATGTAATTAACTTTTGATTAACAGCATATTTCAAAATTCTTAAGAGACTTGCAGATCGACAGAGGCACAACTTTGGGGTCTGGGGCCGTTTGTTTTTTAAACGAGCTGAGAGCAGACACGCAATTACGCCGCGGTATCAATTGTTCCTCATTTGCAAAGCCAGAGCATGAAGCAAGTTGTGTTAATGTGTCGAAATGAGGGGAGAAATAAAGAGAGCAATGGATCACTGACTCTTTGAAGGGAAAAGTAATATTGCAGTAATTTATAGAAGGGAGAGTTTGTGGGTGGGACAGTCACTCTCAAAGAACAGTGGCGTTCAGCCAGTAAATATGGTTCGTTTGAGAAGAGCATCACTGCCATCTTCAGGAGAGACAGTTTCTCTTTCCTGCCATGCGGCAGCTTTCCAGGGAGCATTTTTTGGTTTATGCAATAGAAAAGAAAGCTTTCTGCAACTCCGGCCAAAGTTATATTTTTAGTTATTATTGACGCTCTGCGGATGATGGGTTGGTCCAACACCTCCCAGCTTCTGAATTTTGACACCTCAAACTGCTTACGCAGGAACATTTCACAAGCATAATTTCCAGTGCAAACTTCAGTTTAAGATGGAAAAGACCTGTCGGTCTGTCCGTCCCATTTCAGCGCAGCAACATTTCCTAACGGACACCTCTCACCCTTTATTCAGTTTAGCTTAAATGTCTCCAAGGAGCCATCATCTTCCACTTCTCTTGCAAGATGTTTATGTTAACGTAAGAGATGTGTTGGGAAACTCCTCATGACATTAGCCAACTTTCCTTCTCATGGCACTATATCATCATTCCTCTAGCCAGAACGCAGTCAATCAGCTGGTAAACACAGAACGCACCTCCAGCCCGGGTCTCAAAGTGGCATTTTGCTTTCAGGCACTACAGGCCATTTTGAAGATGCACAGTGCTGAATGTAGAGTAAATCACCTTAAAAACAACGGTAAGGATGCTAAAGATAAGGGCAATTGCTTAAAAGCTAGGAAATAGCACAGTTAAGACTACCACATTACTTAAGCTCAAGCCTTTCAGCAAATGCACTCCCATACTGCTTTTAATTACACCAATGCTGATCAGGGGTCACATAGTTGGTTATGGGGACATCAGTTTTATACTGCAACAATTCCCTCCACCCTGCAATCAGACATGTGTCTCATGTGCCCCTTCACATGATGGGTGTGTTTCCAGCCGCATGCGATGAGCTGGATGTGCGCGCATACTCCTTTCCCAAGCCTGGACACAGGCCCGGCATTTGGCCAACATTCAAACATCACTTTGACACAATGGGCACATGTGAAATCATGCAATGCGGGAAGATGGGGAGCCAGGATAAAATAAGCAGTGCGGTTTCTTCCTTGCCTGCATCCAAGGAAAAGATGGGCCACAGATCAGGCCAGATTCGTGCTCTTGCCAGGCCAGATCTGACTTGGGGTTGTCTTAGACTCCCATGACTACAGAGGCCATCTCTTCTCTGCCTCAGTCAATTCGCAGTGTACATGGTTACCAGCAAGAAACAAAGCCATAAAGGACACACAGATGTCACCTGCAGCAGGAGCTCTCCACGCTTCTGCAGATGGGGACATCAGCGATACGCCCTGGATGGCAAGGAAGGGGAGAACGTGCAGAGACACACCTCCGGAGACCTCGGGATGAAAAGGGAATTGCCATCACTAACAAAAAACCCCATGGCAGGAACCAGGAGAGGGCACAGCTTCTCACTGTCCCACTTCATCATCACGGTCACCAGGTGCTTGTAACTCCTCGCGTCATTTATCAGACACCTCTGACCCCTGCAGCAATGTGTTGGCTTCTGGATAAGGCTCAAGCGTGAGCAGAGAACGCAGGTCCCCAGGGCAGGAGCCTGCAGGGGGTACCAGACTACTGTAGTTCACAGCGCTACAGCAACAAATACACCTTCCCAATTTCTCCAATTCCTGTTGCACAAACTGATGGCCCAGGGGCCGTCCTAGGACCTGTCCTCAATCATTCCTAACCATAACAGCACATGGAATGTAAGACAGCACCGAAGTGTTTCCAATATATTAGACAAATGCTTTTCAAAAGGAAAAAGAAGGGTCTTGTGTGAAGCTGTAACTATGAAACGCAGACGTGACTGAGCAGGGCAGCCAAGGCTGCAAGTAAGCGTGGCCCCAGGAGCTCCAAGACCATTTGCTCACAAGGGTAACCTCAATAAGCATGTTTGTAACACAACTCCAAGTCCATGTAGCTTGCTACCAACCTACCACACACTCAAGCGTTTGCTGGTGAAATAATTACAGCTCTTGGAAACTTTTATTCTACCACTTGCCCAAGTCTTGCAGCTTGTAACATCCCCGCAGTAACGAGATGACTTCAACTCTCTCCCATACAACTCCAAACACCCTCTTCACAGTACCACAGCTGTGACAAAAAGGGACCAGAATGTTGCTCAGAGTCAAGAGAGGGTCAGATCATACCTGGCTCGATTTTCCCACTAGGTATAGTCCTTCTTGTATTACAACTTCAACAGAAACTGTAAGTTTGTCCAGGCACCATTGTATCATCGCTGTAATAGAAGAGAAACATGAAACCAACCTGAAAGAATCATTAGTGGTCAAAGTCTCAATGTTCAGATGGAGATCAATGATGAGTATGTCCCTCAGGGGTCCATATTGGAATGAGTACTCTAATCTTTTCATCAGTGACATAGTGGGATCGAGTGCACCCTCAGCAAGTTTGTAGATGACACCAATCTGAGTGGTGCAGTTGACACATCTGAAGGACAGGATGCCATCCAGAGGGACGTGGACAAGCTGCAGGAATGGGCCTGTGTGAACTTCCTGAGGTTCAACAAAGCCAAGTGCAGGGTCCTGCACCTGGGTCAGGGCAAGCCCTGGTATCAGTACAGGCTGGGGGATGAAGGGATGGAGAGCAGCCCTGCCGAGAAGGACTTGGGTGTACTGGTGAATGAAAAGCTGGACATGAGCCGGCAATGGGCGCTCGCCGCCCTGAAGGCCAACAACATCCTCATCTGCATCCAAAGCAGCGTGGCCAGCAGGCTGAGGGAGGTGATTCTGCCCCTCTACTCCACTCTGGTGAGACCCCACCTGGAGTCCTGCATCCAGCTCTGGAGCCCTCAGCACAGGAAAGACATGGACCTGTTGGAGCGGGTCCAGAGGAGGCCACAAAAATGATCAGACGGATGGAACAGCTCTGCTGTGAGGACAGGCTGAGAGAGTTGGGGCTGTTCAGCCTGGAGAAGAGAAGGCTCCAGGGGGATCTTACTGCAGCCTTCTAGCACTTCAAGGGGGCTTCTAAGAAAGATGGGGACAGACTTTTAGCAGGGCCTGTTGCAACAGGACAAGGGGTCATGGTTTTAAACTAAATGAGAGTAGATTTCGGTATTTTTTGACAAGGAGGGTGGTGAAACAGTGGCACAGGTTGCCAAGAGAGGTGGTAGATGCCCCATCCCTGGACACATTCAAGGTCAGGTTGCACAGGGCTCTGAGCACCCTGATCTAGTTGAAGACGTCCCTGCTCATTGCAGGGGGGTTACCAGCCTACATGACCTTTAAAGGTCCCTTCCAACCCAAAGATTCTGTGATTTTATGCTTAGTACCAAAGCAGGGCAAAGCAAAGCACTGCCCCAGATCCAGGGCACCAAGTTGGGCGCAATCATCCGTTTTTTTAAATATGCCATGTATTGGCAATTCATTATAAAATTCATATGCAAATTGACAGCATGAACTTTGTACTGGGATTGCTTTAGTCCTTGCTTCACTGCCCCTGGATATAGAGCTGCTACTATTGACCAGCCAGCAGACGTTACACTGGACTTAGCAAAGAAGTGAAAAAACTTCACTTAGGCCAGTAAAAAGATCAAAAGAAAGAGAAAAACAGCCGGGTATTTCAGATCTAGTTCTCTAGATTGATAAAAGAAGCTGCTTCACGAAGAGGCATTGCTCAAAATTTTGAGAAATGAGTAACCCCATCACCACAGCCAGGAGAGGCATCCTCAAGGCACAAGCAGGACTTGTTAGTGCATGTGCCTGCAGTCCCCAGTAAACATTGCAGCAAGGTTCCAGACGCACTTTTGAAATGCCACAACTAACTATACACTGACAGCGATGGCATACACTACTCCTTGTTCATTATTTACAGAATCACAGAATCATTAAGGTTGGAAAAGACCTTCAAGATCATCAAGTCCAACCATGAACCAAACACCACCATGTCCCAAAGTGCCACGTCTACACGTTTTCTGAACACTTCCAGTGATGGTGACTTCACCACCTCCCTCGGCAGCCTGTTCCAATGCCTGAACCACTCTCTTCGTAAAGAAATTTTTCCTAATATCCAATCTAAACCTCCCCTGGCACAACTCGAGGCCGTTTCCTCTCATCCTTACTTGGGAGAAGAGACCAACACCCACCTCACCACAGCCCCCTTTCAGGTAGTTGTAGAGAGCAATAAGGCCTCCCCTCAGATTATTTTTTACATTTTTTACATTTATTTCACAGATGTAAGTCTTTTCAGGAAAACAACAACACTAAGTTCAGAAAACCCAAAGAAAAGGAGGATGAGCATCCTTCTCGTGAAGCAGCAGCCTGAAGAGCCACCTCATCCCCGCTGCAGAAGACCCGTTGGCACTGGCTTTGTGAGCCAGGAGAGAGCAGCCTGAGGACGGTGTATCCAGAATGAGATGTTTGCCTGGGAACACTTCAGGTCCACCTGCAACAACCTGCTTCGGGATCTCCCTCTCCAAATCTGCTCCAGCCGTAGTAAAACTGCCAGGAATGCTGCTTATTTCCTAGTGCAATCCTGGTGTGGTTTATCAACAGAAGACATAAAGGTACTTTTTTAGGAGAAAGTTTTCCATCATTTGTGTACTTTTCATGGGAAATTTTAAGAACAAAATCAGTGTCATATACGCAGGCTAGCACTAAAGAACTGCAGGGAAAAAAAGAAAATCCAGGGCTTGTGGGGTGGCACAGTCCATTAGCCCTGTGGCCAGGAGCGAAGCCACGCAGCCACTTTACTGTCCGTGATGGGTGACGAGCACCACCCAAGCCAGCGCAGACCCGTGTCCCCCAGGGCCACGCGTGCCCGGAATTCGAGGCCCGTAAGAAAGCAGCGATAGCATTTGCACTCAGAGACACAGCACCACGAGGAGAAGGCCTTCCACCCACAGGAGCCGCGGCAGCCACACCAGCCCACAGCAGAGGGAGGAAGGCTAACTACCTTCAGCAGAGAATTCAAACTGCCGAGTGCCCCTCAGCCCAGTACCCCAAGGCTCCAGGCTACCACATAGGCCGGGGGATGCCATCCAAAGCGAGCAATTCTCCCCCAAAACTTACATAAAAGCTCTTTAGTGGCCAATACTCAGTGCTGAGCCTGCCAGCTGCTCTTCTGTCCACTAGCACAGACAACAGAAGAATTAAGACAGAGGGAGGAAGAAGATTAAAGACTGGACGAGCACCAAAGCTTGAGCAGCGAGCACGCAGCGGTTCCAGTTCAAAAATGCGAGCAGCTGGTGCCCCGTGCGCTGGAAGGGCTGTTTTCTTCTCTTGGAAAGCTCAGGAGCAGGGAAGCTGTGGAGCTGTGGGCCAGCCAACTCAGAGGCAAGCCAGCTCTCGTCTCCTTCCCCAGCTGCGTACGCAGAGAAACTGCAGAACACAAATGCCAGAGGAAAAAAAAAAAAAAGGAAAGCTCCAATTATTCTCAGACCACAAGAACAACGATGTTTAAATCGGATATTGGCAGGGCAGCAGAAATGAAGAGCTGTCCAGAATAACACAGAATTTCTTCAGGCCTCATCAGTAGCCATTGAGGCAGACCGAAAAAAGAATAAATCTGCTGTATGGCTAGTCCTTCCATAATGGCTGGACTTATTAAGTGTTTTCCAATGAGATTGGACATAAAATTGTCAAATACCCAAGTTGTGCTTAAAATCTATTCTTGGGAAGTTGGGTTTCCTCTAGGAAGCTTTATTTCTGACAAATAACACTCGACAGGAGTATGATTTGCCCCTCCTGTGATTAGTAGCTGGTAACTGTACTCACAGTAACAAGGCTGAGATGAAATTTATTTTTTCCTGGGGGTAATGAACTCATAAGGACAACTACCCTTTCAGATAGATGCAGAACATTGGTTTTACACAGTTTGTAACATTTGTACAATTCTGGGAAAGGTTTTTTTTCTTTTAAAAAAAAAATCCAAACAAATCAAGTTTTGTCCTTTCTCAGTTGTATTCAACTGCGGTGCTGCCAAAAGGACTAAAGAGCAGTACTGTGTCAGAGTATTTTCTTCCTGTAGACAACACAGCACATGGTTTGCTTTCTCTGGAGCAAGAATCACTGCTAAGCATTCTTAACAGTAAAGGAAAAAATGTATTATCCTGCTTAACAGAGACAGATGTACAGGTACCAGCAACACACACTTACGCCTTCTCTTCCTCAAGTGTCATGATTTAAAACTTTGCTGATCTCTTTCCAAAAGCAACAACAACAACCAACCAAAAAAAAAAAACACCCCACCCAAAAACCGAAAAAGAAGAGAAAAACTGAAAAAGAAAAAAAAATGAAAAAGAAGAAAAAACCAGAAAAACAGAAAAAAAGGAGACTCTTTCCTGACTGTGCAGGAGAAGGGTGTGCTCAAGAAATCCAGCATGGTCACACTGGTATGTTACCTTTGGAGCTAGTGTGCCATCAAAGTTACAAAATATTATTTGTCCAGCAACTAAAGCCGAGTGTGTTCACACTCGCCTGCAGGTTTCAAATCTCCTTTCCAGAATGTTGACAACTCATTTTAGGCATAATCATAACAGCACCACACACATGAGGTGCACTAATGTTCGCCCACTTCCCAGAGACGTGCTTTCTAGTAATTCTCAGTTCTTGTTTTCCCCTTCAATTCTTTCCCTCCCAAAAAGATTTTCCTCACTGGCCTATCAAAGCTTAACACTTGTTAAGCCAAACAGGAAACATTTATTCACCACGCTAAGATTATTTAGATTTTACACACAGCTCAAAATATCTAGATCCACAAGAGTGCACACTGGTATATAGAGAGAGGGGAGTTAATCGCCCCACCGTCGGTACGGGAAGAGCCCAACTGTCAGCCTGATCTGGAACGTCGTTTCTGACAACTGTAGCGAGACGTCAACATGCCACCAGGATCTATATGGACTGCACAAAATCCTTCCCCCCAAACCCTGTACGAGTAGTATTTCTGGGGACAGGGAAGCAGCACAGAGTGGAGAGCAAGAACCCTGAAACATGGTAGGTTTCCATCAGCCGATTAGACTAGTGGTTACTGGTAATGAAACAGCAGAGTTTTCACTATATAAAATTTATAAATTTATTTTTTTGTAAAAATCCAAAGAGCACGAGGACATCTCACTCAAAATACTGGTAAATCAAACCACACTTAGAAAAATGAAAGCTGATTTTATTATCTTATCCACAGCCAATCATTTGACATGAACATGCATACGTAATTTTGCTACGCACACACCACAGTTTAACGTTAGTTATTAAAGGTTAAACATACAACATACATCCTTACAAAAATGAGTCAAAACGCAAACGTAACTTTTAAACAAAACAGTTTTTACTCATTTAAAAAAACCTTTGTGTTGGGTACCATTTTGTACAAACACAGTTAATTTAAACAAATCTGCTTTTAGTTTCCTCATGGTTGCACATGAAAATAAGCTGCAATAGAAAATGAAGTCATCAAGGGGTTTTTAAATAGCAGAAGTAGGCAGTCTTGCCATGCAGAAGAAGCAATATTAAATATTAGTTTTTCAAAAAAAGAAAAAACCACAAGTTTAAAAATATTTAGTTCAAGTCACAAATCTTTCCCCAGTACAGAGAAATCCAAATGCAACGCATAATTAGCTGCCACTTAGGATGGCTATTCTGAAAAGTAGAAATACTTTCCAGAATTGATAATTTTCATTGATTTGGCACAGAAAAGAAGTCTGAGCTTACTTAAGAACAAGGAAGTGATTAAAAAAAGGGGGTAAACAGGAAAAGAGAAAATAAAAAGCAAGAATGAACAAGATAGTAGTTGCAATCACTAAAAAAAAAATCTGTGCATCTCAGTCATTGCAGAATACTGTCTGTCTACAGCAGGTGCGAATTCCAGGTAATTGTTATTGCAACATGGATTTAATTTGCTTGGAGGTAGTCTCATCATTCAAATGCTTTGTTGTGTACCTAAACACAGAAATAAAAATCCAGTTGAGAAACGCATAAATGCTATTTTATGTTTGCTTGACAAATACAAGATTTCTTTGTTTATGGCTCAACCGGACTGTATCAGAGTAAAACCCTCAGCCACTGCCCATCACCCACTCCACTTGTGTTACCAAGTACACAAGTCAGACATTCTGACCTGAAAATGCTGTTATCAGTCAGAACTATAACCCCACAGCCTTGCACCAAGGGGAGTTAAAAATAAGCCTCAGCTGCATGTTGGCTTTTGTGCTCACAGGCCATTTCCCAGTAAACTCACGTTACCAGTTGTGACAGGTAATTATCAATAAAGACTAACTTGGAGGTCTCCATCCATAGGCAACATCTTCAACTAAAATACAGCTTCAGAAAGTTTTCTTCAAAACTTTCAGTCACCAAACTTTTCTAAGATCACTCAGTGAGAATGGATTTAATCGTTTTTCAGCTTAATTTCCTGTTAGGTAAATGTGCTACTAAAACTAAAGAGTATATGCACGTGTTTATCGCCCCTCTTCAAAATTCCCTAGAACATTAGCACATTTTTAAATCACTCAGTCATCTCTTGTTTTAAAAGAAAGTACTGTACATCCTCAATGATGGCTTCTTTGTACTATTAATTTCCCTGATCTTCCTTCCCCAACTGTAATCTGAAAGCAAGTAAAAACTTATTCTGTGATTTAAATTAAACTTGTTCTATTAGCACTTTCGCTTTCCACAACCGCAGTGATATTTGAGTTGATCACCTGAAGAACATACAATGACTTTGTTTTGGAAATTAGTATCAATACAGATTTCAGCACATTTTGGTAATTTATATTTTCCACAAACAAGAGGTTTTCTAAAATCCTGAAAAGTTATTGCACTTGGTATTCTTCTCATGTGAAAAAGCTGAACATGATTACAATACTTATATGAAATTCAAATTATAAACAGCTGATCTCCCTCCAAAATCCGTACCACCTTCCATTTGCCTTTAAGACACATTATCTCTCTCTCGAGAAAACATGACAACTTCTCACACTCCTCCAGAATCAAAGACTTCGATTTGGACTTAATTTCTCATGACATCCTCTTGAATCTGCTTTCACCACGCACACACGTAACAGCTCAGCTCTGCACCTCTTCCTAACAATTCCAAATGTGATTTAAAAAAAAGATTTAAATATCCTACCCAAATGAGTAATCAAATGTATGAAACCAGGACGGTTAAAGTATGTATGCACGAAATAAATGGCTTGGTGAGGTGAAAGGTGAGTATGACAGCACAGACTGCATTTACACTACTAACCACAAAATAATGTACAAGGGAGAGAGAACTTGAACTACGCGTTCCATGTACTTTACTAACAGCGTCGACAATGATGGGGAAAAATGGGGGACCAGCAAAGATCAGTGTTCATTTGCAGCTGCAAACACAATAAATTAGTTAGAAAATAAATGCTAATATAGCATTTCCCTTCTGGAAGCTTGTGTTTCTACTGATCACCACCTCAAAGACTTGATCGCGTACAGAAGGTTCAGATATGAATAACAAAATGATTTAGGCATGGAAATACTCACATAAAGTCTCAAATTAAGCCCATATTTAATTTTTTTCTTTAGCTAATAATCTGAAAAAACTTTGCAAGTGAAACCACTTGTAATATCACATTATTACTTCTTACCACATCATAACACAAAAAAAACCCAAAAACCAGACAGCAAATGAACTTAAAGCGGTTTCATTACAGCTAAAAAAACCAAAGTACCACTGCACACTTTCAGGCAAGACAAACTAAAGCTTCCACATTTCAAAGTGAGTGCATGGATAACAATACCCAGTTACAGTTACTGTTACCAAAGTAACAGGATACTTCAAGTAAGGGCAAGAATGAAGGCTTCATCTACCGATCACATTTTGGCACTTCTTGCCCGTCCTCTGATGCTGGACACCCACACGAAGAACATATTACTGACTACAGATGCAGCTTTATGACCCGGATTAGCAGGTTTTAGGTTTCTATGCAGAATAATTTATTTTTCTTTACCTCTCCACTTATTGTGGCAACTTCTGGTCTCATCTATTCTACAGCAAAAACAATCGAGACTCTTGCCTTAAGTACCTCCCTTTAAGTAGTTTGTGAAAAAGGAACAATTTCTAGTTACATACCAAAAAACCATCTGCCTTACATGTCTGAAGCTATCTGTGAAACATAAAAATCACATGAAATTACTCTTATAGTTTACTAATAATAAATAAAATCAATAAGCCATGCCACACACAGCTGAGGATATGGCCAATGCAAACTAATCCAGCCATTTCTTTGGTGAGCTGGCACAAGCCACAGCGTGCAAGCTGCAGCTGCTCACCTGCTTGCTTGGTAGTTCAGTCAGCAGATGTCATCACAGTTAACTTCTAGTTAGCTTTGAGTACGCATTATATTTTGTCATCAGTTTTAACTTCAGGTACAATGTGTACTCTGTCACGCTTACCTCTACAGACTCATTCTTAACCTGCACGCAGTTGAAGTGTGCAGAAAGTGATCTTAGAATGAAAAACTGCAAGTTTAAAACCCAGCTTTCAGAACACAGTAGCTTCTTCATGCATCCCTGTCTCAAGGCACATTGAGAGAGAAGCCTGCAATAACCACATTCACCTTTTAGCTGTAACATTGATTGAATAGCCTGTATGAAATGCCCCAGATAATTTATGAAAATTCACATTAAAATATTTTAAATAAAAGAATAAGAGTACCTGAGAGCATTTAGGAGGCCTTCTACACTGTTAGGAGGCTGGTCTTTAAGAACTTTGATGCATCCTTTCATCTAGGAGTTAAAAAAAGATAGAGTTGTTTTCATGCTAATACCTTCTAAGTTTACAGAATTGTATTCAGCTTGTCAGAGAGAAAAACATAAGTATTTAAAAATTGCAGCAGTGTAAAGTCTTTTTTTTGGTATTACAAAGGAATTAAGCTTTCAGTAGCTAGTGAAATGGCAGAATGGCGTAGCTACTTGGTAACCTGCATTATCTTTAGACAATGCAACTTTGATGTGAAGCTCTGCTTTATCAACCTTAAAAAAAGGAACTGTAAACAAAAATCTTTGTGTATGATAAATCCATTAAGAATGATCACATTCAGCCAGCGAAATAATGACAAACTCTGCAGCTAATACAGTGGGATAATAGTCGGTTATAGGACGCTACTCTGCCTCAGACTTCACTGGCAGTGTCTCTTCCCACACCTCTCGAGGGGATGCACTGCAAGATGGGGACAGGAGGAGCCAAGTCCCTCTCACTGTAAGAGAAGATCAGGTTCAAGACCACCTGAGGAACCTGAACATGCACCCCCCCAGTCTTTATGGGACCTGATGAGATGCATCCCGGAGTCCTGTGTGAACTGGCTCATGTAGTTGCCAAGACATTCTCCATGATATTTGAGAAGTCCTGGCAGTCAGGTGAAGTCCCTGGAGACTAGCAAAGTGAGCAATGTGCGCTCACAGCCCAGAAGGCCAACCACATCCTGGTCTGCATCCAAAGCAGTGTGGCCAGCAGGTCAAGGGAGGTGATTCTGCTCCTCTGCTCTGCTCTGGTGAGACCCCACCTGGAGTTCTGCATCCAGCTCTGGAGCCCTCAGCACAGGAAAGACATGGACCTGTTGGAGCGGGACCAGAGGAGGCCACGAGAATGATCCGGGGGATGGAACACCTCTCCTATGAGGACAGGCTGAGAGTGTTGTGGTTGTTACGCCTAGAGAAGAAAAGGCTCCAGGGAGACCTTCTTGCAGCCTTGCAGCACTTCAAGGGGGCTTCTAAGAAAGATGCGGACAGACTTTTAGCAGGGCCTGTTGCAACAGGACAAGGGGTCATGGTTTTAAACTAAAGAGGGTAGATTTGGATTAGGTATCAGGAAAGAACTTTTGACAAATGATGGTAATGAAATAGTGGCACAGGTTGCCCAGAGAGGTGGTAGATGCCCCATCCCTGGAAACATCCAAGGTCAGGTTGAATGGGGCTCTGAGCACCCTGATCTAGTTGAAGATGTCCCTACTCCCTGCAGGGGGGTTGGATTAGATGACCCTTAAAGGTCCCTTCCAACCCAAACTATTCTATGGTAACAGACCATTTGAAATAGCCACAAAGCAGCATACAGCAACAGCATGTATTCCATAGACTTACTATCAAACAACAGCAGAAATGTGAAGACTTGAAGACTGGTGGATGATGACCCTAGCTTTTTACCAGCTAGTGAGGAACAAACTAGATGCCGTTGTTATTTCCAGTCATTCTGATTTGGATCTTTCAACACAACCACTGTTCAGAAGTATTTCAAGACACTACATGAATTCCATCAAACTAGATTTTTCATGGACTAACAAATGACCATATATGCGTCTGAAGGCCTAGTCTGCATTTCTCACTGCTTATGTATACAGTTTGCTAACAGCCACCACTACCCATTTAGCATCAATCCAAAGCGTACATCCACTACTAGAACCTGGAGAACAGAAAATGAGCCTATGCACAATTTAAATACTCAAAAAATTATTCAGTAGCAATAAACTTACATCAATTTTTGAAGTTTTGGCAAAAGCACCCACCGGATGCACGTGGTCATAGAGTATGATGACACCCACCATTACCCTCAGACAGAATGATACTGTTTCCTCATTTGTAAACCTGCTTCTATATTCACTGTAATTTGAAAACACATATTATTATCCAAACAAACACATACTAGTAATGGCCAAAATAAGATAAAGGAGAAAAATCCTACTATAAATCCACATAGGAAAAAAAAACACACAAAAAACCCATACCAAACAAAAATCCAAAAACCCACCAACCCCACAAGCTTTTGAGTTTTCCTTTCTTTTTTCAATAACCTGCCTACAAGTCAGATCACTGTTTAGAATGAGTTATCTGGAGAGTAACAAAGATTCTCAAATCTAAAATAGCATCCTGCTGATACAGCATTTCAGGTTTGGTGGGTTTTTTTGGGGGGTGGGGGGTGGTGTGGCCAGGGGTGGTTGTTTTTACCTCCCCCCAGAAAAGAAATTAATATATTAAACCAATACATACTAACTTTGCTTTCAATGTTTCCTACCCTTTTCCCCTCCACCCCCTAATAAGAGACGCAACACAAACTTCTGACTCAGGAAAAAAAAAAGGGAAAAAAGAAAAAGCAAACTTCATGAACAGTGCTTACCTACTTTATTGAATGGGACAGACCATTCCTAAGCAGGGTAAGAATATAAATGTTTGGAGCTCTTAATGTGCTCCACAGCAAGTGTATTGCGGTATTTGGACAGAAACTTATTTAAATAAGTTATACCTCATGCTTGAGTAATTTTACCAATGGGAAACTATTTAGATCCCAGAAGAAACAGATTTAAAAAAACAAAGTTCCGTTTGACTTTTTGTTCATAGTCCCAGTGCCTCTCAAATTTACTGTAGGCAACAGACTGCCTTCACACCTAAAAGTCACCTCAGAATTCCCCAGACAGGAGCACTGTAATTCTGTTACAGCCATCAGCCAAGCCAACCTGCAAGGAGGTACCACTCAACCCATCGCCCATAACCCTTCTTTCAGGATGCCCTAGGCACTCATGCTCAAATAGTGTAGTTTCCTTAATTATACATGAGAAAACCATTTATAAAGAGTGCCAAGAGGTTGTCTAGCTTTCATAGCCATTCTAATTTTAAATATTAATATGTTCAGAAAAGTAGACTGCATGATTGGCATGGCTAGCAAAATGATACAAATTAGTTGTTTACCTTGACGTGAAACTAAGTTTGTAAAAAGAAAACACCATAGCTCCTAATTACCCCAATTCTATTTCTTTCACCTTACGCATCACAAGTCAAGTCTTAGAGAGATGATTCATACACAGTACATCCATGCACTGTTTATACTCACGGGGTTTCCAGCATGACCCTGCACACACTAGCCATGGTGCTTAAGCAATCTGTAGTATTCTCTATCGGTAAATTTTTATTCTGCAGAAGAAGATAAACAGTTTCCAATTCAATTATTGTGAAATATTGTACTACAAACCCAAAACCAAATCAGTGATCTGCTGGCATGGCAATGTGGAGGAATTTAAAATATCAACACAACTATGGTAAGTTGGGTAGCTTCACCCTGGTTTATAAAAATGTTACAATATAGATTACAGAAAAAGTCTACCATATGCGTTTTGCTTGCTTGTTTCTAGTTAAAGAAATACACCATTGACGCTACTGACTTTTGGGCAGTTTTAAAGGAATCATCTAATCTGCTCTTCAAAGTCAGAAATTTCTATAGCCAAATACATGCAGCTGCTGCAGTAGTAAGAGTTAAAACTGTTGCCGACAAAGATCTCAAATGTAAAATAAGAGGCCATTTTTCTCAAGGCATTTCAAGCGTAAAGCAGAACTTAGGAAAAATATTAAAAGACAAATGTATCTTTGTATTAAACATGTAATGTACAATTATTAAGAAATAGTGTGCATTCTTTGCATGTAAGACAAAAGTCATCACAATTATCAGATGTCAAGCATAATGCTTGTAGTGACTGGATTTTATCCCTAATATTTATTTAGGTAGCTAAGGATAAATAGGGATGTGTCAAAATGTTGGAATAATTTTCCAGTTCAGGTTCCTCCCCTCTTCTGCAATAGCGTAAGTATACTTGACTTCACACAGCAAAAACAAAAGTGACTTGGGAAGGAGAAAAGGAAGCTACAATTTCAATTCCCTTCCCTATTTCAAGCACAGAGAATCAAGCTGTTTCAATTTTCTGAAGTTTCTGCTCTAAACCACCACCAAAATGCAGGCAACACACTTGCTTCTCCCACCTCCCTCCTTGAGGAAAGCTATCACTTCATTACAAAGTGTGGTAATACTATCCATTAACTTTTTGCGATGCATCCACAAGGTGGCTATCTGAACTTATTCGAACATCTAAGGCATCCGAGAAAGATACTTTCTGTTCTTTGACGATGAAAAAAACAAAAGTTTGATTTCTACACTCCAGATTAAGCCTAGTAGAAGAGTTTTGTGTTCTCAAATTATGTCTGGCCCTGCAGTGCTTTGAAGTACACTATCCAAGCCATGAATTTATATTCTTACCTCTGACACAAACTTCGTTGTAGCATCACTTAAGGTTTTCAACATCGGCGTTGCTTCAGCATAAAATAAAGACATTCTGTTTGCCAACTCGTTATTTACTTCATTTTCTCCCTCTGCCTATAAAACAGAAAGAAAAAAGAACGTTAGTTCTGTACATGAAAAAAAGTTGGTGGTAGTGTAAGATTACATTTCATTTCATCTACGGGTTACCTACTGGAACATTGTTAATCCTCATACGGCTCAGAGTTCTTCTATAGTAGCTGAAGTCGTTCTGTATAGCAGGATTTGTCATCTACACAGATATGGAAGCAAAAAAGTTTTGACAAGCTCAAGAAAAAATATAACAAGTTTTCATAAAATATAATACTGAGAACAAGAAAATATTCAGCCTTCTGAAGCAAAAAGCCATGGACATGTTGAGAAACGGTATGTAGAAATTCTCAGATTTTTCAGAAAAAAATCTAACAGGAACAAGGGAGAAGTCACCTAAATAAGAGTTTGAGATTAGGAGGTTGAAAAAAGTGGCTTTGCTAGTTTGACTCCAAAGTAAATTAATGTAATTTCAGCTTAGTTCTTTGCTCATTAGGAAGAAAATAGCTGGACTATGGATGTGCACATACTAGAAGCAGCAGCAGCATTATCCCAAGAAATATGCCAAAATCAGATGAAGAAACATGATTAATATCAACTGAAATATAACAAGTGCCTAAAGCTAATACATTATTTCATCTGCTTTCCAGTTTAATCTAACTCCAGGTCATGTGAACAAGCTGAGCACAGTAGATATTTGAGTATCTACTGCATGCTCTATTTTAGAGCAGAACACAACCCAGACTGCTACAGTAAATAGACTTGTACCCTTTTTGCTAGCCTTTATGCTTACAAAATTACACCAAGTTCTTACCTTGAGCTCATCAAAACGGAGTGTAAAGTGAAGAATCTCTGCAAACTGCTTAGCAAGAGCCTGCTCTCGCTCCAGGTGTTGCGTTGGTGAATATGGAGTGCTTGTCAGGGCTCCCAACAGACCTCGCAATCCTGCCTCTTAAATAAGAGGAGAATATCTTGCAATATATAACTGCACCTGCTTCTTGTATCTCTATTGAGTGATATTTTGCATGCCAGACTTAAAATATCCATCTGCCAAAGTACACGGTAATTGATAATAAAGTGCCTGATTAATTGCTTCTATCTGCCGCTGTTACCATATTTACTTACAAACTGCTGTAAAGACTAGGTCTAATCAGTACTGACAGCCATGAAAAAACTTACTGAAAAGTTTTATTCAAGCTGTCTGCAATATTGGTGTGAACCATATTTCAATAATGTGTATTAGCAGACTGTAGTCTTGAAGGTAACACAGAATTCAAGAGGTGCATACCTATCAGCAGAAGTCATATTTTATCTGTTTTTACGATAAACTTGTAATCCAACTTCCTGATCATTTTCTTGAGAAAAATACCTCACCTCTTTAACAAAGGAGAACTTTCCTGCAAAAAGCTTCCATTTTTTGAATGACAAATACCTTTTCTTCATGAGCTATGCTAAAAACTCGGTCTAAGAAGTAAGGTAACAGCAGATAGTTTGTTAAAAAACAAATCAAGTCTAAGGTTTTACCAGCTTAGATATAAAACCAACTTGGCTGATGTTGACAGAGGGATGAATTGCCATCTTAAGTATTGCATCTGCATGAACCAAGATCAGGCGTTTTCATACACCAAATTATTTCTGGTGTTTGAGGGAGAATAATACAGTCACTTTTAATTACTCTTGGTATCAGAAACATTAACAGAATTAATTCCTGAAAATTAGTCTACTAATATTCAAAACAATCTGCTGGTTAGTGCTTTCCAGAGTTCCTAAAGGGGTAGAGGAAGAAGATGACAACTATGCTCCCATCCTCTCTCTCCTCTCAGGTACCTCACTGAAGCAAGTTTGCTTTCACATGCAAGAAGGTAGTGTGCAGATATAAATCAGACCCAACCCAGTGTATGGGAAGAACCTGCGCAGCATGAACCCTACTAACAAGGGTTTGACCTAGATGTGGTCACATCCGAATATGACAAATGTACTAATTAAGACACACACACACACCCCGCCCAAGTTAATACCATTCCACTTACCTAGTCTTTGAGAAAATTCATAGAATTTCTTTAGCTTGCCTACTAGTGGAACAACTGCACCCCATGCCTTCTCTTGCAGCTTCTCATCATTGGGATGCTGTATTGCCTTAAATTAGGAAAAAAAAGAAAAAGAGGAAAAAAGTATGCTTAGATTAAGAATAACTGATACACTAATGGGGGGAGGGGGGAAGTGCAGTGCAACTGTTTGAGGAACTAGTAATTAAAAATTATACCTACAGAGAAATTTCAAGTTGAGAGACAAGCCTGTACTAACCCATGTCAGTTCCAAAAAGCTCTACATACTTCTGTTGAAAGTAAATATACTGAATAGGAAAACAACTTGGACAGAGTATAAAGAAATAGTTAAAAATAAAGCTACTCAAATGAGAAAATTTACATAACCAGATCTAGTTAATTAAAATCAACAACTTTATTGGTGTACCTCCAAACAAAAAAGTTTAGTGATCAAAGCCTCATCCTAATGTGGGCATCTATCACCAATTTCTGAAGAAATTTTCCAAAGAAAAAAAATAATCAAATTTGCTGTGAAATTCAGGCTAAATATTACAGTAGGATTCTGCTTCAAGCACAATCAACAACATAAAGCACCAAGACATGGTATATACCAGAGCTTTGAGGTATGTATGCACGCTCGCAGCCCAGAAGGCCAACCACATCCTGGGCTGCATCAAAAGCAGGTCAAGGGAGGTGATTCTGCCCCTCTACTCTGCTCTGGTGAGGCTGCACCTGGAGTCCTGCATCCAGCTCTGGAACCCTCAGCACAGGAAAGACATGGATCTGCTGGAGCGGGTCCAGAGGAGGCCACAGAAAAGATCAGAGGGATGGAACACCTCTGCTGTGAGGACAGGCTGAGAGAGTTGTTCAGCCTGGAGAAGAGAAGGCTCTGGGAAGACCTTACTGCAGCCTTCCAGGGGGCTTCTAAGAAAGATGGGGACAGACTTCTCAGCAGGGCTTGTAGCAATAGGACAAGGGGTCATGGTTTTAAACTGAAAGAGGGTAGATTAGACTGGACGTAAGGAAGACATTTTTCACAGTGAGGAAGGTGAAACCTTGGTACAGGTTGCCCAGAGAGATGGTAGATGCCCCATCCCCGGGAGCATTCGAGGTCAGGTTGGACGGGGCTCTGAGCAACCTGATCGAGTTGAAGATGTCCCTGCTCGTTGCAGGGGGTTGGACTAGATGACCTTCAAAGGTCCCTTCCAACGCAAAGATTCTACGATTCTATACGCATTGACCTTGTCTTTACAGTAAGCTTCCCACACAAATAAAGCCTTAAATTCAGTCTCTCCAGGTTTTTAAGATAGAAACTAGACTACTTAGCAACTGAAAATTACTAAGAACACAGAAATAAAAACGCTTGTAACTCTCCTACTGCACCTCCCCAGTCAGCTCCTTAATTCCAAAAATCTGTTTCACTCAACACTGGGCTGTGAGTTGCAGCACACTCCTCTCTGGTCCCTAGGAAGTCTCCTACGTACTAGGATTTCTTAAGAGTATCTTACAGTAAGTGCTCACTTTAGAGCCAAGTAACCTGACTGCTGCATCTGAGGAAGAAGGGAAGGGGGGTGAGAATTTATTCCACCCTTTCTTAAAAGTAAAGGAAAAATGGAGTGATGTGCTGTAAAGAAACTTTGCTTCTGTTCCGAACGTCTACTTTACTAAACAAAAACTAACTGAAAGGGATTTAAAATGAGATGTCTTTTGTGTTAGGATTACCACACATCAGACTTCTCCAATTAGTGTACAAAAAGATGTCGACACTACTCAATTGCAGGAATATAAAGAAAAGTCAGTAACAACAATTCCATAAAAAGTTTGAGAAGCATCATTTGATATTATATATGTGCATTAATATTATTGAAACAAGCAACATCTGTTTCACTGTTAAAAAGGAACATTCCAGCGCAGAAATTCAAGACAGCAATTTTAATAGACAACATGCTCTGCCAAAACAGCTCCTGCAAGCAAGAGTTAAAATCCAGCAGTATTTGGTTAGGGTCAGACAATGAACAACCACAAGTTGTGCACAATCATAACGCTCTAGCTCACCTCTCGTATTTCATGGCCAGCTCCTCTATATGACTGCAAATCTTCCAGTATTCCTTCTGCATCCTTTAACACTACATTCACCTGATTATAAATTTCCTTTTCAGATTCTGTAGGTTGGGCATCTAAACAGTAGAACATATTAAATATATATATTTTTAACAACAATATGGAATTCAACAGGCACACCTAAGGGACAAATTTTTCATGCAGCAACTCATCAAGAATTTTCGTTCTCTGAAGAGCTACTGCAATGTATGAGCAACTCCAAGAAAGTAACTCCATTCGTTTTAGTACTCTTTTACCTTCATTTAGCATCCCAAAAATTCACCTGGAATCTATCTTTCCTGACTTATTTAAAATTGAGTTAGGAAAAAACCCTGACAAGTCATCTTTATGACTATCATATCAATCTCACCTTAGAGTGCAGTACAAGCTCAGCGGGAGAGACGTAGGTAAGCACTCAAAAGACACACTCACTACAGATATCACAGGTGGTGTTCATGTCTACTGTTGTCTAGAAACACTGCATCAGATAATTTTCCATCTTCCCTGCCTCCCCTTTTACTGGTTGGAAAAGGAACTATTATCTTTTACTTCTAAATATAATTAATTCTCAAAACATATTCTTTATTGCACTAATTGCAAAATCAGAGTTGAGACCCACCCCCCTTTAGGATATATGCTGTTTCCCAGTTTTTCTGTAATTAGCTGAAGACATTCCAAAAGTATACTCGATCAGCATTTCAAAAAAGCTACATGTGCACATTTAAAGAAACATCATTCGATAAGAAGTATGTTTTGAGAAGTATCAACAGAAGGCTTTAACCTTTAAAAATAATCACTGAGTACAAATATCTCAGACCTGGTTTACCTGATATAAGATCAGTTTTGCTTTTAAAATTCTGATGGAAGCTATAAGGTGACTTCCTTTTAGATTGATACAGAAAAAAAAATTTAGTTACTGAAACTCTTACAGAAGAAAAAACTGTATTTTTTTAACCACACAGAAGTGTGGTTACTTCTCTCTTTACATGGACAAAATATGTTATGAAATCAGTATCAGGATATTTTAATCCAGGATTTCCAATGCCAAAAGTCAGGGTATTAACAATAGATCCTCTTTTAGAGGGACAAACAAAAGCTAGCTATGGACAATGTACCCTCATGATTTCATGCAGCTTAAAGAGTCTAGAAAATGTCTTTTAAAAAGCGCTTTTTTCACGATCCGTATGTGTAACTCCCCCTAACAATGATGGAAGTTATGTACATACTTACAGTAAAAAGAAAAATAAAAACCCAAAAATAATCACAATATCCTAGCATTACACACTAGAAAACAACATCAGAAAGTGAAGTTTGTAGTAGGAGAAATTAAATTTCCCATGCATTGCCTATCTGGATTTTGCTGTAATTTCTGCTTATTTATATGGTTTAATGCATAGAGAGTGGGCATTATTAGCAAATATGCCTATATATAGACCTTGCAACAGTTTAACTGTGATATTTTGAGAAATAAAAAAGAGTTAGCATGTGTGAAAAAGCAGCTGATCACTCCTTTTAAAAAAAGAAAAAGTGTAAGAGCACCACATTGGCTAGTCATTGAGTAAAAGTGGCCAGTGCTTTTCAGATCATCACAAAGGTCACATTTATAATTTTGAAAGCTGCTGAAGACTGCTATAAGAAATGAAGGCAAAAAAAAAGAGGGAAAAGAGCAGACAGGTAAGCACCAGTTGACTGGCAGCAGTTCATGCACAAACATGAAATGCTGTAGTGAAATACAGATTAAAACGTGAAGCTCTGTAGCATTCCAGATTGTGGTGTTAAATAATGCAATCAAGACTTGCCACTTGGATTGTCTCACAATGAGAGCATGTCTTGCCTGTTTAATTTTTCATGCCATTTTTCCTTCACCTTCTCTAGTAAGGAGAGTTGACTTTTTAACACAGGGGCTGGGGAGGCCACAGCAGAAGGGCCCACGAGAACTCCTCCTCATTTCAAAACCCACCAACATGCAGAACAGACGTAGACTATGACCTTCCAACTTTCCAGATACAAATTCAGTGGTCTTCACCAAACAGCTGGTTATGCAAGTCAACACCTTCTACGCCTCTCGGAAATCAGCCAACTACTGTGTTTCATTTCCCCAAAATGTTCCAGGAAACCCAACACAAAGGTTTATACTCTTAATTTGGGATGGTGAGCTTTGTTTGTTTTGATTATAACAAACTTATAAATTCACATGTTTTGAAATCCACTAGGCACTAGATTATTTCTTTCGGTGTGTATTGCATTTTGGTGCACCTAGACATCTCCAACAGAAGAAAGCTGTAAACCTCATTTGTCCAAGCTAAGTTCCTCTCCCATCTGTAGTTTTTCTGCATCTAGAAAAGAGCTCCCATTTGAAAAATAAATCTAAATTGATTTAGATTCACATCACATCACAATACATTTAGGATGTATTAGGACACATTTAAAAGGCACAATATAGAAAATCCTCAAGCCGTAGTGCCAGCTGGCTCAGAGCAATTGGTTTACTTGCTTCTCAGTGCTGGTTAGGGCACTGTATTCTGAAAGCCCATCAGAGATGGAGGAAGAGGGAAAGGTTTCTCTTCCCAAACACTCCTGTAAACTTGAATAGATGGAGGTGGCATTCCCACATACCAGTATGTGCCTGAGGAGTCAAGCTACGGGACTTTCACTTGAGAATCACTAATTGTGGAACTTGTTTCCCTGAATGTGGAGTGCACACAGCAGGAAAGGGAGTTGTACTTCTGGCGTTAGTCTTGACAATTAAGAAAAAGCAACCAGCAATGCCAGGCATCCAAACACCAGGATGAAGGGGGCATACAATATCAGGGATTTTCCCTTTCCCCTTCCATGGATGCAAGTTCCTGCTACAACTTTACGACAAGGCTTTGCCTTTACCCGGCAACATTTTCCATAGAAAGAACAAATACAGTAAGCACAGCACAGCTCACTGAAGTGTTCCAAGGTTTGATATTGCTGCCGGTAGAGCCGACCCCTGCTTATTCAGGGCAACTTTCTCATTTTTAATCCAATAGTAAGAAAAGCAAAGACTGAGGTCCCTCAAGTAAGTGGGGAGTTCATCTTTAAATTAATTTTAAATTTAATCAGGATGTTACTGCACTAGATGCAATATGCATTTAGAGTTCAGAAAGCTCACACGATAACGTATTAAAGACAAAAGAGTAGACTTGAAACAATATACATACGCTGTTATGTGAACTAAATGCTATGGAAGTATGACAACATATTGCATGTGGAGAACACACACATTTAGTGACTATTTAGAAAGTATTTGGCTGGCCTACAAAACAAGTAGGGAGAGAAATTTGGGGTTAAAAGTTTATACTGCACAGCATACACTATTTAAGCTGAGATTTTTTTCCCAGGGAAGAACACATCAAGTCATCTGAAACTGGCTGGGACAAAACTCACAAGCAAGGGAGAGAAAAATCCCAGACTGCTGGAGATGAAATAATTTATTCATCTCTATCATCATTACTATGGAGAATGCTATCTTTGTGGCTCCTCTGAAATCTAGCCAAGTTCTTTGGAGGTAATGCAGAGTACTTTCAGCGCTAGCTTGAGATCACCATCTGCAACCACAAATACTCTATATTTTAGCTACTATTCAAATCAGCGAATTTGGAAAGGATTTGCATTGTGACAGTAATGACACCAATGTAAAAGTTGAGCTGGAAGTTTCCCACGTTGTAGGTGGCTGGTTTATGTTAACAATATTGTCCTTACAAAGCTGTGCATTTTCCTCCACTCATGTTAAAGTGGCACTGCAGAGACTTTAGTAGAATACTTAAGACAACTGTATGTTTCCAATAGGTAAAAGTGAACGACCAAAGAAAACATAAAGCTTAACTTGTATTAAGGCAAGGAAAAGCCAAAAGACCATTATATAATTTATTGGAACACTTTTTGCATGCATTTTGATAGTCAGTCACACAAATCACTGGAATCTAGCACCAAGATAAATATCTGTGAAAAAATGTGAGAAATCAGTCTAAAACCTTTCTAAATTTGGAGTTTGTATCCCTATAAATTTATTTATTATTTATTTTTATTTGTTATTATATATTATTTATTTATTATTTATTTATTTATATTTATGGACATTAGATTTTTAGCTTTTTATGGTACTGTGCAAAAAACATTTAACTAGCCTGCCCACTCCAAAGATATACATGGTTTTAAGAACAAAAGACTTCAAACTGTGTATTATTGGGCCAGGGTAACATAGAATTGGCAAATTTGTTTTTAATGCAGAGCTTACTTGCTCTTCCACATGAAAACACAACATTAAGTATCACAAGATTAAGTGCCAAGTCTTGAAGAAAGATCTTGACTGTGTCAAAGCCAAGATCCTGTCAAGGCAAGCTATCTGAAACAGAGTAGAAAGAAGCATGGATACAGAGCATAGCAGCAGAAACAAAGGCAGGACAGGGTCCAAAATGAATAAAGAACAGTCTAACAATTCAGCCATAATATAAGTCACTTAATTTGACTGCATATGTAAACATTTCATGTCAGCAACCTGCTTAGTCTCATGCCAAATCTTGTTCATGCTCAAAACATGCACTTCAAAACAAAATTGATAGCTAAGGAATCAGTATTTTAAGAATAGCAGCAAATTTTATTGCAACTGATCTCAGAATCATGTTTTTTCTATCCAGATAACCTGAATTTAATTTAGCACAATTAAATGGTTAGTATTTGCAGATTAAGCTGGAGCTTTACAACTCCAATATTCTCCCATATTCGTTCTCCCTACTTCACTAAGTCGTACCTGTTCTGATGTGAGATTTGAAGTGGTTTTAAAAATTCAGAAAGCACAACTGTTGTTTAACACAACCCTTGATTATCTTCCCCTTATGACTAATTTGTAAGGCTATCATCTTCCAATAACAATACATTCAGAAGAGACCATTGACAAAATCCACAGTACAGCCTAAGAGAAGTTACAACTGTAAACGTCACTGAAGCAAAAATATTTCTCCAAGCATTCGCTGTCACATTAGAACTAACATAACCAATTGCTACTGTTTCATTAAACACAACAGAAAAATATTTTGGGGGAAGAAAAGAAGATATAATGAATCTCAAATTATCCATATCACAATACTTCATAAATTTTTTTGTTATGCTATTCCATTGTATTTTATTACATGATCAAAATACACTTGAACATTAGTTTTCTTATTTTATGCTTGCTGATGTGCAGCTAAGTAAAGCAATAGCATATCCCAAAAGAAAGTAAATAACATGCATAGGAGCAGCCAACAACACTTACCTGCCATTCTTAGGCTATATTATATCATGCAACAAAAACTAAAAGCAGGAAATACTTTCAGTATGTGAACCTTTCAGAATGCTTGGCATTGATCTGACAAGCTGTAAGTCTCTCCCTTTCAAAAACAATTTCATCTCTATACTCTCTGAGCCCCCCTTTTACGGAGGGGTGAGGTTAACTGTCAAATTTCAATGCCAAATCAAAGAAGGTTCACATATACACCTTCAATGGAATGATGTTGGAGAGCTATGAATAGCTGTTGTGAGCCGATCTGTATATGCAGCATTATCCAGTATGCAGTGGCACACTGGAAGAAAAGTGAACCAGGTTTTTCTATTCAGCCCTTTCTTTAAAGTGCATATATCTCCTTGCAATTCCAGTAAGTTTTCAAATAATTAAAATTATTTTTGAAGTTTTGATTAAAAGCAAACAGAATCTTGCTTTAAAACAAGAACCATATCAGATTCCAATAGTAAAATATAATTTGAAAGCTCTTCCCAAAATAAAGATCTTATATTTTAGAAACTATGGTCATTTTAAAACAGATTATTGCTTTCTACAAAAGTTCAATGAACAATTATCCATAGCTCCGGCATGCAAAGGTGTTAGAAGGACGGAAAGTGAAAACATACATTTAGTACATGACAAATGCAGTCTACTGCAGGCAAAGAGTAATAGATATATAAAATCATCTTCTCACTTTCAAAATCAAGGAAAAAATTTGGCCCCTGCTCAAGGTCTGTGCATGTCAAAACTTTTAGAAGGTTCCCCATGTTAAGGTACCTGCCAAGACAAGAATGAGAGAAAAGAAAATTTTCTTTTTATAAGAAGGAACAGCCCAAAAACAGCTGATTGAAGCGGTGGGGGAAAGAAGACCAGAGAGCTCCATCAGGCACGAACCCGTCCTTCAGGCTGCCGCCTTGATGGGTGGAGGGAGACCCCCACCTCGAAGACGTACAGCTGGCGATCCCAGAGATGCAATGCAGCTTTCCTGTAAGAAGTGACTACGTCACCATCATCTTCACAGCTGCCCCTTTGAGAAAGGGGCAGGACTCCAACCGAAGGCCTCACCAGTGACTAATTCTGTCCCGGTACACCGTAGCACCAGTGTCCTGAGCAGCAGTACTACATTGAGGGCTAAGTACCATATTTGCAAGCATTGACATGGTAGCCATGCTACAGATTTCTACCTGATAGGACAAGAGAAGGAAAGAGCTTTAATTTTGTCAGCCCTTACAATTTTGTCAGAAAGCCATTACTGAAAACTGCATCAAGATACATCATTTCAACGTGCAGAAAATGCCAACACAGGTATGGCACAGACCTTTTATGCAAGGTGTCTAAAACATCTGTGAAGCTCAGCCAATTCCACTTTGGACTTCTGGATGTAAAAAACGCATATTAGCTGCACCATGAATGACCAAACCAGGATCAGGAATGATTTAGTACTCACTCTTAGTACTGTAAGGTAGGAATACAGTAAACGACTGCTCAGCACAGATTACTACGGCATACTGACTGAATTTTTCATTGTATGATTACTTGATTTGCAGGCAGATGGATGGACATCACTGACCACAGAGACCCAAAATGACTAAGCCCATGGAAAGAAAATTTACACAGTAGCATGATGGTGGCTTGGCTACTACTGGAGGGGGGAAAAAAAAGAAAAATAAAAAAGGGAATGGAAAAAACACATGCAACTCTTTCAAATTGCAGATTTGCAACTGAGTCCCCTAGCCTTCACTGCAGCAGGTATAAGCAACCCTACTGTTACCATTTTAAATGCACCAGCTGTGAAGGGCCGAGAGACTTACTTTCAAAATCCAAGAAAAAATGTGCTGCATTGTGGTCTATGTCCCTGGTTAGCACCTTAATGAGATTACCCATGCCAGCAAACCTAAAAATAAAAATGGCAAAATAATTTAGTTCCAATAACCATTTCCTCTTTTAAGTACACGCCTGGGGCTCACCAGAGCAGGGCTCCCATCGGGTTTTGCACACTGGATTCATCACCTTCTCGTGGGAAGTAGAAAACGTGCAGTGTACAGCATATTTTTGCTCCCCTTCTTCTCATGGAGGCGTGATTATTGAAAAAAATAAAGAGTTATAGCTTTGACAAAAATAAAGATGTGAACTACTGACTCTTTTTCATCTTTGTTTAATACATTTAAAGAATTATGTTACCTATGATGACTGAGCAATAGTTTTGCATTAAGTGCAGCAACCCACAGCCAACAAAGCAATTATTGCTTAGGACAAAAGCAACCTCAAATGGAACTGGTGTCATCATAAGCCTGATTTTTACTATCTCTCCATAACCCAAAACAAATTTCGGAAAGCCTCTTAGTAGTAGTCATCTGTGGCCAATGAATTGTTTTTCCTGTCAAATCATGTAAAGTGATGAGTTAAAGTTTTCCAAAAACAGGAGATAATCAAGTTTCAACAGTTGTTCTTACGTTTGCTGTCACATCCCAGCTAAAAGAAATGAGAAGTGGAAATAAAATTAAATGGTCATTACATTACTGGAAGTCAGACAAACTAACCAAACAGTTTCAAAAGTTAGCATAAGTGGTTGAGTCACCATCCCTGGAGGTATGTAAGATGTGTAGATGGGGAGACATGGTTTAGTGGTGGCCTTGGCAGTGCTAGGTTAACGGTTGGACTTGATGATTGTAAAGGTCTTTTCCAACCTAAACGATTCTAAGATTCTATGGTTTCAGAGATTGAATACCGTCAGCAGGACTATGAAAACTGCATTTCATAACAAGGCAGCCTTTTCAAGGACACTCCCATGTTTTACAGAGGCTGCAAACATACTTAAAAACCATTTCCCTGAAATACCAGGAGTTCACTGGAGTGCTGCTGCAAGACAAACACAAGACACTACCCAAAAAACTGATTTCAAATTAAGAATAAGCCATTAACAGTGTGACATTTGGATTCAAGCATAAGATCTAATAAATCAAGTTTCAAATTAGTGTAACTATACAAACCTACCAGTGTATGCTCCTTTTTTTTTTTTCCTGATTTTTACTTTTACTGAAGACTGATGTTTACCTGGAAGGAGGCAGCATGACAATAAGAATCATTAATTTATTAGGAATCAAGAAAACTGAAGCAATGTGAAGTCAAAACAAATTGCCTGGCAAAACAAATTCTCAGAACCTCTGCTGAGAGATTTCTTGAGTTCCGTAAGAAAAATGCAACTGGTGTGTGAAGGAAAAGCAAACTAAGCATGCAATTTAGTTTTCAGGATCCACAAGATTCAGCAGTAACTCACACAATCAACAAAAGCTAGAGAAGGAAGGGGGAATTCATTGAAAATTATTGAAAATTACATCTTTGCTCCAACAACTTCTACAGAATGACCAAACAGTTAAAAATCTGGGTTTTTAGAAAAGCAACTTTGAGTGTAATCCAACTGATGACAGCGGATTCTGCACGTAGAACCTCATCACTAGGTGTACCCTTGGTTTTTTTGCACATTCAACTTTCTCCTTGAAACTCAAGAAAAAGCAAGTCCTGCTTCCCAAGCATTTGAACTCAGTTCTCTGGAAAGTCAGATCAGATTTCTGAGCCTATAAGAAACACCCATTAAGTTTTAAATTAGGGTGTCCAGTTTAGACACTTAATCTTAAAAATTAATCCATCAAAACGTGTTTCTTCTATGAGTCAGCTTTTCCAGAGCTTTCCATTCCACAGCTTAGTGGACTCTTCAAATGCTACACAGGCACCAATGGCGTGTAAACAAGCAACATCAGAAAGCAGAGAAACTACTCTTCCGTATCTCACAAGCATGTTCTGTAATGCAGGACTGAAAAAGCCACTTCGCTCACTCCCCCACAACGAGGACATTCATAATCTGGAAAAAGCTGAAATACAGAGGCATTCTTAAACAAGTATGTTCAACAAGGGCAATAAAAAGTCAAGAGTACAAGCTGCCTAATAGTGATTGAATCTGTAGATTCTTAAAAAAACAAACCTCAATCTCAGAATGGTATATTGCATATTTCAATTCCAACATTAACAAGCAAGTAGCAAACACATCGCAGTGAATGGCATTAACTGCCTAAGAAGAACTCCTAACTGTACCTACAATTATTGCCATGCTTCAACTCTTCAGCTGCACCATCCCCTCTTCCATCAAAATATTTTCAATACCTGAAGTAAATGCCTCTATGTAGGTTTTGCCTTTGTTTTGGTATTAACCAGTCTCCTAAGAGTTCACAGGGTCACTCGTATGGTTTAAATACTGGATAACATTACTTCTGAAGGTCAGAGTAGGGATGTGCTTATAGGGTTGAAATATTTTGAAAATCAGTTTACAGAAGAGCATACAGCCACTGCAGAACAAATTGTATAACTGAATCCCTACCACTTCCTAAAATGAGCAAGGGGTCGAGGACTCAGTTTTTACAATACAGACCTTCACCCCTAGAAAAGTTTGCCAATAAGAATATATGGTTCCTTTTCTGGGAGCAAGTTTAACAAATAGAGAAGCACAATAAAAGGTTTGGCACTGCAGTGAAACAGTAAATATGAAACAAATTCAAGCAGAAGATGTGACTGACCTAATGGTAACAGTTCACTGAACAGCCTCTCTCAGAAAAGGAGAGAAATTGCAGATGATGAGAATGATTAATTCAACTTTGACGGCTACAAGATGACAACATGTGATACAGGAATACATTTCAATTTACAGCAACACAAAAGCTGCGTGAACACTTGTTCATAGTAAAGTTCGTTAACAGACTTCTTCCCTCGTGTGTTCAGCATAGTGAAAAAAATCTTGATGAATTTTAGTCGCACCACGGTTGAGCATACGAGATACGTGATCACATTTGCCTCCTTAGCAGCCAAACATTCATCGTATAGCCCGTTTTTATGGACTGAATGGAAATCAAGCAGAAACTGGACAAATACAGTATTTTTGAAACTTGTATTAAGACGAATTCTAACAGTCCCTCAAGAATCTCAAGTATTCCTTAATACTGGAAGATTTGCTGTGTTTTAAGAACTGTCAAAATGGCTATTCCTCCAAGTGGTAATCCAAAAAGTTAGATTTTAAGAAGCTAAAAAAAAGAGCCTGAAAACTCCGTTTAGACAAAAGTTGAGATGATCTAGCACTTCTTAACAGGACACTTTCTCTCTCTTAGCATTCAGAGTAACGAATGCAAGGTCCAACAGATAGGAATTTACTTGTCTGGCAAGGCTAAGCACTAGTTTCTGGAGCTCTGAAATGGTCTTCTAGAAAGGAGACCCCAGTGTTACACTGTGGAACTTCCCAGATGCATGGAAGCAGCTGCAGGTGAACATGCAATGGCTCTACACTTCTGTAAATTATTTTGCTTCAAAAGATATAGCTAAGCTGAAAGAGGAGCTGACCTGTTGCCCTCAGGTGGAACCCTATAGATGGGGAAGATGAAAACTGACTTTTCCAAGACGCTGCTATGCCAGAGGAATACTTGCATCAATCTAGAGTAAAGCAACCTAGCTCAGAGATGCCTCAGGCTCCTGACAGATGCAGATTTACTAAATGTTCTCTTTTGTCCAAGATGGCTTATCACCTACGTTTCTGCTGGGCCTAAACCACATGAAAGAAGGTCCACTATTGGCTCTAATACTAAGGATGATGACAATCTGCATGTCGTAAATGGACAGTCTGCAAAACTAGACATTACAGTTATCTTTAGGGACCTCTTTTGGTATTTGATAGCCTTTAAAAGCATCACCAGCATGGAAGATTTTGGTAGTTCTATAAAGACTTCTCTTGGTAGTTAACCACCATCGTGCCATACCCAGTCAGTACTGATTTACGAAGCACTCTTTCAGTTTCCTTGGAAGTTCACAACTTCAGCTGAAGTAAGTAGAATAGAATTAGCTCCGTTGGAAGGGACCTACAATGCTCATCTAGTCCAGCTGCCTGACCAATTCAGGGCTCACCAAAAGTTAAAGCGTGTTGTTACGGGCATTGTCCAAATGCCTCTTAAACACTGACAGGCTTGGGGCATTGACCACCTCTAGGACGCCTGTCCCAGTGTCTGACCACCCTCTCGGTAAAGAAATGTTTACTAATGTCCAGTCTAAACCTCCCCTGGCGAAGCTTGGAACCGTTCACACATGTCCTATCCCCCGATCCCAGGGAGAATAGATCAGCACCTCCCTCTCCACTTCCCCTTGTCAGGAAGCTGTAGAGAGCAATGAGGTCACCCCTCAGGCTCCTGTTCTCCACACTAGACAAAATCAAAAAGTCTTTAGCCACTCCTTATATGACATTCCTGCCAGCTCTTTCATCAGTTTTGTTGCTCTCCTCTGGACACATTTGAGGACCTTCACACCCTTCTTAAATTGTGGTGTCCAGAATTGCTCTTTTAGAATGCCATATATGGTTCCAGTTAACTAGCCCTGACACTGAGCTATCCTTATTCAGTCAAGTAAATTTTCCAGCACTAACTGCATCCTTCTTGAGCACATTGCCACATCAGTTGGCCTCAATCCAAGAAAGATTTGAACCTGCATAAAGACCAAAGCCAAAACCAAGTACTACTACTGACTGAGTTTTATAACCTACAGTTGGGCTTTGTCCCAGAGCCAAATAGCTGACTCGAAACATTGACTGGAGATTGACTTTTGTGGGTGGTAACACCTTTTGACCCACAACCATTCCAGTGCAACTGGGACAAAATCCACACTGAAGTTGTAATCCTTATCTGCCCCTCTGCTCTGCTGAGACCCCACCTGCAGTCCTGCATCCAGCTCTGGAACCCTCAGCACAGGAAAGACATGGACCCGTTGGATCAGGTCCAGAGGAGGCCACGAAAATGATCAGAGGGATGGAACACGTCTCCTACGAGGACAGGCTGAGAGAGTTGGGGCTGTTCAGCCTGGAGAAAAGAAGGCTCCAGGGGGACCTTACTGCAGCCTTGCAGCACTTCAAGGGGGGTTCTAAGAAAGATGGGGACAGACTTTTACCAGGGCCTGTTGCAACAGGACAAGGGATCATGGTTTTAAACTATAAGAAGGTAGATTTAGACTAGAGATAAGGAAGACATTTTTCACAATAAGGATGGTGAAACAGTGTCACAGGTTGCCCAGAGAGGTGGTAGATGCCCCATCCCTGGAAACATTCCAGGTCAGGTTGGATGGGGCTCTGAGCAACCTGATTGAGTTGAAGATGGCCCCGCTCATTGCAGGGGGTTTGGACTAGATGGTCTTTAAAGGCCCCTTCCAACCCAAAGATTCTATGATCGAGAAGAATTCTGCATATTGCTATCACCAACATCAAAATGACTTAAGGACAGTTCAGGTGACTACCTATTTGTTCTTACACAGCTTCAGATAGTCAACCTCTGTCCAATTTTATTTGGTCTTCTCATTCAGAATATGGTACACTTCAGAACTTGCAAACTGTTTTTTCTGCCAGGGGTCTTACTGATTTTAAGATTTTACAGTGCAGTGTCCAAAGGTAACTCATTAGGTAAACTGACAGTGTAAGATTCAATAAAAGTAGACTTTCTACCACTGAAGTTTTCTCTTGCCATGAATCCAACATCATAAAATCAGCGCAGAAAAAAACAACTCTAGTCTCTGTCCAAAAATTGACTGTCCCTGTGAAACTGCCCAGAATCCCTCCTGGCATGCTCTGTACTCCAGCACAATACTTGAGCCACGTGGAGCAGGTTATAGGAAATCAGAGCACGAGCCAAGAACATGGTTTAAACTTGACCTACTTGCAGAGGAAGACATACGGAATGCCACATTTGATTACACTGATTTGGCCCATTACAGCCTTATGGGGTTGTATGATGTTGTGTGTAGTGCCATGATCAGACAAGCGGAAAGCAAAGGCATATTTTCAAAACAAGCCTTGCACGCATGCCCTTCATGCTGAAAATATCCCTGACATATTTAAATGTTTTCTTCTTCCTAAGCTAAGCCCAGGGGGTATTTAATAGAAATACATGATGCAACTAAATTCAGCCGAGCACTGAAGAAATTTTCCCCTCTTGCACCTGAAAGAAAAACTGTATATTAACAAGGATTTTGCTTGCAACTGGCAAGCAGCTAGAAAACGTACTCTTGTTAAAGGTAAAATACTACAAAGATGTTCCTAAGTAGCATTTTTAATTTTGCTTTGTTCTATTCGAAGAATAGCATGCTTTCAAACCAGTTAAAAAAAGTGTTTGTGACCATTAAGAATGCCTGCTTCAAGAAAACATCAGCTCACCTTTTGGAAAAGCATACACTATTCTGAAGACTGTTTTTAATGCAGCTTAAGACTGAACAGGAACACTCAGAGTATGAAACCCAGAGGTTTAATTTTTCAGTTGGTCACATAAGTGTGGCATAAACCTCTGATTCAAAGATACTTTTGTAAAATAGTAAGTGAAAAACACTTATAGCCTTAAAAAGTCTAACATTATGGTGTAACACTACAATGTTATAACACTTACTGTTACTACATAAATAAAAACCTAGCCAAATGTCTCCCTATACTGTTTTCCTAGAATAATAATCCTATCAGCCTGGCAATTGTTTCAAGGCTTACTGAACATTTTCTGCCAATAGTATCTAGCCATGAACAGAGGGGGGGGGGGGGCGGAAACAACAGACAGTGAATATGTGGCTGCTCACATCAGCTGAATCCAAGGCAGCCCGTCGCAACGGTACCCCAGGGCAGACAGCCTATAGGGGCCAGTGGTGTCCTCTCTCCCGATGAAGCAGTTAAGTGAGAATATATTGGCCCTCAACCTTAAAAGCTAGAGTGTGCTGCAGAGATGGAAACAGGCTTGTAAATGACATTGAGGGCATCACTATTTTCCTTGGATCCAAACATGTTTTTCCTAGACTGATGCCCATTTATTTCTCTTTTGAGTACTGCTGGGGAAGCGTAGATGCCCTCTAACACATTCGAATTCCTACTACTGGTATTAGTGGTGTTTAAAGTAATAAAGATCTGTTATTAAGCAAAACCTTGAAGTAATAAATTACATTGTCCAGACAAGAAATAATTATTGAGGTAACAGTAAAAAAATAGTAGTTATCACTCACAATTTGTAAAAGAGAGCAATACATGGAAATTACCAGCTTTAGATTTAGGAAGGAGAAGCTTGGTGCTATTAGCTTAAGGCAAGTTAGATTTTGGCTAAGCTGGTATCATTTTCAGGACCCAAAGCTATAGTAACATTATTAATATTAAAGGTATCAGTTCAGGACACCCAACTGCTGAATCAAATGCAGCTACAATGTGCCACAGCAGTAACCGCTCCTGCATGAAACACACAATTTCATTCATTGCTGGACAGTTTGTTCTAGCAAACGTAAGATTTCATCCGGTTTTATATACACTTTTACGACACACTTCACAGCCTAAACCTCTGCAAAGGTCTGTGCACTGCTTTCCACTCCTGACACCTAGTGGTTATTCCTCCACGAACCTTAATTGCAAATGAACCATATTAAGAATAAAAGCTATGCAAGCCTACCCACCCCCGCCCAGAAAAAAAAATATACCACTAAATTCCTGGGGTTTCAATCACCAATATCTTATCGAAACAGTGGAAAAACAATTTATGCTGCCAGATTGAAAATGTTTTTGTATAGGAAAGTTAGTGTTCAAGGTACTTAAAAGCTGTTTAAAGCTGCCTCTGATGTCAGTCCTTTTGGCTAAACTGACTTTGATACAATAAACTGTTTTAGTTGAAACTGAAGCTACTTTTTTTGAGATCACACATCATCAATAAAGTCTCCTTTCTGAACAAAACTGAATTCAAAACTTGTCATATCAGGAAAATGGAGGCCTGCCAGGGAAAATAGTCTAGTGAAAAAAGGCTCATATTCCACAAAACCAGAATTGTAAAGTACGGTCAGATCAGTGTTTATACAGTCCATTTTTCCACTTAGAGGAAATAAAGAGAAAGGCACTGAAGAATCCACAGTTCCTTTAGAAGAGGCAGTCTTAAAGTCTTGTTAATTTGGGAATATTTTAGTGGCACAGCTGACACTGAATGACTTATTTGACAGGAGCTACAATAAAATAACTAAGCATGCCCACAGAAGTCTGGAATAAAACCCCAATTTGTCTGGACGGATTACTCTTATTTTTAAAACAGAACTTGTATTGAAAAGGGGAGAGACTATGTTCCAAAAATCTGCTCTGATTTACCCTTCAACAACTAACTGCACAATTCTTCTAAGAGTGAATCTGGGGCTAAAAAAAAAAAATAACTAGATATGCTTTCCTCTTTCAAAACTTAATTCTGTATAATGTTCTTAATTCGATTACATTGCAATCATCAGGGGGAAAAAAACTAAACTTTTTTTAGTTCAAGGACATTTACATTCAAATGCAATTTACACTTTTACTCATTCCTTCAAAGTCTGAAATTTTAAAAGTTACTTTTGCAGTGCTGTAACTCCTCCAAGAGAGGAACCTTACAGTTCGATCTTCCAGAGAAAGGGAAGTTTCCAACAAATGTGTTCATGCTATGGTAGAGCCTCAGAGCTCCGAGAGCCAGCAATTTCCCTCCAGCCCAAATACTGCTTTAGTCCATGATACTGTGACATTATCATGGAAACAGTGGCTGATCTTTAAGTCTGTCTTTTTTCAAAATAGGCTAAGAATATCCTATTTCTATCAGGTATATAAAGATGCAAAAAAGCATTTAACAAGAGATGCTGTAGATTTACAGATTGTTTTTTTATTATTTTGCAGAAAAGCTTCTTACTCTACAAACAACAGCATGCCTATTAAAACTTTGCTGTACTACCACTTACCAAGAAAGTTTCGTATTTCAAGGATGTCAGTCTATAATTTAACAGCTGTCAAGCTCCCATCTCCAGCAAAAATAAAAGCCAAAAACCTAACAATAATTTGTGTAAGTCCTCCTCCTGCCAGCTTTTCATCTCAGTATAAAGAGGAAAAAAAAAAAACAATCACAAGAACCCCAAAACCTGCAATTTTTACTTAACTGCTAGAAAAAAAATAATCTTTTCAATACCTAACTTCACTATAGTGTCTAGTCCAATTGATCTGCCACCTTTCAGTTGTGAAAAAGCACTCCTCTTCAAGCCTAGTTTTATTTAGAAATGTGTTTTCTTTCGAAATAGCTGAATTCCCACCTGTAAGAATCAGGCTCCCGTACGTGTCAGCACCAGAGCTGGATGAAGTTGCACTGAGGCTCTGACAAACAGCCTTGGTAACACTGCCATCTAATGTAGTAGGACAAGGAGTACAGTTATCTGCATCGCTCTTTAGTACTCAAATGAAATGTTTTCTTTTAGTTTGGCTCCAAACTGTTGCACCCCTTTAAGTGCCTTGGCTTTCAAATCCTACACTAACAATATTATGAAAAATTACCTAGTGATGAGGTTGATGGGTATAAATAGTCATTGACATGTTCTATCTCAAGGGATTTTTTCAGAATGTCACAGTACTAAACCGCAAACCCCGTGTGTATGAACCTGGCACTGACTGACAATCTGCAAATTCAGTTCAATGACACACCAGCTCTGAGCTCCCAAGAAGGAAGGGAAGTCCTATGGCCTTGCAGATCACGTAGCTGGAAGGGCAGATTTCCACATTTCAGGTTAACTTTCTAACTATCCTGTGCAATTTCCTTTTTCTGGGACACCAGTCAGACAAAGTATGTTTGCAGAACATAGTAGGCTAACAAAACACATGAAGTTACTGATGAGTTACAGAAGACTACCAGCAGAATGATACTCCTTCCCATCCCATCTGTTTCCAGAAACAGTAACAGACAGGTATTAGGCAGGGTGGGGCAATAGAATTGGTCTCTGCAAGGTTGTTTGCTTCTTTGAAATTACACAAGAGATTTCTTGCAAGTCCAAGGTTCTACAGCTGTCTCTGTTATTTCCAGTTACTACTTCTTCAGATAGCCTCATGAGGCATAGTATCAACTACTTTGAGTTCAGATAGTTTTCCATGTTAGAAAATAAGTGTAAACCAAACAAAAAACCCCAGACCACATCGGTCTAGGCTCCTTTAGGTTTGCTAAATCTATTATCTTTTATCTCATTTTCCACGCCCCCCAACATACCTCAAATTTTCTATCTTAAAATCAAACTAAAGGTGTCCCGTAAGTGTAAGATATCATGCGACAGCTTATTTTCATCCACCTATTGGAAATACCAAGGCACATTTGCTATTTTCCAGTGATACTACACAACCTACAATTCCTTAAGATCAGTAGCAAGTATGCAGAACATGCAGAGTTATGACTTCCTGCACCAGTCCATCTATGAACTCTACAAGTTTGTCTCATCTTGTCTCACAAGGAATCTGCAGCAGTTCTTGGGGAAAACCAGGTACATATGTGGAACAGAGAGCCATTGAAGAATACTGAATACATTTAATAATCACATCTGGCTCAGAAAAATACTTGACCTGGAAATATTTACATACTAGAAGAACCACCAATATATGCTCTTCCTGTTCCTGCTCTTCCCTAGGCATCTGCTCATGTTTGAAGGTTCATGTTCTATTGGATTTTAAGCTTTTTTTCAAGTTTTAACCTTATTCAAAAAGCAACATCTAGCTAAGTTTGCCCCATTCTTTGGAGCTTAACCAAAGTTTTCAGTAGTCTCTAGTTCTTTATCACTTATCTTACTGGTGCTTTCTGGTATTCCTTGGGTAGGGCTTCTGCCAGTCCCTTCAAACCCCTCACACCCATGACTCCCAGCTGGTTTAAGATGCTGTTAAGCATTTGGCAGCTACTTTGTCTCAGCACAGCTGAGAAGGTGAAAGCATCAGCAGACACCTGAACTTTACAGATGAAGTGGACACCACCACCTTGGTTCATAAACATTTTCCCCTCAGTATCTGAAAGTGTTGATGCACAGTTTCTTCAAAGAAAACAGAGGTTTCCTGCCACATGCTGTAGCTGTTTGCTGGGCAGCCTTCCTCCTTCTGCAGGCAGTACGATTCCCAGCAATGCCCCTTGAATTTTGCTAGCTTTCCTGGATGACTCTCACCTTCCTGAGCAGAAGCAGCACTATTCTAGCAGAGGAGTAAGTGGTGGTTGTGAAAATATGAGCAAAACCAAGTGCACACAGGCAGAGGTAAGATGGTGATTCCTGGGGACTGTACCTGGCTAGACAGACCCATGGTCTGACTCAGTTTAGTGACTCTTACAATGTGTCCTTTGCAAATGCACACTATGCTGTAAATAAATATTTGCACTAGTTTGAATTGCAAATTTGCTAATACACACTTATCCATGACTTTGGAAGCAAAGGCCAACAAATGAAAAAGGTACTACTGCTGCTGACACTGGGTGTTTTTCCATTATTTTATTGTAGATTTGGAGAATACTGCTGTATGCTTGCCCAGTTCCTAGACTCATTCCATAACCCTGGAGAGGCAAGTCAGTAGACTACAGGGACTGTTGGTCTGACCCAGCATTGCCATAAGCACTCCTAAGAATTACAGAAATGTGATATAAATCTCATCAAAACCAGTGATTCTGCAAAACAAGTATTTTAATACATCAATCATGCATTAAAACAAGGGGCAATCATTTTAGTGACACATTTATAATGCCATATATTCTTAATTCCTGATTGGAGTATTCAAATAGTTTTGGACATAGCACTTGATAATGTTTTCTGCTGTTGTCAACAAAACTGATGACAAATCAATTTAATCAGCTCCCCAGAATTCAAAGGGCTTTTTGATGACTAATCAGAAATGGAAGAAAAATAAATCCTACCTCATGTTTGGGAGCATTATCTTCCCAGTCTGACAGAAGATAGTTGGCTATGCTGACACAGCACAATAAACACATGAAGTATAACACACAACTCTATGCAGTAGCTTAGATGACAAGTAGCAGGTTATAAAGCTAAAAGCTAAAGCCTCCAAATGAGCATATGCCACCTCTTCAGTCTTACAAGCCGGTTCAGAATATCGTTTTCTGGTACAAGTCATCTGGTTCAGAAATTATTTTAAGTTACACAGTAACTTTACTAAAGAGACTGAGAAAGAAAAACCACCAAAACATTATCTCTTCATCCACATCTTCCAAGAAGTTTAAGCACAATCTTCCAGAATAAGTTCTTAAATGCGGCCAAACTACTATACTCTGCGCACACTAAAAATGACTGCATTGAAACAATGGGACTTCTTCACAACACTACGGTGAGGAGTTTTCCAAATCATTACCAAGCTGTGTGATGAGGTACCATGCAAGCAAAAAAACAAACACTTGCATCATTTTTTAGCATCTTTAATCAGAGAGGCATAGAATAGGTTTTAGATCAGGACTTCCTAGTGAACACTAGAAGCAAATGGAGGGAAAAAAAGAGTACTTGAAGAGAAAATTGCTAATATTCATCACAGCCCCATTTCCTGTCCTTTAACATATTATAATTTTTGCATCTTGTATGTCAGAAGAATTTAAGCAGGTTAAGTTCCATTTCTTACCTACAGCCAGCGCTGCACTCTGTTCTTGGCCTCCAGTCTGTTTTAAAAGAAAAAGAGATTATGAAAATTCGTTCTTTTGCAACTGAATTCTTAAATGTAATGCTGTGTGACCTTGTAAAAGCAAACACACATCTGTTCCAGACATTGTACTATTTTTCTGCATTTACTTCATAATCATGGTTCTGGATCTATATGGCACTATGACTTTTGAAAAATGCGTTAAAAAAATAGAATGCAGAACTGTGTTTTATCTCCAGGCGTATAAGTAAATAGGGAACATAATTATTTGGCAACAAACATGTTTCTAGGGAAAAAGGCTGCTGGTGTTAGATAATCTATTAGAACATGTATCCCATAATAAATTTAATTACTGAAGCGGCAATAAAGTAACAGTGGCAAATTTTTCCACTTGCATTTCACTTTGCAGACACAAACTTTCTTTTTAAAGAGAATAAAATAAGATTCTTAATTCAATCAAAACTGGCTCTTGAAAAAAAAGTCATGGCTTGCATGCTGATCTCCAGAGAAGGCACTTTCAAGTCACTGCTGAACACCATTTACTTAAAGGAAACTAGTGTTCTTTGACAGCTTCAGTTTGCTGTACAGACTATTAATCAGAATCTTAAGGCTGGTGAAATAATTATGTTAACAGTACAATTTAAAAGGAGAAGATATGGAGTACTACAGCATCTCATAAAGCTTCATAGGAAATAATAGTGTAACATTAGCTAGGGAAGGCTCTGAAGATCTACAGGCAAGAAGCAGAGTGGAGACCCTAGTGAGAACTACTCTTCACAGCCCACAGACCTGAACATAAGCTAGAAGATGCCTGTCAGACACTGTTACAACTGTAGAAATTTATTTCTCCATTCCTTCCAGTGTATGCCTCTTTCTCTAATAGGTTTCCGCCTTGACTAGGATTCCTTTGAGTAGCATCTGCCTTCTCCTTTGCCAGTTGGCTTCAGATTCCCTTTGCTCCCTCAGTAGTACGCAGCAGCCAGTACTTCAGGACAACTACTTCACAGGACAAAAAGATTGTTAACAGCACTATCTTTGTAAAAGCTGTTGCAACTTCCTTAAAACTCACCCACTCTCACTAGGCTTATTTTAAATATGGTGGGTTTTTCTCCCTCCTCATGGCTGTAGACTGCTCCATTCGTGCTTTGAGACAAAGCAACAGAAATCAAACACTGAATGGAAAACAGTGGTCCTGTGCAGGTCAGAGATGAACATAACTGATACTGCAAATAGAGAAACTGAAACCAAAGGCAGACCCAACATTACTTCAAAAAGCTAATTTCCTGAAAAAAGTGAAAGAAAAACCAAATAGAACAAAATATTTAAGAACACAAAAAAGTTGTACCTAAAACCAGATATTTTGGGGGAGGAAGGTAGTCTGAGCTCTGGTTAAGATGATTTTGAGCAAGAGTCCAACTTAATTCACTGAGCTGTAAACAAAAAGCAGTCCAAATTCATTAGAATGACCAGAATATAGAAATAAATATGAAAGTAACAGAGGGGAAAAAACCCAAACAAATACACAAACAACCCACTATAGTAGCAAGGCTAGGGACTTTCAAAAAAAAAACAAAAACAAAAAAACACATTTTCCCAACAGCATTAATTTGTTACTACAGAAATGTCTAAATTTGCAACTGATAAAATTATTAGAAAAAACCCGACAATTGCTTAGCTCTTACATCTTTCTGGACAGAATACTGCACTTATAATCACAGGTACTTGCCACCTGCAAGACAAGTGTGCTGTATCCTGAATGAATGAATGACCTCGTAGAGCCATTAGGCAAAAGGGAAGCCACCAGGAAAGCTGAGGTTTATAGGTCAGTTGGACTATCATCAACAACAGGCAAGGAGATGTTAGCACAGGAATCCATTAACTGGATTCCTGTCTTTTAGTACCGATCAGCACGCCCTCATGCAAAACAGATCAATGGACTGAGCACATTTGGTGCTATCAACTTGGTTTATACTGGCAAGCTGATAGATATTTGATTTTTGCACAGTGTGACTTCACATCACACAGTATTTTAAATTTAGAGGTTAGCACTACGCAATATAATAAAGCACTGTCTAAATGAATAAGGAATTGACTTGCAGATCTCTGACAGTCAGTGGAGAATAATCGGTGAACATCCATTAAAAAAAGCCAGATGTGAAACTAATGGTGTGATGGATTCTTTACACAATTAATTTTGGCACTTCCGAATGCACCTTAATTCAGACACAGGAGTATCTAAATGAAAGATCGCCTGTTGTCAGGTTCAGAGCACATTATATGGGTTCTCCCAGTTAGTACAGAAGATCTGCAAAACATCTGAGCGTCTTTCTGACTGATTCTTAAGGTTTGCATCTGCAGGTTAATATAGAAAGGATACCAACAGGCACAAGATGAGACATGTACACTATATAATTTAATAGGTAGTGAAAATTGAATAATACAGAACCAAGAATTTTTTCCATTGCTTGTGATTCTGAGGCAGCAAAGTATTTAGCATTGTATTACAGACAGAAGCAGCTCTGGATGGGAAATTCATCTTTTACTCAATGGGTTAACAGCTCACAGATTTTGTTTAGGTTTTTTTTTTATATATACCATTTTATGGAGTCAAACAGCAGAAAGATTAACGCATCCCATCCTCAGAATCTCTGTTTCAACTCCCCCCCTCCCTTGACTTGAAGCCTAACTTCACCACAGCAGAAAAAGGTCAAAGCATATGCTAACACCTCAGGCCAACTACAACAGAAATTTAAAGAATTGTCACAATAGTTGGCGAGCAAATGCAGAAAAACGTCTACAGCCATTAGAGAGGGACAGTGAATCATCTAAACTGCAGCTATTCGTTTTCAGAAGAAAACGAAACCAAGCATCGTTCAGTTTGTCAGAGGAAAAGCCTGTAGTTGACACGAGTCAAATGGTACCCAAATATAAAAGATGCACTAAGTAAACCTGGAATCATTGTGAATAACGAAACTTGGAAAAAAAGTAGTAACTAACCAACCATTGAATAAGCCCTGTGTTTTGGGTATCCACCTCGAAACTGATGCTGCTTAACTTGGCAATACTGAAAACAGATTTCAAAGGAGACAAGCTAACCATTAACTTCCAGTAGGAAACCAATGTCTTCTGCCCAACCTTGACTGAACTAATTACGAAGCCTCTGCACACAAGCATAGACTTGTAGCAAATCTTGACTGACAGTTGCTGACAAGAACGGTGATTTTGCAGGCTTTCCAACACTGGGGTTTTTCTGCCTGTTAAGAACTGAAAACATTGAGTAGTAAGAAAGAATTGACAACAATTTTGCAATAAGAATCTAAATTACTTTCTGTGTACTCGAGTTGTACCTCAGCTCGTCAGGGAACTTCAGAAAGAGTTACTTCATGAAGCTTACAACACTTACTAAAGAAAGCTTGCACAGGATTCATGTACTCCATGTGAGGTATGAGGCACCCAGGCTTTAGTAGTCTTCAAAACACAATCCACTCTGCTCCTTCCACAGCAAATGTTTAACCTGTTTGTTTGAAGTTCAAGCTTGCACTAGGACTTCCCTTGGTAAGCATCAACAACTTGAACTCTGGGCAAGCCAGAGGTGGCCTACAGCACAGATGTTCTCAGCCCAGGAATCTTAGCTGCCCTTTGCATACTGCTGAACAGAACAGGCCCTGGCTCAAAGACTGCACTGCGCTGGCAATTTTTAGACAGTTCTGCTTTCTTGCTTCAGTTACAGACTTGAAATTAGTTTGAGGAAACCACTCCAAATATTGTCTTAGAAGCACACATTAAAACATAAAAAAAAAGCCCAGTCCAGAACAGAACCGCAAGTCAAATACATCCCACGTCTTGTGGGTAATAAAAAAAGAACACTAAGAAATGTTTAGGAATAAAACTTGATTTTTACTTTAGTAACAATAACAGACGGCTAAGCTATAAAAAAAATA